>NC_061096.1:53856740-53954240 GCF_015104395.2 Macrobrachium nipponense | reverse complement strand
TAAGTAATACCTACAGTGCACCACGTGAAGTTCACTGACGGCACTAACCTCCTACGGGGCGCTTTTGTTAACGAAAACTGTGAGTTATACATGTACAAGATCTCAAGAATGACAGTAGAAGGGAAATATGTTTAAGATGTGGTCATTGTGCATTTGGGGTTGTTAGGTTTATAGAAATAAGGAAGAATGTGTTAAGAATTCGCCAGACTATGAAGAGTTTCTGTAGCACACATTTTAAATGAATGGATCAATAAACGTAAATCTTATTCCTGACTGTATTCTGAGCGTTCATTTCTAATTTCAGACGCAACCATTAGTTCAACATCTGCCCTAATCTCTTAAAGTCACCTGTGAAAGCGCCACTTCAGATCTGCGCCAGGCAAAAAGGAATGGCTGACATTAACATACTGACACAGAAAAAAAATTAGACATATTTGGCGATCAACGGACCCAAACCCCTGTTGTTTGTGGGAATACTTGGCTGCCACTTTGGCATCGTACCGTACCCCGGTCTAAGTAGGTCACGTCATACCCTTCTTCTCACTTTGTTACTGAGGTAAATCCTGTGGGAACTGATATTTGTGAGATGATCGACTACATACCAGTCTTAAATTCTTAGTGCCAGACCACCCGAAGTCGTTACTTGAACTTGAGAGAGATGTTCTCAGTTTAGGGTCTCTGGTTTTCGCCAATAGAACATAATGAAAAGTTGGGCTTACTTCATTTTCTTTATCTGATTGCTTTGTCCCAATGATTTGCTAATAATGTCCTTAGCAGTTCTCTTCCTTTCAGTTTCTTTCTCTTTATCTTTGTTATCTCTTCTTTTTCCCCAATTCTGTATACTCTTTAGTATACTTAGCAACAGCAACCGATACTCCTTGTTGAGTAGGTTCTATGGTAAAGAGCTAGAATCATGCAAAAACTAAACAGAAATCTTGCATTTATATTTCTTCCTATTGATAATTGTATTCTACAATTCCAAAGTCCAGAGAAACCTTACATATTTCCATATAGGAATAATGTCAGTTTTTTCTTCTTTTCATTAAGTCGTCAAATTTTCATCTGACAGAAATAGACCACAAACACACACAAAAGATAAACATAACAGATACTAAATTATTGATACTTCATTAACTTGAATTTAGAAGCTGGTGCAGAAAACTTCCACGACATCATCTGTTTAGTGCATTCACACAAAAGGACCAATGACTGTTTTGAATCCTTCAACTTACACCGTCATTGGCTTTTATCTCATATACATTCTCAAACTTCTTGGAAGTAGGTTTTCTTATCCATTATCTCCTTCACAGCATTTGCTCAGCACTCTTTGCCTGTTTTTCTCTTTTCCTGCCTCCTAATACTTCTGAATTATTAACTTTTCGACTGCCTATCATCCTAGTTCTTTCCTTATTTCTAAACCGTCTCCTAACCTTTACAGCTATACTTTCATTTACGACTACCTTGTACCACTGTTATTATATATTAAGTTCTAATAATTTCAGTTTTATCATTCTCCTTTTATAAGTCTTCCTGATACTCCAAGTGTTACAATTCTTCAGTTCCACAACTTTCAGCTGCCCTAGACGCAATCACTCTTTGTTCGTTTTGCATGCACTGGCCTCTCAACTTTGTATAAGTGCCATAACATCCTCTCCTTAATACAAATCAGCCATCATAAATTTCACGTATTTGACACCCTATCCATACACATTCGGAACAACAGCACTTGACATTTTATTCATACCCTGTTATCTTGCAATATCATCGCAGGGTTTAGGGAGTGAAAAGCATGGTTAACATCGACTTCGAGAGAAGGCTTATCTGTCATTTAAGGGGCTTTTTTCCCCACCAGATGCCCTACAAAATCATTTACTGACCATCTCCTTAAGGTACTATATGTCTACAACTCAGACCGTTTGTACTTCTTAGACAGTATTATAGTGGTTGCCGTCAATAAATAAACTGGCCGGTGTATCTATCAGCAACTGGTCTAAAGAGAGGGAGAGAAGTTTATCTGCTATTTCAGGAGGTATTTCCTCCTCAAAGAATGTAGTATATCCCAGCACCTGGTGCTCTTCTGCTTTGGAATATGATGCAATAGAATCTCAACCTGCTGGCATTTCCGAGGGCTGCAACATCCGTGAAATACCACTTACTGCTACTTTGGTAGTAGTCATTGTTGATGTTTCTGATATTAAGCCGACTTTTTTTTTTAGCCAGTACGGGCTCTGCTCATAGAGCAGCCCATAAAGCAGTCGTCAACTGACCAGATTATATAAAGAATAGTCCTCCTCTAGGCAACTGACCAACTGATATATATATAATAGTCCTCTTTCTCTAAGTCAACTGAGTAAGTAGACTGTATATAGCATATATATCCTCCTTATCCGAGGTGCTTTATACTGCCGCCTTGAAAAGCCCAAACTCAAAAGTAAAATGAAAGCTTCAGAATTTGCATCCGCCAAAAAGCATCATAATAAAAATTGCCCCTCCGAGCCGTGTTCACACCTTCAGTGTGTGATGCATCCATCTCGCTGTCTCTCATATCCACACTTGCCAGACCCGCCCTCTCTCCCAAACACACACACCTGGTACAGTAATTTTTAGTCGAAACGTGTAACAGCAAGACATGCTTTACAGGTATAGGTTTAGACACTGTTCCTTTTTCGTTTCTTTACAGCCTCGTTAGGATCATGCTAAAACATCAAAATCCCTTTCATAAGAGAAAGAGATACAGAAACATAATACGCTCTTCATTAGCTTCAACATATACAGTGTAATTGTACACGTATAAGAAAATCACGTCTATTATCAGCAGTTTCCTCTTCCCGTGGTAAGTTCTGGAACATATATTAATGGTAAAGAGTGAGGAATTCTCTCTCTCTCTCTCTCTCTCTCTCTCTCTCTCTCTCTCTCTCTCTCTCTCTCTATTATATATATATATATATATATAATATATATATATATCTATATATCATATATAGTATGTATGTGTGTGTGTGTGTATGAATATAATAAAGAAAATAATTTTATATTTTGGGAGGAAATCTATGTAGGGGGAATACTGACAGAATCATTTACTTCAGCGAGAAGTTTCATAAGAATCTGTGATATCTTAAAAAAGAATGTTGGAAAATTCACAAAAACTATACTTCCTGCGTCATGAAGATAATTTTACGAAAGAAACTCATCGAAATGCTTAAAAGAGAGCATATCCTTCTCACTATAAACAAACACCACGGATCATTTTCCCAGCCACGATTATTGGCGCCTCACATAAAACAAAAGTATGAAGCAAAAATAGCTAACCAGAACGAACCAAAAGGGCATGATAATAAGAACAACACCGACTTTCATTTGGAGAATTGCTAGAAATATGCTAGCAGCGAAAACAAAGGTTTTCTGTAAGAAAAAAGGAAACGGGAAACCTCGTTTATATCTTTATCACAATCATGCAATCCTTACCATTACCGACAAGGAATACAAATATTGTTGGGAAAGAGAGAGAGAGAGAGAGAGAGAGAGAGAGAATAATTTTTCCAATCAATAAATAAAATGTCCTTTGGCATCGCTCCAGGCGCTTGTGGTTCTAGAGGTAACCGGGTATGTTGAGGTTCAGAGGTCTTGCAATGATGAAATTAGCCGTGTTGTTGTGGGTGTGCCCAGTAAAAGCCAGCTCCAGTATGTGTATGTGTGGGAGAGAGGGAGGAGATGAGGGGTTGGGGAGGGAGGAAGACGACCGCAAGAACCCGAGGCAGCGCTCTGTCCGGTTTGATTTTGTTTTATTGAGATTCGCTCTATGCAAACTGGTTCGCAGCGCCTCGTTGTTGCACTGACCGGGAGGCAGGGAAGGATGTGGTTGCTAGAGACAGTAGATCCCCTGAAGGAATCTTTAGATAACGGTCCTCGAATCTTGGTGATGGGCCATTGTTTCCCTTTCCCAAAGGACGCTCTGTTCTCGTTTGCCTTTGTGTGCTATTGCCCCAATATGGTCTAGGACTCTAGGTATACACCTAGACCGTGGCTCCAATATGGTCATCGCCGTTCATTAGACAATTTTATTAGATGTTGAAGAATTTCTTGGTACGGAAGCACAGATGGGTCATTGCTTTGTACTGTATATCAATAAGCATTCTTGGTTCAGGCGACAGTTAGATGAAAGCCTTCTTTTTAACCTACAGAAAGCTTTAACCGTTCTTTATCCTGTAACTCCGAGGTGTAACTGCACAGGGACCAAACGATACGATATATTAGCTGGAGGGTACTTCTGTATTCTTCAAATTAGTTAAGGCCAAAACTACTTTCTAAACTGAAGCTGGTTAAACGATTCAGTAAACACACGAAAGAGTTCACATGCGACTGACAGGAAAGGAATATTAAACAGATTGCTCGTCGAGTGACTTAATACCGTAGATAAAAAGTAGAGGTCTACTTTATTCGTAAGAAGGCCAATACCGAAAGTGTTTCTATCCCTTTGTCTTGTTAATAAACTTCCGGCAAGGGGTATTTGCGGCTTGGCATTTGGGAGTAAAGAATAGTTACTTGTGAATTAGTGACAAAGCTCTCTTGAACAGCCACGTGCTAAAATCTTGGCACTTAGCCTTCACGGTGGAAGGTGGGATGATTATAATTCTAAGTTCAACACCTGAATTTGCCAGGAATATGAACGACAGCGTCGAAATGAACTTATATCGCTCTTCATTGCTGAATAATATCTATATATATATATATATATATATAGATATATATATATATATATATATATATATATATAGGTAGCTGTCGTCTCTGCTCAAACCCTTACAGAATATGGGTTCGAATCTCAGCAGGAGCAGATCCACTTATCATTTACAATTGTATATTCTGCATGTGAACTGAACTGAATTTTATATTAAAGAGCATTTGTGGCTTAATAATACAGCATGTTAAACGTACACACACACACACACACACACACACACACACATATATAATATATATATATATACATATATATATATATATATATATATATATATATATATATATATATATATATATATATACCAAGTATGTTGCGGTATAATGCACGGTTACCGTCGGTGAAGAGAAGAGCATGCGTGCGGTTGGTAACCTTATTACAAAAATGTCCCAGAGAATTCACTTTGTAAGTAGATAAAGAACAACAAATATTTCAGGAAATTGGTCTAATTCTCTTCGCTCAGCCCTGCATTGATATTGGGACTCCTGGTTATGAAAGACTGTTACCTACTTGACCGTGGGAAGTTGGAACAGTGATATGTCACGTAAGCATACACACACATGAGTATGCATATCCGGTTCATATCATAATTAGCTAGTTATTAAGGTGTTATTAAAACTGGTTCACTTTGGATATTTGTAGTGAAGTCTTACGAACAATCCGAGACCGATGCTTTTTTCAGGGGCCTTTAAATATATTGCGAAGGGGACCTTGGCTTTATGTATAGATGTCAACATCATATGAGCATCTGCATACATGCGTTTGGCAGTTTGGATTTAAAATGAAACAGTAGCATTCTTCGTGTGATCTATAACTGTATTCCTTTTTGTCTCGTCAAAAGTATGGATGATTTACAAAGGTCTTGCAAGAGCAGTAGTACTTTACTATGGGAGGATACCCGTAATTAGTTGACCCAATGCAGATGCAGCGTCGAATGGACGATCCTTCTTATGCGATTAATATTCAGGTGGTGGTAAGCAAGACGATGCCGAGGGTCTATGTCCCGCTGGCTTGGCAACAGCCTGGTCTTCTCTGGATGGTCGTAGGGAGGATGAAGAATTTTGGCTTCACTGTAAGGAAAGGGTTCTGCTGTAGGATTGCTTCCTTGAATGAAAGTAGATTAACTTTCATCTTGTATGGGGGCAGCTATGGGCGTGGCGGTAACGTTTCCGAATGGCTCCTTCCTGAAAGGGACTTTATAGGCAATGATAGACTCGTGTGCCTCATCCTGATGTTATTTCTTTTGATAGAAAATCATTTCTCGATATAATGTGGTTCGGATCCCACAATAAGCTGTAGGTCCCGTTGCTAGGTAACCAATTGGTTCCTAGCCACGTAAAAATATCTACTCCTTCTGGCCAGCCGTAGGATAGCTGTTAATCAGCTCAGTGGTCTGGTAAAACTAAGGTATACTTAACTCATCCTGATGTATTGAGAGAGTGGGGATCTTCGAAATATTCTAAAAACAAATCCAGGCACAGAGAGTAAATTGGATGACTATTGGTAACAATTTAAGTACTACTTTTTACGTTTTCATTAAACGCAGTCTGTGTCTGTAAGTCAGTAGGTGATGTCGGGAGAAGTAAGCTACAAGACTTTTATCAGGCTTTGCTAGATAAAAGTTAGGCACACAGATAAAGAGAAATAGGTCATAGTACTCTTCCTTTGTGCCTGTACATTGACTGACGTGTATGCTTTTTTTTCATTATTGACTACAGAACGTTCCATTTATTCAAAGAGATGATAGACATAGTCATAAATAAAACCATTTGTGTAACATGTCCACCATTGTACTGACTGCCATTATTTTTTTTATAAGAATTTTTCATGCTTATTGAGTATTCATGGTTTTTTTTAGCTCTTTGGCTATAGCTGTTTTGTTCTGTTTCGAGATTTTTTACTGGTTTTATGTTCCAAGTTATGGAGTAATGACTAACAAGTGTATATAGGATTGCAATCTTATGAAACTGTTTGTACTTTGTGAGCAAAATCTTTCTCTTGGCTTATAGCCTGAGTTCGAACAAGACCTTTGCTTATTCTTGGTGATCATCCTCATTTTATTTTTTAGTTATTTTATTCAGACTGGTTGCTTTCCTCTCATTTTAAAATACAACCTGCTTTTAATTTGCTTTGAGAACTAATTTTTGCAATTCCTGCTTATTTGTGCTTTTCAGTTTACTTTCCTTTCAATTTTTGTCGCTTTAAGTTAGAAACTGCAAGTTTTGTTGATTAAAAAAATGAATTCCTTTGTGTGTTTTATCCTCTTAAGTCGTCCTCATTAGGATTATTGGCATAATTGTTGGCTAGCCAGTCTTGTCCAGTGCTCCTAGACAGGGAATTTCAGCTCTAGCTGCTGAATATTTGTTTGTTTGTGACTCCCTCACCTTTTCCCTTCATGCTGTCTTATTGTGAAACCTCGTAGTTCAGTGGTGTTTTCAGTGAAAGCTTCTTATGTAATTTTTACCTGGTCTGTTTGACTAAAATTCTATTCCCCCTCACCCCCAACCCCCCACCACCCTCTCTCTCTCTCTCTCTCTCTCTGCTTTGCATTCATCTACAACACATTACGCAATGCCTTTGAATGTGATCCTTCGCTGCAACCTTGCACGCCTATTAAGAAGTCGGATAGACTCCTCTCCATTTAAGCCACAAAATGATGCGAGCGCCTGGCCACACGTGTGTCTTATCCAGCAGACCTACTTATTCGTCCTTCTGGAAGGTCGCACCCCATACGTACTAACAAAATTCCAGCCAGCGACAGGTCTCGTATCGAGATGAGTCAACGGAAAGCATTGAGATTTAGTTGCCATAGGGAATCAAGGCAGAAGAACTATCTCCATCCATTTCTGAGTCATAATAATAAAGGAATAAATTCAGAAGATGAATCGTATTCGTATGGAACAAGCCTACAGGGGCCATTGACTTGAAATTCAAGATTCCAAAGGATATGGTATTCATTTGAAAGAAGTAGCAGAAGGCAAAAGGAAATACAGAAAGAAGAGATGAGTTGATGTGTCATATTTTCTTTTAAGTCTTGATTTTTATTATAAAAATACTTACGGACTCCGTATACCTCTTAAGTTTATACTATAGAAAGTACTTATTGATTTAATTTAATTTTTGGATTACGTATATTATTGAGAATACTTTTGGATTCACGTAAGCTACGCCTTAATTTATATCATGAAAAATTCTTATAAATTTGTATGTAGTACTTGCGCATACAGAGGCATAGAGGGACATCCATTTCATACGGCAGAGATAACGACACGCAGACAATGAATCGTACCCTCCTTCACTGGGACAAAGGACATCTCGCTGAAACATCCCTGGGACACGAACGTCCCCCGCCCTCACACATTGTGCAGAAAAACAGCTAAATATACCCGCGATTTGTTTTCACCACTGTCTTGCCTAATCTCAGGAGAACCAACAGATCACGGGGGAAAAAGAAAAGATATAAAAATGCATACCCAACAGAGTGGGTATGAAAAAAGCTATAACAGAAACGTGTGTGTGGGAACCCTTAAGTCTCAATTGATGACACATGATCAAGTTCGTACCCGGACGTGTGGAGTGTGTATGTTTTTAATCAAGATTTTCTCTTTGCAGATTGGACGTTAATAATATATATATATATATATATATATATATATATATATATATATATATATATACATATATATATATATATATATATATATATATATATATATATATATATATATATATTGGATTATTATTTTGCAACATATAACTCTATTTCTTGCCCAATCATACACACGCACACACACACAAATATATATATATATATATATATATATATAATATATATATATATATATATATATATATATATATCTGTGTGTGTGTATGATTGGTCAAGAAATAGAGTTATATGTTGCAAAATAATAATCAAATGTGAATGAAATTATATGTTGGAAAATTCATATGAAGTATGAAACCCTTGGCAGACCATTAATGCTAAAAATAAATGAATGCAATTCAAGAGTCAGTCAAGCAGTAATCTTAAACGTTACGTTAACCCTCATAATCAATATTCTTCCAAAAATACACTTCAAGAGTCAGTCAAGCAATAATCTTAACGTAACTTCAACCCTTATAATCAATATTCTTCTAAAAATTTCGCAGAATTAATTGACCCCTTCTCAACCTGACTGTGTTTCGTTAGTGCTCGATATAAAAAGCTTGACTTTTTCTGTGGCTGTATACTACAATAAACACTGATATTTCACTCTTGATCTTTCCTATGAATACAGTTTTCGGAAATAGTCTTTTGCACATCAGATACAGTATATAACAGTGTCATGAATTGGAGAATGTGTTTTATGACAGCACTGAATCAGAAATCAGTCTTAAGAAACGTTGCGCTTAAAATTCTACAGATGGTAAAACCTTTCGCCAAAAAAAAACACAAAAAAACTATCTTAAATATGTGAGAGGTGGAACCTTTCTAATTGTATGAAATATTTTTGCTAATTCCTTTTCGAGTCTCCTACTGATTTTCATTCTACATCGTGTTCCATATCTATCATGTGTCGCGTCATCCACAAATTCGATCGAAATTTTTCAAGACTAAAAGTAGACTCAACGTACCGTACTTTCTCTTTCGTACGGAATTAGTAGTATTTAGTACTGTCTAAATCAAGGTCTAGACCTTGGTCTAAATACTCAACATTCTGCACTCGAAACTTACTTTTCACTTTGACGTAAGAGAGACGAAAAAAACTAATAAGTACAATCGGTGTTGACCGCGAAAAGTAGGTCTAACTTCGACAAAGTGTCGCGAAAAGTCTAACTTGAGTTTAGGATGAATTATTGGCGGGTTTAGTGATCGCCTTCATCAAGGGAATGTGTGAAGATATTCTACTTTTTTTTGTTTTTCACTAAACATGGGATACACTATGCAACGGAAGTGAAAGGGAGAGATAGGGTTTCTTCTCTGCAGTCCTGCCCGTTTTGGGAAGCATCGGCATTTAATGGTGGTGGAAGGCGGGGAAGTGGTACTTAAGCCTCTGAAGATTTGCCATTATCATCATCATTATTATAACAGCGACAATAGATAGTTTCTTGCAAACATTCGGTATCAGTTCAATAAACTGTAATGGAAAAATTAATGGAAATGCGAGGAATAATGACTTTATCATAGTTTGCCATATCTATAAAGTTTTCTTTGTACGCAAATTGCTAAGTTAACATTGAAAATGGACAAGAGAGGGACACTTCAAGTGAAATGAGTAAGCTGAAGCAACGCATTGAAAATAAAAAAAAGAATAATAATAATAATAACAATAATAATAAAAATAAAATACTGGGAAAATTGTTACAAGGGTTGCTTAATAGTATGACCCCTATTAAAGTATGTTCGAAACCAACAATAATTTGTAATAGCAACGATGCTGTAAATCATAATGTCAACAGAAATGTTGGTAAAATTTACCACCAAAGCCTTAACATGATTCTAAAATAATCATTGACTAGTAAAAACAGTCTATAGATAAAAACAAATTATATATCTAAGGATAAAAAAAATCATGAAAAGTGACGATATTAAAAATAGGTAGTCAATGCGCCGATGTTTCTTCGGCACAATCGAGTTTTCTTTACAGCGTATGTAACTCTGCCATGAAACTTTCAGCCGCAAACCTATAAAACTTTCAGCCAAGGCTTGGTGGTGGCCTGTGTTGTTGGGACCTATAGCAGTGCCAGGCGCACTATCATGGCTAAACTTAACCGTAAATAAAATCAAAACTACTGAGGCTAGAGGGCTGCAATTTGGTATGTTTGAAGATTGGAGGGTGGATGACCAACATACCAATTTGCAGCCCTCTAGCCTTAGTAGTTTTTAAGAACTGAGGGCGGACAGAAAAAGTGCGGACAGACAGACAAACACATCTCAAGTTTTCTTTTACAGAAAACTAATAATGGCTATGAAAACTCAAGTCACCTCCAACGCATACAACACATACCTTTAGCGGGTAAAAACATTCATGAAAGATTTTTGATTTGACAGTATGCATTTTGGACTAAGAAAAATAAGAAGAAAAAAGGAAAATAATGTGTGTATGTGTGTGTGTGTGCAGGTAGTCGAATCTATCAGTGAAATAAATAATTTACTTCATTTCTCTTCTTATTAGCCTCTCTACAAGAATTAACAAGGTATGATAAAGCAGGGAATTTTCCATTAAATAAAATGAAATTTTCAACGAATTTTTATCATTTATTTGATTCATATTTAATTCATTACTAATAAGCAAGTTTTAAAGGACAAATTAGCTATATTATTGACATTGAAAGTTTTTAAAATTAATTTTTAAAAATTATTTTTAATTTTGATTTCACACATCCTTGTTCCACATTTTTTATCATTATAAAATATCACTTTCTACTGTGGGACAATTTTCCGTTTTTGATGACGCAAGATATCACGTGGTCCGTTCCACCAAACTGATACACTAAGTGCTCCCATCTGGAAATAAGAAAAGGTGATCTGAGCATTATTGATAATCTTGATATTCAGAAATTAATCATAAAATCGATATTGTTCATATAACTTCAAATTTTTCGCTTCAGATGAATTTTATTCTACAAATATTTACTGTCTGTATGGTCTAGTTCCACCATGAAATGAGTCTCAGCCGCCACCAACTACGCAGGTACAACTGAATGTTAGAGGCGGCTTTAAGAGATAAAATTGAATATTGAAAAGTATTGAATTAGATTCTGAAGTAATTCTTGATTGTCACTGAAATTATCTATTGATAAAGTACCTTCTACATTGAGGACTATAGATTAGTCTATGTAAAGCCTAGGGGGTAGGAGAGTATCTTCATTTTAGAGAGATATTTAAGTGTAAATGTGAAAGGAACACGCGTCTTTTGTAAATACAGCTCTTCAATTTTACTAAAGTAATAATTTTTGGGTAATCTGAAGTCCTTATTCAGAGAGAAAACATCAGAGAAGTGTAGATCCAAACGCTATTTGAAACGACATTCACCTGAACACATATTCCTTGAGACATTCTCGGAACTCAACCTTTTCAAATCCAGGCTCCATCTCCTCAAAAACTCTGGCAGACAATTTCGTATGCGTCGCTTCCCTAACATGATAGTTATTCAAAGGAGTACCAGATACTTCTCTGGGATTCTTATCTAAAGAAGCTTTAAAAACCATTGTAAAGTTCTAACCTTGGCGCATAAAAAAGCTTTAAAAACCATTGTAAAGTTCTAACCTTGGCGCATCAACAATGACCAAGTCAGCTACTTTGCCAGGTTCTATGGACCCGTGCATATGAGCTTTCCTGAGGGAGTGGGCAGCGTGAAGGGTAGACGCTGTCAAAGCCTCGTTCAGTGACATCTTCATGGTGACACACGCCAGATGCATTACCAATGGCTGTAAAAGATAACTTTACGTTATTGTCCTTACGGTGTGAATTTGATTAAAAAAAACAAAGAAATCCCTTCTGCATTGTTGTAATGCAAGCTTGCATTGTTTCTCAGTAAATTACAAAATGGTGATATTATAATATCCCTAAGGAACGACGGTAATCTTGTTAACTGCACTAACCATCTGCCCATTATTGCCCTATAAATTTATTACATGATGGCATTGAAACATTCCAAAACTCGCCTCCTAAGTCACGATAATTCAGCGCGAAGGTAAGAGACTCACCATTGATAAACAGAAAGCATTAGGATTGAAGTCAGTGCCAAGGGCAACGGGCACTCCAGCCTCTATCATGGCACGGGCGGGAGGGGGCGTGAGGCGCAGAATGTACGCCGTCGTCGGCAGGAGGACACCAACAGATCCTGCCTTAGCCATTGCTGCTATTCCCTCTTCGGATATTTCTTCCAGGTGACTCATAGCTTCGGCCCCTAAAGATGCCCCCATCTGGAGCAAAGGAATATGTCAGTAATGTTTAGTTTTGTGAAGACCGAAAAGGAATATTTGTAATGCATAGTTTTGTGAAGATGATTTTACATATTTTCCATCCACTTTTGTGCCTTAAATAATCCAAGCCAGGAGTTACAACGATTATGCCTTTGCTTGAACATAATCTATTTTTTAGCTACAGGACGAAGCAGATTACCATCAAACTTTCATGAACTACACAGTGGAGTAAAAAAAAAAAATACAACGTCTCTGGAGAAACAGTTATTATTTAAGGCAGTATTTTTTTTTTTTTTTTTTTTTTCAAATCTCAGCCTTACCTCAGCACTCTTCAGTGGATGCAGTTCCTCTGCATGGAAGTTCAAAAGGAGCCCATCTTTTCTGCCAGCTTCCAGTATCCTTCTGGTCTGGTTCACGTCGAAGACGTTGTGCTCGCAGAAGACGTCGATACTGTCAACTTGAAGCTTCAAAGAACCATACATATTATAAACATAATGAGAATGAAGACGTCGATGCTATCAACTTGAAGCTTAAAAATACACATAAACATAATGGGACTGAATTGTAGAAAAGATACAACTTAAGAACTTCAACAGTTGAGAAAAAATGTAATAAAAAATTTAGTTTTTCGGTGGTTTCATTTTGCTACTGTCATGTCACCAGTATGTTACACTTCCTTATTTTAACTAAAGATATTGGTTGGTTTACCTCTCCAGACTCTCTGGCCCTTTTCAGGGCGGGTAGTTGTTCCTCCACAACACAACGTGTAGCTTCTTCAGCAGTCAGGCCCCTAAATCATTGGAAGAGAAAAAATTGAATTTTAGAATCCCAGAAGCACCCTGACAACTCTTTACTATTGTTTGAAAGAAAATATTCTCCAAGGAAGAAATCAGCCAAGTTTGTCCCTAAATGTGAATGACTAAACTATTTTAAATTATCAGAATAATTAAATCAAGTGAATTTATCTCGATTCATAGACAATCCATGAAGCGCTTTTGCTGGATTTTGGCGCAGTTTCTTTCGTGAGGTATAGGGTTGTAGCAACACAGGAAGCGTTGCAGTGACTTAATTGGCACACTGTAATACTCGAATCCCTAACATGATCTCAGTTTGCACTCCCAAAGTTCGGGGAAGAGTGAGTAAAAAGGCGACAATAAACCTCCATACTGTTTCATAGTTTCCCATTTAATGTTACCGCCTGTTTGTTGTATTACATCTTCATTTGATATGAATATGCTTTCATCTCCGATACTGAGTGATTCTGTCTTTTACCATTCGGGAAATGTGATCATTTCCTCACTCTGTGACTTAGTTTTTCCCAGAGCAAAGTCTTTGGTGCTCTTTTCTCAGTTCACTTTTGAATATACTGACTTCCTGTGTTAGGAGAGCCATGCCTGTTTTGCCAAGTTCGCCTGTTATCATGCTGAATGATGTTTTTGCGGTGATTCCATGTAGGTTAGAAAGCTTCACCATCCTTTTCAATGGATGGGAGGTCTTCATTAATTCACAGCATTCTCCAGTTTTCGAGAGATATTGAGTCTATAGCTTCTTTGATCAGGGGATCCAGGCCTGCCTTTCAAAAATTATTTTTGTTTGCTACTTAAAATATGGAGGTCGCCTAACCACTTGATTTACACGGTCTCTTGCAAGTTTGTGAGGTACTCATGTACGTTTTTTTTTTTTTTTTTTTTTTTGGGGGGGGGGGGGGGGGGGGGGCGGGGATTGGTAGTGGGGATGGCTGGGGGCTTGTCAATCCGCACCGAATCATATGCTTAGCTATCCAACACTACGTTAGCAGATAGCCATGTTTTGGGAATCTCTAGGTAGACAGAAACGTTCTACTTTAGTGAGGCAGCTTAAGAAATCATCCTCAATTGTTTCGTGGCTTATGCAGCATAATCGTCCCAAAATTAATTGTCTCAAATTGATAAGAAAATCGGCAGCGTTTGTCAAAACATGTCACCTTTCTGGGGTTTGTGATTTGCATTTTAATTATAAGTAATTATGATGCCAGAAACTACACATTTCTTGATTTATCTTGTAAGGAAGAAGAATATCTGATGCTGGATAGTGTTGTGTAAGGTACCATGCGTATTGAAAAAAATAGATAAATAAATAAAAAGACCTGAAATCTTCCTTAAAATTGCCACAGTATATCTATAAACCATTCTAAGTGTTATTAAGAATATTTGTGGTTGTCATTCAAAAGAAATATGTCAGAGACTAAACTCTTTATGAAAGTTTTTGCTCTAACGCTTACCCAAACTCAGGCATTAAATATAAATTCCTGTTAAAAAAAAGTCACCATTACACTATGAAAAACAGAGCTCCTCAGTGGCGTGATCGGTATGGTCTTGACCTGCCACCTCGGTGGCCGCGAGTTCGATTCTCGGCCATTCCATTAGGGGTCAGAGATGTGTATTTCTGGTGATAGAAGTTCACCCTCGACGTGGTTCGGAAGTCACAAAAAGCTGTTGGTCTCGTTACTGAATAACCACTGGTTCCATGCAACGTAAAAACACCATAAAAACAAACAAACAAAACAACTATGAAAAACAGTTATGGAAAGCCAAACACTTTACCTAGGGACGGAGTGAGCGCCACAAAAAGTGGAGGATACAGTGATGGGCACAAAAGAGCGAGCCTTTTCCAGGACACGGAGCATCTTCAGTTCTGTCTCTACGTCGAGACCGTATCCGCTCTTACATTCGACCAGGGTCGTGCCTGAAAACAGGTAATAGGAAAACTTGAAACATCTTTCCTGTGAGCAAATTTGTGTTACAAATCAATGACAGCCACCCCACCGCCACACACACAACTATATATTTCTATATTTATATACAATTATATATGTATATATATATATATATATATATATATATATATATATATATATATATATATATATATATAATCAATATCGAACTACTTTTACCTTGAAAATAACGTAAACCCAACAGGAATCATATCATGACCAAGATTTCAACCGATTCCATTTCAGGTTGCCCTTATGGTGAAGGTGGATTGGTTCATTGTCACTGTACCCCCAACCCATGAAAGTATAGTTCGAATACTGGTCAGACTTGAAAAACTTTTCAGATATATTATTTTTTGAAAAAAAGCTATTCTAAAGGTGGAGTGAATTCGAGATGTAATGGTAGAATCATATTGTAACTGTCAATCAAGTAGGCGTTCATGCTGGTCAGGGTCATTGAATGTCTATTCAAATATTTTGGTTTGTGAGTCAGTCCGCACTTAAGCTCTTCATGAATATGATACGTTTTCCTAGTTTTATTTCAAAGACTAATATTATTTTTCATATTTTTGTGTTACATTATGTATGTGAGCGTTAATGCAAATTCACTTTGTTTCGGCTATTATTGTTCATTAAATGGTTTGTTATTTATATGGTATATCTAATCCTGCATATTGATAAGATTCACTTTCTTCCCATGATTAAGTTTTTCAGTGATACATTTTTTTAAGCCTTTAGGTGAACAGTACCACAAGGTATCCTCTAACTACTCTTTGGATCTATACTCCTTTTTTTCCATCTTTCCATCCGCCTGTGGTGTTTGTGCATGGTAACACTGCATCCAGAGCTTTAAATAATATCCTATTTCGAATATTAACGGTGTAATTCACATACAGTAAATTATTAAAACACTTTTCAGTTGCAAATGTACACCCAGATATCCTTTTATTTACCTAAAATTTACACATAGCGAATTATTTAAAGCCCGGGACGCAGTGTTACCATGCGCGACCACCACAGGCGGATGGACAGACGGAAAAAAACAGAGTATAGTAAAGATTAACTCTTGGAAAATTACCTGAAGAGACCATCCTCTTGAGCCGGGGAACCAGGAGTTCGAGCAGTTCTTCCTCGGAGGCCTCTCTGGTCTTCGTGACGGTGAAATTAATTCCTCCTCCAGCTTGGTGAACCTCCATGTAGGTGGCCCCTGCCAACTGGTGAGGAATCGAGGAGGCTGGATTACTTGTGATCCGAAGGAAGCAAGTGTTTTATCAGTTCATTTTGCATTCTTGTTCACGCATATCGTCACGGATTTTAAATGCTATTCATCAAACAGATGCACTCACACACCGCACGCACACACACACACACACACACGCACATATATAAATGTATAAATATATCTATATCTCTATGTACTGTCACGCACAATAGTTCGTTCCCTCCGCTGATCCAGAGTGAACACGAATCCGCGACCATGAATATGAAACCCCGAAGCAGTTCAAAGTTGAAGAAGCAACTAATTAAGCACCCAACAGATGTCGCACCGCCAGGCCAAGGAAGGAGGAGTGGGCAGCAGGTATTTTTCTTGAGCATAGAGTAAAGTATCCATAATCTATTAACGTCAATTAAGAGAGTGGTCGTAAACATTTTGTTGTTGACGACACTGGGTTTGAGTGTAAAATGTGCATTTAAGGAAATATGCGAAATAAATATGAGACTAAAAGTGCTTAGGAACTCAGTATTTATGAGACAGCATTCCCTATAGATTATTAAATCTTATATACTGACATGACTGTCCACGAGATCGATACAAAACTTTCACCAACAGTGTTAACGGTGGTGTTCTGTAAGCAGCAAGCCACCTCTTTATATATATATATATAATATATATATATATATATATATATATATATATATATATATATATATATATATATATAGAACATCTATATCAGCAAATTAGCAAAATTTTCAGTTCACTTACTTTATTGAGGTAGCAACCATACACACAGATACATGTCTATATACTTATACAATTCATGATTGGGCCAACCTCCATAGAGAAGGCGGGCGATGTGGGGAATAACACTAAAAAATTACGGCTATATATAATTTTCTTTATTTACTAAATGTTAGTAACTAAAACAACATGAAATATTAGGATACTTTCACCAATATAACAGGTTCATATTTGGTGGAAAAGAGAAAGACAGAACCACAGAATAACAAGACAAAGATAAGTGGAGAGAAAGCGAAAGAGAGAGGGAGAGAGAGATAACTTATCAAGTTCTTTTCTAGATTATGGTGTGAAAAAGCCTCGTGTTCTTATTTTCTTCCTAGCACCAGGTCATTTGCAAAATATCAGTTATCATCAATTTTACTATATTTCTTTCGTAAGGATATTTTCATCCTTTTTTTCAAGATGCATTGTAATAGAAAATAACTTAACTCAATTTCTGTGTTTCAAGAAGCTAAGTAGTTTTCTAGTGCCGATGTAGTTATAGCTAATTCTAATGTGTAAAAGAGTTAATATGTTATTGTAGGAATTTAACTTTTCTCTCCCTGACCATTTCCTGTCTTAGGGACGGTTAGGAACCACTAGCTTCTACCTTTGCATTGGCGAGTTAAGTTGCCTAGTATATGGCCATTCGTAGGCTGTAGCTTTTAGCTCCACTAATTCTATCAGGGCTTATTTCTTCTACCTTTTGGACCCCCTTTTAATATTCCAGGCTTAGTTTCTTAACTGCTGTGCTCTTACTCTGTCTCAACTTTATTACCTTAATCTGTTTTCCTTCTTTTCTTGGAATGAAGCGCGTTTTGTAATTCCCTTTATTTCGAAATAACAAAATAAAACTAGTGATATTTGCAAAGCCTTCTATATTCAAAATTTAAGGCTTATTTCAGTTTGACTAAATGTTAAACTAAAAAACCATCACATTTTTCCAACAATGTGGCAGATAACTTTGAATCAATATCACCTTTTTTTTAAATTTAATTTTGAGATACTATAAATATTACTTTTCACTTTAAACCTTTGAAATATGCATGATCTTCCAAAACATTAGCCTTAACTAGTAATCAAGTAAAAGGAACATAACTAAAAACACGTGAACTAGTGTCAATATTTTGTCATTATTATTAGTATGATAATATACAATGAGTAGGATGTCCAACCTCCATCTGCATCTGTGACCTCACACAGACGATCAGGTATGGAATCTACAGTTTATATTATGTAACAGAAGTGTGGGTTATGTATTTGATTTCCCTGGAACGTGTTTTACGCAGATATTTTTTTTTCTTTATCAAGCACGCTTCTGCAATACATTTTCTTAACCTTACATGTCATGTCGTGTTCATTGTTGTATTTATTATTTGACGACATTATGGACTCTGTAATTGTTTTTAAATTGCAACAGTTTCTTCGTTACACATCTTTGAGAGGTACAGTATTTAATTGTTGTCATTATGATCCGTATTAAACAGTATTATTTACATTTGTGTTCTAAGGATGCGTTCACACCAAATGCGTCGCCTTTTATAGAAATAGGGATGTTAGGATTTTCTACTTTATTTCTATATTGGATTTCAATTTACGAATCAAGTTATGCTCTAATAAAATTGTACTCCCTTATATCTGATTTTCACTTTTATATAGGACAAAATTTAGTATAATGAAATTTCGTTTTACCTTTTCTTTGTATGCATAAGATATAAATTTAAAATCTTAAAACTTACCTATAGTTTTTGAAAATCATTATGGTTGAGTAGTTGATTATTATATATAATATATATTATTTCTCTTGATGTCTTGGCTAATTCATCTAGAATTATATCTTTTAGTTATTTTGTTAAATTCAATCAAAATAAAACGTAGCTTAGAAAAATGGTCATTTTTTGCTCAGTTCCAATTGCCCGCCTGTAGTTAGTATTGTTTTTCTTGTAGACAAAAAGGTTAATAAAGGAAAATCCCTAAATATATTTTAATAGATAAGACGATAAGAGACCAAACAAAAAAAGATACGTACTGCAAAAAGATCCCGCACGAGAAAAAAAAGAGAGAGAGAGAGGAGAGAGAGAAGAGAGAGGAGAGAGAGCGAGAGGGAGAGAGAGATTGAGAGAGAGAGAGAGAGAGAGAGAGAGAGAGAGAGAGAAATATTGCAGCAATTTATAACACCTAGAAACAGGGCATGATTAAAATCTTTCAGAATGTTTCCTTCTATATTTTGATAAATCGAAATGTCTCTTGTGAAATATCGAAAATCAAGGAAAAAGCGAGAGATATAGAGGAGAGTATATGAACTGGGTATTCCAGTTTGAAGAAAATGTGGCCTTACCTGGCCTTGGCAGCAGCTGTTGTGTGACGTTACTGATGATGGAGGTGAACAGCCAAAGGAAATGGAATTGAACGAGAGAATTTCAGCCTTGCGAGACCCCCATCCAGCACCAGAGAGAGTAGCAGGTGAACTTGGACAGGATAATTTTTCAGCTGCAACAGAGGCTTGACTAAAATGATCCAGATAACTCAGGAGGTGTTGCAACAAGAGGCCTGGCAAGAAAGGACCCACTTATTCGAAGGTGAGACGTTGTTTCTGAAGGAGGACGATCAAGTGAAGATGGAAAAACAGCAGCTGGAAGACAAGATTCTCAAGACACAAGAAAATCAGCGGTTGATGGATTACACAAAGGAAATTGGGCAGAGAAACGATGCCCTATGTGAGAGGATAAGGGAACCGACAGTGCAATTGCCAGAGGCAAACTGCCAGGTTGAGAGGCAAGAGAAACTGCTACGACAGAAGGAGAAGGACCTGCAGATATAGACCGAAGAAGCGGCGGGGATGGCGAGGCTCGTCCATGAACGAAAAGACGCGACCGAAAAGCGCTAATCCGACAGGAAAGACGCCGAGGTCAGGTTCCAGCTCCTGCAGAAGGAAGTGGAAGACCTCACGAAGGAAACGTATGGACTCCATTGTGAAGTTTAGTTTGCGAAACTGAAGAGAAACGAGCTGAGGTGCCTTCTAGACGAAGGAAATCATCGCTTCATGTGGCTGGATAGGAAGACCGGCGTCCAGGGCGAACGGAACGACCAGTTGGAAGATGAGGTTCGACAGCTGCGAGGAGCGAAGGAGAAATTGGTTTGCCAGCTCAAGAACCTCCAGGGGAATTACAGATGCCTGGAAAAGGACAAGTGGAAAATGAAGGAGCAGCTGTCCATCTTCAAGGAATGGCGCGACCAAGTCTAAGCTGGCCTTGCGAAGAGGGATCAGATGTAAAAAATTTGAGGAGAATGTTTGTTGTACGGAAAGTTTTTTTTTTTTATTTAAACCAATAAAGTTTATTTACAAACTGCGATTTTCATTTACACAATAATTTTTTGCAGAAAATTTTGTTATTTACATAATTCGAGTTTAACTCGAATTTAAAGGACTTCTTTCATAAATCCATCTGTTACAATTGATTTTAGTTTGCAATGGATTTTAGGAGTGAACTGCAATACTTGATTTTATCTTTGAGAAAACTAAAGGTTTGTATTTCATGAAATTTTGAACTCTACTATATGGAAGGTTTGATGTTTATATGTAATAAGTTTGCTTTGTTAATCGTTGAAGAAAATGAAAGTTAGAAGGAAATAAGTATAAAATGTTTTGTAAGAGTTTTATTGATTCGTGAAAGGGAAAGGAAAATGAGAGGATAGGTGGAGTGCCAGGATTCGAAGCAGAGGATACAGAGAAGATTCGTGGGGTGCCAGGAAAAGCAGCGGCTTCAGAGAAGATTAGTGGAGTGTCAGGAGAAGCAAAAAATTGAGAGAAGATTGGTGGAGAGCCAGGAGAAGCAGAGGATTCAGAGAAGATTGGTGGAGAGCCAGGAGAAGCAGAGGATTCAGAGAAGATTGGTGGGGTGGCAGGAGAAACAAAGGATTCAGAGAAGATTGGTGGAGTGCCAGGAGAAGCAGCGGATTCAGAGAAGATTGTTAGGGTGGCAGGAGAAGCAAAAGATTCAGAGAAGATTGGTGGAGTGCCAGGAGAGGCAGAGGATTCAGAGAAGATTCAGGGAGCGTCAGAAGAAGAAGCAGAGAATTCAGAGAAGATTTGTGGAGTGCCAGGATAAGAAGCAGAGAATTGAGAGAAGCCCCTGGAGAACTGAAAGGATTCAGTGGCATATTCTGGTTCTAAGGTTAAGGAGAAGTGTTATTCTCCTTAGGGACGGGCGGGGCCCGCCAGGCGTCCCGGGACGGGCGGGCGGGGCCCTGCCCAGGCGTCCCGGGGACGGGCGGGCGGGCGGCCCGCAGGCGTCCAGGACGGGCGTCACGGGACGCCTGGGCGGCGCGGGCGAGGCCCGCAAGGCGTCCGGGACGGGCGGGCGGCGGCCCGCCAGGCGTCCCGGGACGGGCGGGCGCGGTCCCGCCAGGCGTCCCGGGACGGGCGGCTAGGCCCGCCAGGCGTCCCGGGACGGGCGGGCTAGGCCCGCCAGGCGTCCTGGGACGGGGGGGCGGGCGGCCCGCCAGGCAGTCCCGGGGACCGGGCGGGCGAGGCCCCGCAAGGCGTCCCGGGACGAGCGGGCGCGGCCCGCCAGGCGTCCCGGGACGGGCGGGCGGGCGCGGCCCCCCAGGCGTCCCAAGACGGGCGGGCGCTGCCCGGCCAGGCGTCCCGGGACGGGGCGGGCGCGGCCGCCAGGCGTCCCGGGACGGGCGGGCGGGGGCCCGCCAGGCGTCCTGGGGACGGGCGGGCGGGGCCCGCCAGGCGTCCCGGACGGGCGGCGCGGCCCGCCAGCGTCCCGGGACGGTCGGGCGCGACGGCCAGGCGTCCCGGGACGGCGGGCGAGGTCCGCCAGGCATCCCGGGACGGGCGGGTGCGGCCCGCCAGGCGTCCCGGGACGGGCGGGCGCGGCGGGCCCGCCAGGCGCTCCCGGGACGGGCGGGCGAGGCCCGCAAGGCGTCCCGGGACGGGCGGGCGCGGCCCGCCATGCGTCCCGGGACGGGTGGCGGGCGCGGCCCGCCAGGCGTCACGGGACGCCTGGCGGGCGCAGGCGAGGCCGCAAGGCGTCCCGGGACGGGCGGGCGCGGCCCGCCAGGCGCCCCAGTCCTGGGACACCTGGAGGGCCTCTCCCGCCCGTCCCAGGACACGTGGCGGGCCTTGCCCACCCGTCCTATGACACCTGGCGGGCGTCGTCTGCCCGTCCTGGTACACCTGGTGGCCCTCACCCGCCCGTCCTGGAACATCTGGCGGGCCGCGCCCGCCCTGTCCCGGGACACCTGGCGGGCCTCGCCCACCCGTCCCGTGACAACTGGCGGGCTGTGCCCGCCTGTCCCGGTGTGGAGGGACGGGCGTGCGAGTACCGCCAGGTGTGGAGGTATGGCGGGCGAGTACTGCCAGGTGTTGAAGGACGAGCGGGCGCGGCCCGCCAGGTGTCTTGGGGCGGGCGTGTGCGGCCCACTAGGTGTTCCAGGACTGGCGGGCGAGACCCGTCTTGTGTCCCGGTACAGGCGGGCAAGTGCCTCCTGGTGTCCTGGGATGGGTGGGCGTGCGTTGACTGGTGGGGGAGGCCCGCCACGGGTCTCAGGAAGGGGCAGGTGAGGCCCCCAGGTGTCTTGGGACTGCAGGTGGGTGTTGCCCGTCCCGCATCTGTGGACCATGTGGGTGAGGCCCGCAAGGTGTTCCGGGAATGGGTGGCGATCCCCGGCAGAAGTTCTGGGATGGGCAGGCGAGGCCTGCTGTCCTAGGACACTTTTCTGGCCTTGCCCACCCATCCCAGGACACCTGGCGGGCCTCGCCTGCCTGTCCTTTGACACTTGGTTGGCTTCGGCCGTCAGTCCTTGGATACCTGGAGGGCCTCACCCCTGTCTCTGGAATTTGCGAGCGAGGCTTGGCAGGTGTCATGGTTTTGTCCTGGGATGGGTGGGTGAGTCACGCCAGGTGTCTGGGGAACGGGCAATCCCCGCCAGAAGTCCCTGGACGGTCGGGGAAGGCCTGTAATTGGTCCACTTAATGCGACACATTTTGTGTGAATGCACCCTTGTTGTTTGGTATTACACTTATAAAAGTAACTACTTTTAAGGTTACTCTTTTTCTCTCTCTTGCTAGGCGTCCTAGGATGCACGGGTGAGACCCGCCAGGCATCCTTGTATGAGCGGGTGAGGCCTGCCAGGTGTCCTGGGATGGGCGGGACAGGCCCGGCAGATGTCCCGGGACGGGCGGGCAAGGCCCGCCAGTTTTCCCAGGGCGGGCTGGCGAGGCCTGCAATTGGTCGACTCGACTCAACGCATTTGTTGTGAACGCGCCCTTGTTGTTTGTTATTAAACTTATAAAAGTAACTATTTTTAGGTTTCTCTCTCTCTCTTTCTCTCTCCATTTTCTTTACTTTACATCTAAATTGCCAGTATAAGATAGAGATAAACAGAAAATATATCATTAATGAGTTATACGTAGGGGTACCACTTCCAGTCAAGGATTCCACAGTTCCCCCCAATCCTCCCCATCCTCTTTAGCAATGTGACACTCATTACAGCGATTCCACGGTGGATGCGTCTGTCCAGATCGCTGCAGGTTATTCCGAGACTTACTGTCAATTAAGGCAACGAGGTAGGTTCTCAAGCAAACTATCTAACTCCTGTTATAAAACGATAATCATCCTGTGCTCTCTAGCTAGTGAGAACATCCGGTCTTGCGACATATTTGCTGGATTGATAACTATAACAATATAGTGGTTATTTATTGATGATGGTGTAATACACCGCTCTAAAGCATAGTGAGAGGAAGAAATGTTTTGGTACTATGGCACACAATAGTTTGTTCCCTCCGCTGATCCAGAGCGAACACGAATCCGCGACTATGAAACCCCGAAGCAGTTGAACAAATAACTAATTAAACACCCAACAGATGTCGCACCGTCAGGCCAAGGAAAGAGGAGTGGGAAGCAGGTATTTTTCATGAACAAAGAGTAAAGTCTCTATAATCTAATATCGTTATTAAGGTAGTGGGCGTAATGTTTTTGCTGTTACGATGCTGGGTTTGCGTGTAAAATATGCAATTAAGGAAATATGCGAAAAGATATAAGATAAAAGTGCTTAGGAAGTCAGTATTCATGATAATTTTTAATATTTTCCATAGATTATCGTATCTTATCAACAGACATGACTGTTCACAAGATCGATACATAACTTTCACCAACAGTGTTAACGGTGGTGGTCTGTAATCTGCAAACTACCTATAATATATATATATATCTATATATATTACTATATATATATATATAATATATATATATATAGATATATAATATATATATATATACATTATATATATCATATATATACATATATATATACATATATATATATATATATATCAATATATAATCATATATACATATATATATTATATATATATATATATATAATATATATTATTATAGTATATATACATATTATATTAGTAATATTATTATATTGCTACTTTCAAAATGCATGTTTCCCCTCTTTGAAATGTTATGTAGAATTTTGCAACATTTTTTCAGATTCCTAGATAGCTTAGAATAGGATGTTTTAAAATGTGTGTTCAGATTTCGAAGCTATGAATGTTTAACTTTTATGTCAACACTGTGAGATTAGAGGTCTGCTAGATCCGTTTGCTTTCCTAAATCTGTCAACGCATGTAATAGCGAGAGAATTGAGTCTTGCTTTGTCATCAAAACATGTCAATCTTAATTGTCGCTCAGCCTCCGTTTCGATCTAGTAGAGTACGTCTTTCTTTTTTTTAAGAGACTGGACTCGTACGCGTATGTTTTGATCAAAACCACGTGCATGTTACACATTTCGTTATGAAGATTGCGTCAGATTTCAAAGCTACTGGAAGCATTCGTGACAAGAACGTTTTGTATCATATCTGCCCTGTCCAGTTTTCGCAAGGGAAGAAGATTTTATTAGATCATAGAACCTCGAGGCGGTTAGATCGCTCTCTCTCTCTCTCTCTCTCTCTCTCTCGACATCATTGAGATTATATTAACGTAACGTAAATTGGTCACTCGTAACTTGTGAGAATTTCATATTTGATATTTCTTAGAGTTTACTTAGTGTTATTTAGTTTCTTTTGTGGAATCTGAACAAACATTGTTTTGTAACGGCGCCTGGCTTTTGTGAAATTGTGTAAGACAAGACTGCAGCAGAGAAAGAAGTTGGTATACCAAAAAGGTAAAGTGTGTTATATTTTTATTAGTTGCAACTAATAACGGATAGGAATTGTGTTTAACTAATAACGGATAGGAAGTGTGGTTAACTAATAACTAAAAGTTAAGGGGAAAAGTGTTTGGTTAACTAATAACTAATAACGGTTCGGTAATAACTAATAACTAATAATTGATAGGAACTGTGGTTAACTAATAACAGGTGGTTATGAAGGTTTGGTAAAAACTGTTGGTTACAGTGTTTTGAGTGAAAAAGATTTACACTTTTACACATTGCGTATTTTTGTGTTTGTGATTGTTTCACTGTTTGTGCACTCGTTCATTTTCTTTTTGAAGTGTGTCTTTTTATTTTATATTTTCATTTACATTCACAATTTAATTGACTTAGTTATTTTCATTGCTTAATCATTGCACATTTGATTAAATTTAACATTTGTGAATTAATTTGCATTTACTTAGAATTCTTTTCAAGTTTTATTATTGTTTAGCACTTGTGAATTAATTTCAAATTTTCAATTATTGCCCAACACTTTTGAGTTTCAATTGAATTAATTTTCTTGAATTTTGTGATAAATTAATTTTGATTTAATTTTACTTAATTTGATTCAAGAAATAATTAAACTTTACTTTGTTTTCAAGTAACAGTAATTTTCCCTGATATTGTGAATTTCACTTATAAATTTTGAATTTAATAATAAATTTTTGTATTTAAAATTTTTATAAGTATTTTATTTTTATCCCAGTATATTTTCATTTGATTATATTGATGATAGGTAGAAACATAGAGTGGTAATTGATTTGCTTTCCTTCAATTTACTTGAAGTGACTTAGAACCAGGGAAGTACTTAGACTTCTGCAATCAGGGAAATACTTAAACTTTTAAAGTTGTTGATGGAGTGATGCCCTTTGATCAATTTAATTACTTACAAGATTACCTCACACCTGTTTTGATGAACTTAGTCTGATTTTCTACAATACTGGTAAGTGTTAAGGGATCACTGTTGCCTTTAGAGTATTCAGTCGTTGAAATGTGTTATGAGGGTTCAGGTGTCTGGCTTTTGTGAGGTAACATTAAATGAATGGTAAGTGTAGTAACCAGATACTTGGCACTTCGTAACAATATATATATATATATATATATATATATATATATATATATATATATATATATATATATATATATATATATATATATGAGGTAGTTTGCAGATTACAGACCACCTCCGTTTAACACTGTTGGTGAAAGATATGTATCGATCTTGTGAACAGTCGTGTCTGTTGATAAGATACGATAATCTATAGGAAATATTAAAAATAATCATGAATACTGACTTCCTAAGCACTTTTATCTTATATCTTTTCGCATATTTCCTTAATTGCATATTTTACACGCAAACCCAGCATCGTAACAACAAAAACATTACGCCCACTACCTTAATAACGATATTAGATTATAGAGACTTTACTCTTTGTTCATGTTCTATATATATATATATATATATATATATATATATATATATATATATATAATATATATATACACATACATACATATGAGATGGCCTGCTGATTACAGAACACCACCGTTGGTGAAAGCTTTGTATCGATCTTGTGGACAGTCGCGTCTGTTGATAGGATACGATAATCTAATGGAAATACTAATTCTGAATACTGACTTCCTAAGCATTTTATTCTCATATATTTCGCATATTTCTATAGCTGCACATTTCACAATCAAACCCAGTATCTATAGCAGCAAATTAGCAAAATTTTCAGTTCACTTGCAAATTACTGCTATACCGTATGTGATTTTCTTGAAATACTAACACATTATGAAATATTAAGATGTTTTCACCAATGTAACAAGTTCGTATTTAGTAGAAAGATAGAAAGACAGAAGCAGAGAAAATATATTAATAATAGGACAGAGATAAAAAAAATTATGAGAGAGAGAGAGAGAGAGAGAGAGAGAGAGAGAGAGAGAGAGAGAGAGAGAGAGAGAGACTTTCAAGTTCTTTTCTGGTTTAATACCATGGTGAACAAGCCTCATCTTATTAGTTTCGTTTTATCACCAGGGCAATCGTAAAATATTTTTCCTAATGATATCTTCTTCATTGTTTTCACGATACATTGTAATAGAAAATAAATCAACTCAGATTCTGTTTCAAAGAGCAAAGTAGTTTTGCAGTGCCGATGTAGTTATAGCTAATGGTAATGTGTAAACGAATTAATTATCGCTGACAATTTTGATTGGCATATTTTGAAAGCTATTGCCAGCGAATATGGTATTGTAGGAATTTAACTTCTCTCTTTAGGAAAGTCAACTCTACTGCAGTGGTCCCTCCCTTCCCTGACTAGTTCTTGTGTTGGGGAGGGTTTGGAACCAATATCTGCTACCTTGGCATTGGTGAGTTAGGTTGTGTATTATATGACCGATCTTAGGCTGCAGCTTTTAGCTCAACTAATTTTATCAGGGTCTATTTCTTCTACTTTTTGGATCGTTTTTCAATATTCCAGCCTGTGCAACCTTCTCATGCAAAGGAAAAGAAGGTCTTATAGCTGTTTTAAGGTTTATATATGCTAGCCAGCCAAAGATCAACCTGTGTTAACACTGAACAACATCCATTCAAATAATACTAGTATGCTATGATCACAATTGAAAGGAGTGAATAATGGTAAAGAATTCTGTAAATATGACGTTACGTTTCCTGATGTCGATGTCAGGCTCTGTTCTACAACATTTTCAGGGTATCAAGTGGCTTTAGTCAGTAGCAGTAGATGGTAGGGTGGGGAACAAGTCACTGTCAAATTTTGTGCGTGTCCCAAGTCACTTTCTATCAAAGGTTTAGCTCTTACCACAGGTATGGGTAGCGTTATCCTTAAACCTTTGTATATGCTATTCTGTTAGTTTAAAAAAGTGTCCACACCATAATATTGTTTGTGGATTAGTAGTTTCCATGACCATGGCATTCTACATTAAGAATAATTAGAATTGGACAGGTAAAAGACTATTCAATTCACAGCGCATTTTCGTTGCTGGAACCTCACACTGCCAAAAAACTGTCAAACATAATGAAAAAAATATTCGTAGTTACGTTAATTTGGCAACCAATTACCCGGAAACTCTCTCTCTCTCTCTCTCTCTCTCTCTCTCTCTCTCTCTCTCTCTCTCTTATAAACTTTTTTGTCTCTATCTCTGTGCTATTATTGATATTTTTGCTGTGCTTCTTTCTTTCTAGCTTTTATTGAATATGAATTTGTTACATTGGTGAAAGTATCTGCATCTTATATTTTGCGTTAGTATTTTTAAAAAAATTAGCTACATATAGTCATAATTTGTAAAACTTGAGTATATCTTAGTTGTACCAGACCACTGAACTGATAAGCAGCACTCCTAGGGCTGGCCCGAAGGATTAGTTATTTTTAGGTGGCTAGGAACCAACTGGGCAGCTAGCAACGGGACTTACAGCTTCTTGTGGGATCAGAACCACATTATATCGAAAAATGGATTTCTATCACCAGAAATAAATTCCTCTAATTCCGCGATGGCCAAGCCGATAATCGAACTTCGGACCACCGAATTGGTGGCCGAGTGCGAAAACCACTCGTCCAACGAGGAACTACCCCCATAATTTGTAAGTTTCCAAAAACTGGCATCGGGTGTTATCGCCCAAATCGCTTGCCTTCTCTATGGGTATTGGCCCAATCATGCAAAATGTATTACTACATGTAATGATAGCTAAGAGAATGTCAGTTAGGAACAGCGTTAATATAAAAGAGAGGGAGAAACAAGACAGTGCGAGAGAGAGAGAGAGAGAGAGAGAGAGAGAGAGAGAGAGAGAGGGAGAGAGAGAGAGAGAGAGAATTAGTCACAGGAAGAGTCTCCAACAGCAGCCGTAACACGCACAAAGTTTTAATCAAAGCGCTCCTATAAAAATCTTCACTTATGACCTGACCTCTACACTCTTGCCGGAAACTCGACAGTTCCGGTGACGTCATAAGTTCTACCCACAACGGGAGGAATTAAGTCAATCCATCACACCTAAAGGACGGCGTTAGATAATCTACAACCAATATGAATGGCCAACAGGAGGGCCAAAAAGCATATCCCCGCCTATTCTAGGCGGGACATTCTCCTTTGTAGAATCTTCGAGAAGCCCAGCAGCGAAGGAGAGCACCAGTTGGAAAAAGAAAGGGCTGCCGCACAGCTCTGACGAAAGTAGGTCAGCTACCCAAAGCCAGAGCAGTTGCTGTTAACATAACTTCAAATTGATTTGTAGTTTTCATTGTTGAACTTGTATCTGTGACTGTATCATTCTAGTGTGAATGAAGGGAAGAAGCTTGCACTGCATCTCATTTAAAGACTCCTGAGAAACTCAAACAAATAATATATAATATATCTATATATATGCATATATATATATATATATGATATATATATATATATATATATATATATATTATATATGAATGTCTTTTTACGGTAATACAACAGTATAATATGAAGATAAACGGCCCGTAAAACACTATTTCAACGTTGTAACCATATATTTCGAGCACTTCCTTCTGTGCTCCTGATCACTGGTAAAATATGGACATAGGATGTCTTACAGGAGTATATATACACAAACATATGTAGTGTTGCAGTAAATCTCTGTTGGTGACCCAGGAAGAGTGGAAATTAAACTATTCCATGGTGATTTCTGGCCTCATTAACTCCCGTCTGGCGACTCGTCCAGTAGTCGGATGTTCTTGGACACCTGCTATAGGAGCGGCCTAAGGATTAGTTTGTCGATGTCATCCGATTTCCAGTGTCCTCCTGACAGGTTCATATTGTTGGTTTGATTGATGATAGCAGATTCCAGCATTTTCCTTTTGTACGGACAGGTACTTTTGAAAATCAGCTCCGCCCCACTCCAGTTCATTGTATGGCCTTTGTCCCTAATATGTAGGAAAATCCCCCGAGTTCTCTGTTGCATATCGCACTGATCTTTTGTGTTCTGCTAAACTTTGCGAGATGGATCTACCGGTTTCTCCAACGTAAATCTCATTACAATTGCTACACGTATCTTGTAAACCCCGGCTTCTCCTTCTCTTTTATTTAGGTATACGTTAATGAGCGAACTCCCGATGGATTTGGGATAATGGAAAATAAAAGGATTATTAGACCTAAGGTATTCTGTGGCTTTTTTAATGCTTTCATCGTATGGAATTTTCAATTCATTGCTAAAGTCTATTTGTCTATTGGGAGTGGGACCTCTATAGTATATTGTATTCGCTTTATTTATAGCCTTCTCGATAATGTATGGTAGGTAAAGCAGTTGCATTAGGTGTTGGCGGATCGTGTTGAATTCTTTATCTACGTACCCATTTGAAATCATTCTAAGCCCCTCGAGGAATAGGTTGCACCCGACCATGGTATTTACGGATACATCGTGATAACTTAGGAAATGAATATATGAAACAACGAAAAGTGGGTTTCCTGTGTTCAGTGAATGCATATCTATTCTGCTCTCTTATGATTAGTAGGTCCAGGAACGGCAATTTCCCGTCCTTTTCCCATTATGTTTTAAATTTTAGAGTCAGAACCAGCGAATTTAGTTGATTGAAAAATGCATTTAAATCTCCCCAGCTATCATCCCAGTAAGTAAAAATATCATCTACGTATCTATGACAGACCATGTTGCGTGGTTTGATAGAGGACAAAATTTCTGTTTCGAAATATTCCATGTGTAGTTTTGCTAGAAGGGGGAATAGGGGACTGCCCATGCTACAACCTATGTTTATAAAAATTACCATTGAAAGAGAACACCTTGTTAGTTACACAGGGGTTGATTAGTTTTATCGTTTTATCAATACTAAGAGGACGAGTCGCGAGACGGGAGTTAATGAGGCCAAAAATCACCAGGGAATAGTTTAATTTCCACCTTACCTGTGTCACCAACAGATTCTTACTGCCTCACCTAATTATGTTTTTGTATATATAATCTTGTAAGACATCCTATGTCCATATTTTACTAGTGATCAGGAGCACAGAAGGAAGTACTCGAAATATGTGGTTGCAACACACGCACACACACAAATATATATATATATATATATATATATATATATATTATATATATATATACATTATATATATATATATAGTATATATATATATATATATATATATATATATATATATACATAATCAGTGTGTTTGCTACCTCAATAACGTAAGTCGTAAGTGAACTGAAAATTTTGCTAATTTGCTGCTAGAGATGTTAGTTTTTTTTTTATAAGGGGTGTCTTGCAGATTACAGAGCAACACCAATAACACTGTTGGTGAACGATTTGTATCGATCTTGTGAACAGTCATGTCTGTTGATAAGATACGATAATCTATAGGAAATATATATAAAAAAAACATGATTACTGACTTCCTAAGAGCTTTTATCTTGTTTATTTCACATATTTCCTTAACTGCACATTTTACACTCAAACCCAGTATCGTCAACAACAAAAACTTCACGCTCACCACCTTAATTAACGATATTAGATTACGGAGACTTTACTCTTTGTTCAAGAAAAATACCTGCTTCCCACTCCTCCTTCCTTAGTCTGACGGTGCGACATCTGTTGTGTGCTTAATTAGTTACTTGTTCAACTGCTTCGGGGTTTCATAGTCGCGGATTCGTGTTCGCTCTGAATCAGCGGAGGGAACAACTTTAGTGCGCCATAGTACGTATGCACGTATGTATCTGTACATGTATTTATTTATATATATATATTTTAAATTTAAATATATATATATATATATATATATATATATTTATATGATTGTGTGTTTGTGTGGTGTGGTGTGTGTGGGTGGTGTGTGTGTGTATATTAATACATATGATAAATATATTATATATGATATATATATATATATATTATATATATATATTTTATGTTTATTATTATTATTTATAATAATATATATATATATATATATATATTATATATATATATATATATATATAATATATATATAATATATATATAATATATATATATATATATATATATATATATAGAGAGAGAGAGAGAGAGAGAGAGAGAGAGAGAGAGAGAGAGAGAGAGAGAGAGAGAGAGAGAGAGAATTTCGATAATTCAAAATTGAATTAAAAAGTTATAGTATTTTGCATTTTAAAACTGTAAAATGATGAAAAGTGTATATTCTTGCCACATGGAAAATATATTACAACTACTGAACCAATTGCGTAATAAAAGTTGAATTAACAGGTTAAATTAAGAAGAACTTTTCCTCATTGTATTTTTCCAGGATACATTAAATGTCCTAAATGCAGTGCCCTATTCTTTTAATTATTAATAATCAGAACCGACTCCTTATATCATCAGTCAGGAAGGAAAAGTTGTTTTCAGTTTTTTTTGTACAGGAAGGTAATCTTACATAAACAAAAATCAGTCTTATTAGCATACAAACTTCCACTCACCTTCATAGAAAACTCGTGAACTCGGTCTCCCGCCCATACTGGGTGGGTGTGGCCGTCAACGAGGCCTGGAACGACCGACTGTCCCTTCGCGTCAATGATAGTATCCCATTTAGTACCTGGAAATTGCCTAGCGACTTCTGAATCCATTCCAACTGCTGCAACCAGCCCATTTCTGTTGAGGAAATGAAACCTGGAATATCCTGCTCTTGATATTTTGGTTCCAGTAAGAGTTACCATTTCTTGACCAGGAACACAGCAGACATTTTATTTTTCTTTTAATGCATAAAACGAGACAAGAGGAATATAAAGTGTAAAAGTAATATGCTCTGAAATAAAAAGAAGCTATCGGTGATTTGATATCTGGATGATTTTCTCGAAGAATCAAGAACAGAACAGAAGGGAGCAATTGAATAGGGCTAAAAAACCTCAAGCACTTACGTATATATCAAGGCATAGAATTAAAATGCCGACAAGGTATCTATTCCATTTCCAATCAAATCACTGGGAGAGGATTGTTTACCATTGATTCCATCGTGAGATGATCCACCATAAGAAATTCAAAATCCTTTGCTAGGTGCTCCTTGGTAATAGAGCACAGTGCTTGTGTATCTCAAGCCTCTTCTACTTCTCAGAGTAGCTTTGTCTAGATGGCGAACCCATGGTGGTCTTTAGTCAGAAACAGCTACAATTATATATATTCCTTGGCTTTCCATTTTAATTTACATAAGACTAGCTGGCCAACCTGGCGCTGCCCGGGAAAACTGAATAGCAACCGACAAACTCTCTCTCTCTCTCTCTCTCTCTCTCTCTCCTCTCTCTCTCTCTCTCTCCCTTGCCTGTTGAGATAGTTGCTTCAGTTACGTTGCTCAGCATTTTTGATATTTTTTATTTTACTACTTCTCGCTCCCACCCCCCCACCCCTTCCTATTGGGGCTGAACCTGGACTTGAAGGGCATCAGGTAAATAAGAGTTACATTCTGGGGGTGGGGGTTAGAAGTAATTCCTTTTTAGGGGATTATATATTTTTTTTAAGAAAATCTAATTGGCGTATGTTCGAACCCTGTACCAAATTTCATACTGATCTATTCACTGGTATAGACTTTTCACTTGGAACAAACAGACGCCTTTTCCCATTTATATAATAGATATCAAATTAACTAAGACGACAAAATGACGGAAATTTCAGTAAAGCAAAACAAGAAAGAATATTTCTCGCTGATTCAAAATAACAGTGAAATTCCAAGGAATATTTCTGACTTTTGATGGGATAGAAGATCTGAAAATGATTTTTATACTAAGGATTTAAGAAAAAAAAGATTATCATGTAAGTGCTTTTCACATGGTTAGTAACCCATCTTTCTATGTAGCGTCCCTTCGGCCCCTAGCTACAACTACTTTCATTCCTTTTACTGTACCTCCGTTCATGTTCTTTCTTCAATCCTACTGTCCACCCTCTCCTAACAATTGTTTCATAGTGCAGCTGAGAGGTTTTCCTCCTGTTACACATTTGAAACCTTTTACTGTCAATTTCCGTTTCGGCGCTGAGTGGCCTCAGTTGCCCCAGTGCTTGGCAAAGAAAAAAAAAAGTAGCCCACATGCACAGTATAATGAAAAGTGACAATACTGTCAACTTCCCCCGATAATCCAAATCCCACTGCCAGTAAGAAAATGAAAAATCCAATATTTTGTATACGTTATTCATTTTATCAAGAGACTAGCAATACTCACTTGTCAACCGCTATAGAGACGCCTTCAGTTGCAGATGCGTGAAGAATGGCCAGATCGGCCATATTTCCTTTCAATTTGACCTTTTCCTTTTTGTTGGACACCTGGACGACTTGTGACGCTCCCCTGATTAACAAACCCATCGCTGACGACATTCTCCCCTGTAAGGTAAAAGTAAAGTATTTTTTAGACCTGCTTTTACATAGCAGCGGATATTACTCGCACATCTCTTCAATTGATGTATTCACGTGACAAATGTTCCTGAGGAAACTTATAAGGTTTGACTCAGTAATTGAAAATAGCCTGTTTTTCATAATTTTACTGTAGCTACTGAACATCAGCTTACTGTAAAGGTATTTTTTTACGGTCATCATACAAAAGACTCAGAAATTTCCTGCTCTCTCTCTCTCTCCTCTCTCTCTCTCTCCTCTCTCTCTCTCTCATGTGCTCATTCCTTCCAATAACAGTTATGAATAATTTCAGACTCCAAATAGACGAGACGTATGGCTCGACATGGTAATCCCTACCTCCCGATGGGAAGGACCAATCACCAGGTAATACGTGAGTTAATTACTGTGTCTGTTTGTCTGTATGTTTGTCCATTTTATAGAGTTCCTTCCACTTCCCTCAGTCTCTCATTTACAATCACTATAAATTTATAGATGTGTGACAAAAAAAAAAAACCACTTCATAGATCAGGTATTCCAAAGAAACATCTAATTTAAGATTTAATAATTTTTTCCTCGTCGTTTTCACTATTTCATCACGGTCTCTCTTTCTGTTATTCATCGAAACTACACAGTTATGTGTCAATGTCAACAGAATCATCATCATTAACAACAACTTTAAGAACTTTCCACGGACAATGATACATTGTTAAGGTGAACAAGCGAGTAAGAATAGGGACTTAGATCATTAACATGGAATCATCAGCGTGTTGACTTACATGTGAGTTTATTTGTTAGTTTGAAAGTATCATGAAAATGAAAAGAACAATTTATGTACCGATAAAAAGAAAAAAAAAATATTGCTCATAAACAAAGCTCTAGTTCCTGCGCTCCATTCCATACAAATAGAGGAGAATTGAAGGAGAGAAAGCCAAAATCGACGTGTAACTTAGGCCTACGTGAGTCTTGGGCCTACGAACCATTGTTGTGGTAGGACTCCATCTATACACCTTATCTGTTAGGGACCCAAACGACAGCTGACCCTGATAAATATTGTGGAAGAGGCTTTCTTTCTGAATACGAATCAAGGTGAACAGAAACGCAATATTATGCCAGATTACAAAGCTCAGGGCATATTTAAAGAAATATGGAACATCGTTCGAACCTGTAACAATAAATTACTTTTGGTCGCTTGGTATAATATATACAGCCAAGGACTGCTTTAAGCAGCAAAGATTAAGAGAGAGAAACTCGCCTTGAATTTTTTACGACGGCGAGTGATAAAAAACTAGTTCAAATATCATCAACAGTCTTCCTAATAAGATTGAAGGTTAAACAGACTAATACTACAGTCCATTCAGTTAGAAGGGCACTTCTCGACTATCAGATGCATGAGCATTTCACATCTTCATTTATGGCTATCTGTGTGTAATTGTATAATTATGTTACAAGGTTTATGTTGGTTGCAATCCTTTAGGGAGAGAGAGAGAGAGAGAGAGAGAGAGAGAGAGAGAGAGAGAGAGAGAGAGAGAGAGAGAGAAACTATTCATTAACAACTAAAATTAAGCGCCATACTTAGTTACTGACAATGTTCAATCGGTTGCTATAACACTTACAGAAGATCAATGATATTTTTCATAAGAAAACTAATTTTAGCACAGAAGAATAAAGCATCACCATTTGCCAAGGGATTGAATTTCAACAGACTCAATGTGTACTTTTTGAAAGGCACTCCATTGAACTGATGATTCGATTCGGAGTGATGAATAACATCCTGTTCGTGAGAACCATTTGTGTATGAAAACGCTTGACGCGTAAATATACAAGACTGGGGATGAATACTGACCTCTCGGTACACTGTCCGGTGTTTACAAGGACACAGGCAAGACACAACTGTCTCCAACCGAAGGATGAGTTTAATCAAGGCCACAAAGCAGTAGTGCAGCCTCCCGTATCGCCTCAGATAACAGCCAATCACGGATAAGAAGCTAGATCCACGCCTACCTAATCCACCAATGATAGACGAAGAATCTCTCTAACCCCCTACCCCCCACATATGGCTAAGGGAATCTGATAAAGACGAAAAGAGAAAAGAGAATAATTTTGTATGCGATGGTTATCTTTATACAGGCAGAAGGGTGACGGTCAGTGTTACAAATGAAGAAGGAAACTGACAACTCTGGGAGTTGTCAGTTTTCATTTTTTAAAAGATTTCTTCATATTGTCAGAACATAGTCAGAAGATAATATGAAAAGATTTATATATACCTAATTCACATATACTCTGAAGGGATTATAGAAAGTCCTTTGTTTTCATGAAGAAAGGTACAAAAATATGACATGCATTAAGTTGTAAATAAAAAACTGGCCATTCCAGTTTTCAATATCTATACAATAATGGTTTTTATGTCAATTCAATTATCATTATTGGAGAAACAAATCCAGTTATGTAAATGTACATATATTACATTCAAAAATACAAGGACAGTTTTCGGTAACAGATTCCCGAAAACTATCCTTGTGTTTTCAAATTTAATAAATTCCAGTTTTCAGTATATATACAATAATATTTTTTTTACCTCAATTTAATCATGATTTTTATATTATCATTATTGGAGAAACAAATCCACAGTTATGTAAATGTACATATATTCAATTTAAAAATACAAGGACAGTTTTCGGGACCAGATTCCCGAAAACTATCCTTGTATTTTTAAATTGAATATATGTACATTTACATAACTATGGATTTGTTTCTCCATTGGTAGACTCATGCTACTTTGAGTATTTTTTATTTGTCATTATTCTTAAAAGAAACGAAAAAGCTAACACACTAACTCTGATAATAATCAGCAGCGGTGGGTGGAAAGAAAATGAATACGGTACGAATTTCCAAAAGATACCTATTATCTTGGTCAAATATTAGACATTTTAGATTCCAACAGATTTTAAGATCCAAGAATTGAAAGCAGGTTTTGGTAGATCGTGTTGACGTGCGCACATGCGTACACGATCTGTCTGTCTGTCTGTCTGTCTCTTTCGAGAGAGAGAGAGAGAGAGAGAGAGAGTCTACACTCGGAAAGACAATTCACCCTGAAGATTAATTCTACACAGAGCTCGAAATGTTAACCACCAGCTGAGCATATTACCTAGGCCTCAATAAGATGCTTAATTATTTTCTACGTCAGATTTTTTTAGTTTCCACCAAACGATAATCTTTCCTATAGATTTTTCTTCTGTGTCCTGTTTCTCATTTTCATCTTTGTATTTCTTAAATTCCTTGAAGAACGTGATCATATCGTCAGTACAGGCTTTAGACAAAACCGCGTTCACATAATGGGGTAATTTTCTTGTAAATGGTCTGTCATTCCGAAGACATATCTACACAAAAGACTTTTTTTAACATTTATTTAAGTCTCCTATAGTAGATTCACATCAACCGTGCATTTGATGTCTAAGCCAGTCCCTTTCCACGCTCCTGATTGGCTGTTGATAAGCCAGTCACAGGAATGGAAACTCTCAGTCTCTCTCGAGAGAGTTCATATAGTTATGATCTATGTTCCACCTCTCCTGAGGAACACGTCTTTCAAAAGTGTCCCACAGGAGAGGTGGAACATATGTACTGCCTATGTGAACTCTCGAGAGAGACTGAGAGTTTCCAGCCCTGTGATTGGCTTATCAACAGCCTATCAGGAGCGTGGAAAGGGACTGGCTTAGACATCAAATACAAGGTTGATGTGAATCTACTATAGGAGACTTAAATAAATGTTAAAAAAGTCTTTTGTGTAGATATGTCTTCGGAATGACAGACCATTTACAAGAAAATTACCCCATTATGTGAACGCGGTTTTAAGTAAAGCCTGTACTGACGATATGATCACGTTCTTCAAGGAATTTAAGGAATGCAAAGATGAAAATGAGAAACAGGACACAGAAGAAAAATCTATAGAAAAGATTATTGTTTGGTGGAAACTGAAAAACTCCAACATAGAAATTAAGCATCTTATTTTATTAATTTTGACAGATTTTATTAATTATTTTATTTATATTATTAATTTTTACTTTCATGCCTTGGCCTTCAATCCAACGGATGTAAACGTCAGTTTACGTAAGAGAGAACTTTGGAAAAGTTAACATTTGAAGTGACACTTACTTGTGTCTGGAGAAAGAAAAGTGGGGTGTGGTACACATTCTTTATTGACGAACTTTAATATTCAAGTGATGTCATAATTATGGTCTCCTTATTTCAGATGGATTCGAAGTTACCCATGGGGGTATTCGCTGACTGGTTTGACTATTACTTAAATATGATTTGATAGGAATATGATGGTTTAACGTTTCTTTTGAGTCAGAGTTAATTAAATTAGTTTTATTCCATTTTAATGTTAGCTAATTTTGGGAAATAAAAAGTACATTTTTGTAGCCACGGGAGTTTATCTTTGCCTAGCTTGGACTTTCAGCCAGCTCCCAAGAGGGAACGCAACGGAACACGGTAGGTTAAGTTGCCAGTTAGACGTTTTGTCTCATTTTGTTTAAACGAGTGTCATTTGACCTCCTAAAAAATATATATATCCCCATATATATATATATATATATATATATATATATATATATATATATATATATATATATATACATCGAGCTACAATGTCCTTTAATATCTAATTTCCTTTAATATCTAATTTGCTCTACCTCGGAATTAATATATTTTCATATATGCTTAACCGAAGGGGAATTTTTTACACGAAAATAGATTTGCCTGGTCCCAGGCGCGAACCTAAGAAGCCATTCAAATCCAGGACGTCAGTGGAAGCTTTTACCTACCCCACCATCGCGAGAGGCATAAGTTTATGTCGTCTCTCACCCTCAAATACCTTTCGCGCTCAGGTAATTCGTTGGTTTTGGAGACATCAACCCTCCTCGACTCCGGTAGCGTTGTAGTACTTATGACAGCACGTAGCCATATAGAAGTCATATCACATTACCGTGATTCATATACATACATCGAACTACAATGTCCTCTAATATCTAATTCGCTCTACCTCGGAGTTAATATATTTTCATATATGCTTAACCCAAGAGGAATTTTTTTACACGATAATAGATTTGCCTGGTCCCAGGCGCAAGCCTAAGAAGCCATTCAAATCCAGGACGTCAGTGGAAGCTTTTACCTACCTCACCATCGCGAGAGGCATAAGTTTATGTCGTCTCTCACCCTCAAATACTTTTCGCGCTCAGGTAATTCGTTGGTTTTGGAGGCAACATCAACCCTCCTCGACTCCGGTAGCATTGTAGTACTTATGACAGCACGTAGCCATATATAAGTCATATCACATTACCGTTATTCATATACATACATCAAGCTACAATGTCCTTTAATGTCTAATTCGCTCTACCTCGGAATTATTATATTTTCATATATGCTTTACCGAAGGGGAATTTTTTACACGATAATAGATTTGCCTGGTCCCAGGCGCGAACCTAAGAAGCCATTCAAATCCAGGACATTCAGTGGAAGCTTTTACCTACCTCACCACCGCGAGAGGCATAAGTTTATGTCGTCTTTCACCCTCAAATACCTTTCGCGCTCAGGTAATTCGTTGGTTTTGGAGACAACATCAACCCTCCTCGACTCCGGTAGTGTTGTAGTACTTATGACAGCACTTAGCCATATATAAGTCATATCACATTACCGTGATTCATATACATACATCGAGCTACAATGTCCTTTAATATCTAATTCGCTCTACCTCGGAATCGATATATTTTCATATATGCTTAACCGAAGGGGAATTTTTTACACGATAATAGATTTGCCTGGTCCCAGGCGCAAACCTAAGAAGCTATTCAAATCCAGGACGTCAGTGGAAGCTTTTACCTACCCCACCACCGCGAGAGGCATAAGTTTATGTCGTCTCTCACCCTCAAATACCTTTCGCGCTCAGGTAATGCGTTGGTTTTGGAGACAACATCAACCCTCCTCGACTCCGATAGCGTTGTAGTACTTATGATAGCACGTAGCTATATAACGTGATTCATATATATACATCGAGCTACAATGTCCTTTAATATCTAATTCGCTCTACCTCGGAATTAATATATTATCTATTATAGTGTAAAAAATTCCCCTTCGGTTAAGCATATATGAAAATATATTAATTCCGAGGTAGAGCGAATTAGATATTAAAGGACGTAGCTCGATGTATGTATATGAATCACGGTAATGTGATATGACTTATGTATATATATATATATATATCTATATATATATATATTATATATATATATATATATATATATATATATATATAATATGTGTGTGTGTGTGTGTGTGTCAGAGAGAGAGAGAGGAGAGAACGAACTAATGTACTATATTGGTACGTCATAAAAACCAAGTAACCCACTAAAAATGCAATAGAACTAGCAGTAAATTGCCATGACTTACTACAGCCCATTACGTGAAGATAGCTATTCCATCACTTAGCAGTCCATGTGTCAAGAAAAATGAGATATCTCGTGAACATTGCCGAATCAATATTCATTTCTTTGTCTAGGCTACAAAAGAAGAAAAACGAGCGAAGATAAATGTCCAGTATAAATATGAGGCCTTCAGCGTACAAAATATGTGTTATTAAGTGATAACAATTCTTGACAAACGAATGCTTATCTAACAGTGGTAGGGTAGTCTTTAACCGTATGTATATATTTCTGGAATGAATGGAGTTTTACTCCATTTGATGGATGTTATAGAGCTTTACAGGCCAGAATTCCTCGTACGATTTTCCTGTTCAATTTATCTAAGTCATTTTAAAAGGCTATATAAATGATGCTATTGGAGCATAAATTTTGCAATAGTGTCGCTGACATGAGAATCATCTCTCTCTCTCTCTCTCTCTCTCTCTCTCTCTCTCTCTCTCTCTCTCTCTCGGTTTTTATTCTTTGGTCCATCTCGATTCCATAATGGAGCAATTTTAGCTACAAAGGGATCATTATCCTTTCTGTTTCACCGTTCTTACAAACCTATAAATGGTGTTTGTTCAGGTGCTCGTTCCCAGCCCCGGAACTGTTCATTAGCATCTCACATCCATTCAGCTGTCAATCAACAACTCGTCAAGATAACTCTATGGGCGAAAGGATTATTTATGCAATTACCGCGGGCAGCTTCTTTGGTCGCAGTGTTTAAATTAAAAAAAATGCTCCAATCCGGTGGTCCGAAGTTCGAATCCCGGCTTGGCCAACGCGGAATCAGAGGAATTTATTTCTGGTGATAGAAATTCATTTCTCGATATAGAGTGGTTCGGATCCCACAGTAAGCTGTAGGTCCCGTTGCTAGGTGACCAATTGGATCCTAGCCACGTAAAAATATCTAATCCTTCGGGCCAGCCCTAGGAGAGCTGTTAATCAGCTCAGTGGTCTGGAAAAACTAAGATATACTTAACTTTTCAAACAAATGGTTTTTAAGAATTTTTCATGGCCATCTGGACTATTGCCAAAATCATGTACTAATTCACGGCTTGCTTGAGTGTCTCCAAGATCATGTATTAATTCAGGGTTTGCAGTCTCAGTATTTGAAGGTTTATTTTTGTTTTCTTTCCCATGAGGATTAAAAAAATTCTTCATCGTTTTGGTAATTACCTAAGACTACTGATGTTCAAGTTTTGTTATATTTACAGTTTTCATGATATATAAGATGATATTAAAACCACATTACGAAACGTGAATAAACTTTACTAAATGTCGAACCATAATGATTCGTCATCATAAAAGACGTGTATAAAAAAAACTGAAGTTCTCTGAATGTTCTGGAATGACCTTTAAGTAAAAAAATTACTTCGATTTTTTTCCCTATAACAAATTCTTTAGCAATACAACACCATCAAGTTACGTGAGTAGGGTGAGTAGGCGATCAGGCATGCGCAAACGCAGCCATAGGATACTCTTACTCGTACCCGAGTAATTCTTCAGTAGTTACCAAACAAACGGCTCTGTAACTTCAGAAAGAAAACCACTCCTCTGGCACGTCGTTGTATGGGGGTCACTCACATAAAATTTCAGTGATTCTGACATCAAAGCAGGTCTCTCAAGTATTGCCTGTTGTTACAATGGACGGTCATCGCTCTAACCATACAAAGAAAAGGGACAAGAACTGGAATAAATGTTTAAATGGGAAACAGATATGGAGAGGCCTTATTTTCGTATCGTGTTCTGTCGTTTTAGTTCTTCATATATTCAATGCTTTCCGTGAGCTGCTGGCATATCCTACATATTCAACGATGAGGGTCATTGATGAAAAGCCTATTCCGGCGATGGCGATCACAGTCTGCCCAATGCCGCCTTGGAGCATTGCCAAAATGGTTCAAGCTGGGCTGGACACTTCATGCGGCACGCTGTATGCATGTAGCCACACCACTCTCTATACTCTGCAAGGATACATTCAGCCCTCTCAGCCGTTCATTTGGAATGAAGTGAAAGCTGATGTCGAAGAGTTTATCGAAAAAGTTTCCTGGGCAGGAAAAGTCGCCCACAAGGCTCAATGGGTAGGAAACAGTCTAGCATCAATGCCATGTTACTCTTGGCTTCCAGAAAAGGAGTTTCACAATACAGAAGTAGACATTGCCAGGCTGAACTTCACGGAAAAGTTCGTTCGTGATTGTCGTAATTACAAGTTCCTAAGCTGTGAGGACTTTCAACTGGACTGTGGTATGAATTGCACAGTGAGACTACAACAGTACCAGAGAGATGCTGGAGATCAGAGATTCTTCATCATGGTACATGCTTCGGATGAGAAGCCATTGCCTGGGATGCTTCAACCTGCTATATCTACTTCTTATAGAAACAAGCTAACACTTTATGTGGATTACGAAGACACGATGCTTCAAAATACACCGAAGAAGCCTTGTACGTCTCCTTTGTCTCATTCTAAGTGCTTTCTTAGTTGCTATCTCCAGAATTCCGTGACCACTGCAAACTGCAGCATCGACTTGAAAGCTGATAAGGTCATTTGCCCTGACTTGAATGCATGGAGATTGTTACGTGCCAAAGAGATAGAGGCGCTCAATGGTAATCTGAATTGGTGGCAGAGTTGCAGTCACTGCGACCGGCCATGTCAGGTGAAAGTTTATTACGTTTCTGCGGCTGAGGAAAATGGCGATTCTCACATTAACGTGAGGATGGCAGCGATGAGGCACAAGCACACAGCGGAAACAAGAGCCTATACTCTGCCCAACTTCTTGGCCGATGTAGGAGGGGGATTTGGTCTGTGGCTGGGCACGTGCGGCTTATCTATAACTATGGCTGCGCTTAATCTCTTCTGCAGATACTTAAGACTGCAAAATCTCGGTTGCTCGGAACAACAAGGGTATGTTACTGATCATTCTGGCTTGTTTGAGTGCAACATAGTCTCAAGAGTTTTTTTTCTTTTCTTTTACAAACTGATGTCATGATTTTCAAAAAGAGTACATTATTACTAACGGTGACTAGTTCGAGACTTTGCATTTACTATTACTCGTATTCCTATATATTGAAACAGGAGAAATTCCGTGTGGCTTTTTTTAAGCAAATCTAAAAATATAAAGTCAAGTGCTTTCATCTGCGATTTTATGGCATCTTTTTATAACAGATAAATAAAAGTAAAGCGTGTTTGCATTGCCTCAACGGAAAACTTTTAGAAAAGTAAAACTAATTCCAACAAGTTCAGACTTTTCATGAGAACTGCAATGAAATAATAGATAAAATAACAAAGTTATCTAATAAATTAGTTAAGTTTATGTCCAGCAGGGTAATTAGAAAATTAACAAAGATCTCGCGAGAAGAAGAATTTGCACATGACCTCCAAAACACTTGACCAAAACCCGTCTCTTTATTAAGCCACTGCCCATTCCTTTATTCCTCCTCGCTTCGAACCCGTTTTCTAAGACGCTATCTGGCAAATTCACTGGCACCTCTCAAGTGCCTTCATCCCAGTCAAATTGTTTTCGTTTTTAGTTTAACAGTACTTCATTCCACATTCTCTTTATAAGCCATTCTTTCTTCAGTCATGTATCACACACTACTCATGATATCTATGAAGTAGATGTCTGATTTTCAAGTACTCATGTAACAGAAACGCACCTTTGTGCAATTAAGTGAGGAAATTCCTTGTAATCGACAAGATTTATCGTTGTGTAGACACAGAAGCGATAAACGGATGTAACTGACTTTGTATAATATAGGATAACTGTTTTGGTTATAATTAATTTGGTTAATAAAAAAAATTGTCATTGCTTTAAGACGAACATTATTATTATTATTATTATTATTATTATTATTATTATTATTATTATTATTATTATTATTATTATTATTATTATTATTATTGGTTGCAGGTCCACAATAATATAGCATGTGCGTATATGGTCTTTAATGGATATTAAAAGCTTTCGAACCTCGTGCTACAGGTTCATCTCGGCAACCATTGTCATCATTTTCGACACGGAAAACTGTGCCCATTATTATTATTATTATTATTATTATTTTGTGTGTGTGTGTGTGTGTGTGTGTGTTCTATCACAGTCCTCCAATTCGACTGGGTGGTATTTATAGTGTGGGGTTCCGGGTTGTATCCTGCCTCCTTAGGAGTCCATCACTTTTCTTACTATGTCGCCGTTTCTAGGATCACACTCTTCTGCATGAGTCCTGGAGCTACTTCAGCCTCTAGTTTTTCTAGATTCCTTTTCAGGGATCTTGGGATCGTGCCTAGTGCTCCTATGATTATGGGTACGATTTCCACTGGCATATTCCATATCCTTCTTATTTCTATTTTCAGATCTTGATACTTATCCATTTTTTCCCTCTCTTTCTCTTCAACTCTGGTGTCCCATGGTGTTGCGACATCAATGAGTGATACTTTCTTCTTGACTTTGTCAATCAACGTCACGTCTGGCCTGTTTGCACGTATCACCCTATCCGTTCTGATACCATAGTCCCAGAGGATCTTTGCGTGATCGTTTTCTATCACTCCCTCAGGTTGGTGCTCGTACCACTTATTACTGCAAGGTAGCTGATGTTTCTTGCACAGGCTCCAGTGGAGGGCTTTTGCCACTGAATCATGCCTATTTTTGTACTGGTTCTGTGCAAGTGCCGGGCATTCGCTTGCTATGTGGTTTATGATTTCATTTTTCGTATTGCACTTCCTACATATGGGGGAGATGTTATTTCCGTCTATCGTTCTTTGAACATATCTGGTTCTTAGGGCCTGATCTTGTGCCGCTGTTATTATTCCTTCAGTTTCCTTCTTTAGCTCTCCCCTCTGTAGCCAATGCCATGTGTCATCGCTGGCTAGTTCTTTAGTCTGTCGCATGTATTGTCCATGCATTGGTTTATTGTGCCAGTCCTCTGTTCTGTCTGTCATTCTCCTGTCTCTGTATATTTCTGGGTCTTTGTCTACTTTTATTAGTCCTTCTTCCCATGCACTCTTTAGCCACTCGTCTTCACTGGTTTTCAGATATTGTCCCAGTGCTCTGTTCTCGATGTTGACGCAGTCCTCTATACTTAGTAGTCCTCTCCCTCCTTCCTTTCGTGTTATGTATAGTCTGTCCGTATTTGCTCTTTGGTGTAGTGCTTTGTGTATTGCCATATGTTTCCTGGTTTTCTGATCTATGCTGCGGAGTTCTGGCTTCGTCCATTCCACTATTCCTGCGCTGTATCTGATTACTGGCACTGCCCATGTGTTTATGGCTTTTATCTCCGGCGTTGAGTTTTGACTTGAGTATCGCCTAGTCTCTGCATATATTCTTTCCTGATCGTGTCCTTCATCTCTTGGTGTTTTATATTATTATTATTATTATCATTATTATTATTATTATTATTATTATTATTTTTTTTTTTTTTTTGTTTTTTGTTTTTGTTTATCACAGTCCTCCAATTCGACTGGGTGGTATTTATAGTGTGGGGTTCCGGGTTGCATCCTGCCTCCTTAGGAGTCCATCACTTTTCTTACTATGTGCGCCGTTTCTAGGATCGCACTCTTCTGCATGAGTCCTGGAGCTACTTCAGCCTCTAGTTTTTCCAGATTCCTTTTCAGGGATCTTAGGATCGTGCCTAGTGTTCCTATGATTATGGGTACAATTTCCACTGGCATTTCCCATATCCTTCTTATTTCTATTTTCAGGTCTTGATACTCATCCATTTTTGCCCTTTCTTTCTCTTCATCTCTGGTGTCCCATGGTATCGCGACATCAATGAGTGATACCTTCTTCTTGATTTTGTCAATCAACGTCACGTCTGATCTATTTGCACGTATCACCCTATCTGTTCTGATACCATAGTCCCAGAAGATCTTTGCCTGATCGTTATTATTATTATTATATTCTAAGCCGTTTGGCAGCAATGAAGGGTGATTTTACTGCTATAAAGACGTCTGAATTTTTATTCAAACTCATCTAAGAAGCTGTTAAATCACACGCTATGAGAAACTTGAATTGTGTCATAAAAAAAAACTGGGCAAGAATTCAGCCGACTGTTTTCCGGGTTCATCTCCAGTGCCGAGGCATTAATGCCCTTGACAATCTACTTTTAAATTCTAATTCATCCTTGCATCGAAACAGGGACTTGAAATTGTATGTCTCTAATTATCAATTCAATATAATTCTCCAAGACACCCATGTACCTGTAGATTTTAGAATTTCTTATCAATCATATACTCTTACGCATCATCGGCATTGTTACTTCTCAGCCAAAATTCAGTTTCAAATATCATTTGCCAATTTTCTCAGAAACTTCACACAGTCATGAATACACATATCTTATGATACACCTTAGATTATCATTATTCCTTTGAAGATTGGTATGCTTTCACAATTTTAATGGCCATTTAACCTTACATTTCTCATATATTTCTGTTTGTGACATTTATTTCCATTGCTGTGATTTTGAAAATGTCTATATATATTTCACTTCTCCATCGAAACTAGGGAAGCTGGTGATTAATGTACGAGAGAATCACCTAAAAAATTGGTCAAACTTACTTTTATTCAGTAGATAAAAACTAATCATGTGGAACAAGCCCACCACAGAGGACCACTGACTCGAGATTCAAAACTTCCAAAGAATATGGTGTTCATTTGGAAAAAGTAAGAGGAAGCAACGGGAAATGCAGGAAGAAGAGATACCACCTATTAAAAACGAAAAAGAATAACTTAATAAACCGATAAAGAATGTATCGAAATGCAAGAAGAATGATATGAAGGTAGTAATGCATTGCATTTTCACTTCAACTTCAGAAGTTCCAGTTGCACGACACCCTTTGAAGGGAGGCTGTCAATTCAATAATGAACGAAAAAAAAAACCATTGATGAGCATTAATTTTGAAATAATCAAAATGAAAACTAGAAGGGTCGATGTCCATATTAGTTATTAACCGCTTAAACGATATATTTATCCTTCAAATATTAAGAATAAGAATTATTCGTGAACAAGAACTTCAGTAAAGAGAAACGGTGATAAAAAACAGCATGGACTAAGAATTAGTTTGGTTTTAGTAAGAAAAGTTCATTTTGTGCCATTTGCTAGCGGACACACACACTGGTTTATATCTAATAGAAATTAGAAACAGGTACTGAAATCATGAAAAGAAGGAGTGGGACCAGTCAGCTGTAAGATATTCTGTTAATTTTACTCTTATGACACTGAATAACTTTAAGACGTTTTAGTACGACTGACGTTCCATCCTTTAGCAGCTTTCATATGATCATGTGAAATTTCATTCCTTTGCTGGATTTTTAAAAACTGCCATACGAGAGAGAATTAGATAAAAGAATTTGGTTAAACAATTCAGTAAGAACGACAACTGAAATAAAAGGACTTGATGAGCATTCATTTTGAAATAATAAAAATAAAAATTAAAAGGACTACAACTGACATGTTAAAATGTATTCTCTTTTCGTCAGACAAACCTACTGAAGGTCTTTGTACTTATTTTGCTTGTTTCTACGCCGATTCTTTCAAATCTTTTGCGTTCAACCTGTTACAATCCAAGTTTCCTCTACGGGTGAATCGCCTCTTCTTCCATCCTGCCGTTATCCGAAATTTTTATCCCAAATACTTACAAGTTTTTATTGCTGCCGTCCTCTCGCCATTCAGTATTCACTGCTCGATCTTCCTGGGCTCCTTTCACTCTCATAACCTTACTCTCGTTCCCATTTACTCTTATCTTTCATCTCTTTCAACCACTTCCTTTTAACATTAACAATTCCATGCACCATTCAAAACTAATGTTCTTACTCCACAACAAGTCAATCTCACGATTGCAAACTCTTTACACATGCGTAATTTCCATCAAGGAATCCGTACAGCTTTTCAATATATATATATATATATATATATATATATATATATATATATATATATATATATATATATATATATATATATATATATATACCTCCAAGTTTCCAATGAATCGATAAAGTATATGTCAATATATCAAAAGTTAAGTAATACGATAATTATTGTTGTTAAGAGGACGTGATATCATGTGTTTAATAAATATAAGTAATATTAATGGAATGTATTTCACAGTAAATGATTTCCAAAAGCGTTTACAATTAAAAGAAGTATCGATATACTCAGTGATTCATACTGCCATACTCTGGTGCGTGAACAAATAATATATAATAGTTAGCCCTTATACTAAAGATAGGCGTTTCATTCGAGTTTTCTTTCACAAACTCGATGGTACGCTAAGCTAAGTTAGAGAGCCCCTCTTTTAATGGCATTAAATAGTCTCTTCTTGTATAGCAGGATAAATGTTATCTTGAAACCTCAACAAAACTATTCCTTGGATGAGGTCTTTCTGAAAATGAAATAAAGAAACCTTGGAATCAAAGATACTTTTGCCGTAATTCTCACTGAAATATAAAGATAAAGACAATTATCCTAAATTAAATCATAGCGCAGGATGTAAAAAAAATTAAGCGGTTTTTCTCAACAGAAATCGTTTCGTCAGTTATATATTAAGGAAAAATGTTGGTAAATATTGCTAGTATGTATAATTGGCAATGAACCAACATATATTGTAGACATTATCACCTTATCTGAAGCTGACACTATACATTGCAAATGATTAGTACTAAAATATCGTTACATTATGGCGTATCACTGGTGATAATGTTGATTTTTTTAAGCGCACTGTTCAATTGTAGTTATAGATCTTGTAAGTCCAGATAGAATTCTGTAAAAGGTAAGTCATTGTATATAAATATTTAGATTGTAAAATTAATTGTTTAATACATTCTTTTTCAGGAAGAAGGTCACTGGAGCTGCACTTAAGACAGAGGTCTTAGGTAAGAAATCAGGGGATCAGACACATTTACCAGCACGCCCAGAAACCACAGGCAAATGTACTAGATCATGTAAAGCAAAATTTCATAGCTTTATTTTAGGGCTCTATCTGTTGTCAGCAAGGAAATGGACTTCAGTCATCCTTAATATAATCTTTTGGATTTGTTTCGTCATCCATGCTTATAGCACAGCCTCTTCTTACTTCAGTTACCCGACATCAACCAAAATCTCTTTGCAAAGAAACCCAGAAGATAATCCACGCATAACTGTGTGCAGTAAAATTCCATATTCCCTTTCAAGTATGGTAGAACTAGGTTTCAACTATTCAGAATCAGCTTGTAAAAGGCTGGCAGTGGGAAAGAATGCCTCATTAGCACTTATCTGTGAAATTGACAAGGTAATAGACCCATGGATTAAAGAATTTGATGGCCAGTCACCAGAGACTATTCTCAGTGATATCTGGAACGAGACTAAACTCCCTCTCTCCCTTCTGATAAATGATGAAGACTCACAATTAAGGGATAACACCTGGAAACCTTTGATGACTGACCAAAACGTTTGTTATCAGTCAACTGATATGATCGCAAGTACGTTATTGGAATTTCAGATTGAGAGTCAGTACAAAAACATGAATTGTTCTTACTTGTCTCCAGATATGACCTGCATGTGGGTGAGTTATCATGGCACAAAGATGAGTGCGTCACTAATGGTTACTTCAACCGACTACAACCCCATTCTAATATTGCCTGATAGTCCAGATTTGTGGGCTATCGATCCTGGCAAGAATTGCTACCGCCATCTTCCATGTCTGGAAGGTCTCGACATCGAATACACTTTTCGCCACTTACTGGACACTCCAGTGGATCCTTGTTCATCAGATCCGGAGTATAATCAAATGGACTGCATATATACCTGCATGTTGACACAGCTAGCTCGGGAGGAAGGTTGTGTCCCTCCTTACCTCCAAGACAATTCTTTACCAGAGTGCACCATACAGGACTTTCGTGAAGGAAAAATGGCCTTTGAACTTCAAGCCATGACTGAGGCGAGGGATATTTGTCGAGAAAAGTGTCCCACTCAGTGTAAAAGATCGTTCATGTCAGTTACACCCTACTTTGTTACGTCAGGGAAACAGGTAATATTTTCATAATTATTTGTATTATTACTTTTATTATCATATCGGAGGAACACGTGTGGTTAATTTACTGGGATTGAGGGGTTCAAGGGTATACCACTTGCAGAACAGTATGTCTAAGCTAATGCTGTGCAACACTTTCGGCTCTGCAGTAGTACTAACTATATGACAAGCTCATTTTACCGGAGAACTTGGCAGACTTTTCCGGAAATTTATATCAACACGAAGAACCGTTAATAAATAGCCATAGTAATAACCTAACTTGTTTCATAACTTACACAATGGTTTGCCATATTTTAATCTCATCGTATTGATTATTTTATTTTGCTTTGTATAACTCGCATTACTGCAATAGATAAAAATGCCCCTTTGGCTGCGAAAATTTTCATTTTATCAACATTTCTCGTAAATCGTTTCATGCTTCCCGGCAAGATCTAGTCTAAAGGGTAACTTTTACAGCCCGAATAACTGCTGCCATCTATGTAGTGAAATCAGAGATGCGAAACCAGTCGGCTGTTCAGTCTTCAGAGTTTCAGATTCAGAACTTCTTCAGTGACCAGGCGATGTTTGGCTGTCACTTGCGACCTTGAGGCGTGGGTTTTTCATGTTTACTTTTCAACAAATATATAAAATAATTTTTACCTTTAAACCATTTTATGTAATTTGTAGGATAATCATTTTGGTCAAACCATTAAGAAGGGAAATGTTTTTGGTTATTTATAATTTTCATAGGGACTTTGACTCTCTGCTACCGTTGAATATAGGATTATCTGTTCTCAATTATATAGATATTCTGAAATGATGAAGTTCTTTCAGGTACCCTTAGACTAACACATCCCTTTTTCAATTAAAGTTAGATTGTAGCTTATAGATTTAGTATTTGGCCAATTACCAGGATTTTGGCAATCGGTGTCTTAATTCCTAGAATATTTTCATGTCCGTATATTGTTTTGTAATGGATATATGTCTATAACTTTAATATAATTTAAGCTGGTAAAATGAGTATGTGCTGTACTAGTAGCTTGGTGGTAAATTGAGAACTGTATCGTAACTTCCTGTAGGGAGGTAACGCCGTCAGTGCACCTCGTGCGGTGCACTGTAGGCATTACTTAGCTTTCTTTGTAGCGTGCCATCGGCCCTTAGTTTCAACCCCTTTTACTGTGCCCCCTTTCATATTCTCTTCCATGTTACTTTCAACCCTCTCCTAACAATTGATTCATAGTGCGACTGCGAGGTTTTTCTCCTGTTACAGCTTTCAAGCCTCTTACTCTCAATTTCCGTTCCAGCCCTGAATGACCTCATTGGTCCCAGTGCTTGGCCTTTAGTCTAAATTCTATATTTAATTCATTTCAACTGTATCGTAACTTAGGGATTTTGTTTAGAAGTTGAATGAATACTGTAACATCTACTGTATTTTGGATGCAGTGTCATACTGTAGATTTCATTATTGAGTAGTATTAGCCTAATAAGAGAATTTTATATACATATAGCATTCTAAGGCTAGGCTTCTTATATTGAATAGCTGAAGCCTAATAGGGGAATTTTATATACAGGATTCTCGCCTAGGCTTCTTTATTGAGTAGGCAAAAAATACGGTAGCCCATTTGGTATTTGAGAGACCACCCTAGCCTAGACATCATCCTTCAGTTAGCCTTAAAAAGCACTGCAGCTCACTGGGGAATTTTAGATACAGCATGCTAGCCTAGGTTTCCTTTTTCAGCCGTAAAAAATACCGTAGCTTACTTGGGAATTTTAGATACAGCATCATAGCCTAAGCTTGTTTATTGAGTAGGCGAAAAAAAATATTGAAGCCTACAAGGAAGTTTAGATAAATTATCCTAATATAGGTTAGGTTAAGTAGTTGAAAAATTACAGTAGTCCTTTAGGGAAGTAACGATACGGTATCCTAGTCTAGGCTACCTTGTAGAGTAGTTGAAGCTTAACATGAAATTCTAGATTCAGCATTCTGGTCTAGGCTTCTATATTTTAGTAGTAAAAAAAGAGGTTGTAGCCTAAAAAATGTTGTATCCTATGAGGACTTCTTTATTGAGTAGTCACAGCCTACTTGGGGAATTTTAGATACGTCATCATAGCCTATGATTCTTTGCAGAGCCTACTAGAGAATTTTTGATTCAGCATCCCAGCGTAGGCTTTTATTATTGATTAGACCTAAATATTGGGATTATTTGTAGGCTATAATCACAAGAAATTAAAACGACGAACAAAAAAAAATGTGATATTTTGAGTATACTCAGTTTCAGCACTGCTTTTGATGCATCTGTGCATGAACTTAGTAATTTGCAATTCCTTTGGAATAACTGAAAAAGCGTCTGAGTATCAGAAATTGGGACAGAAAGAAACAGTGCACCGATCCGAAACTCATAATCATTTTATGAAACAACCTTGTAGGGGATAGTGCCAGCAGCTCACCTCACGTGGTACACTGTGGGCATTACTAATGGGTGTTTGCAAAGTCCGTTTAGTGCCTAGCTGCAACCTTTTATTTTACCTCCATTTCCTTTTCCGTTCTTCAGTCTTTCTGTCCAACGTCTTAACTGTTACTGCCCAGTGCAACTGTAGGATTTTCCCCCCAATTCCACCTTTAAATCCTTCTATTTAATTTCCCCTATTATCTAGAACTCATGATTTTGCCCTGCAGCCACTTCAGGTCCTTTTTCCCACCGTTTCAAGTGATAAATGGCTGACAGTGCCCCAGTAATAAACCAATCAGGCAATTAACTTCATGAAACACAGAAATAATTTTTTCGTCCGAAATTCCCTGCAACCATGAAATGAAAATTCTGGCATATATATGGTTATATCTGGAGAAGAGATAAGCCTTCCTTAATGTAGAGGTTAGAGAGTATTGCACATGGAACATTATACAACATTTAGCATTTTAATTTTGTTTTCTTGTAAACTGAGCATTTTGTGCGGTAGGGCCTCAGGAGCTAGATAGAACATTATTTTTTAACTTTTCCCAGTTTTGTTTAAACAAATTAGTGATTCATACATATCAAACAAAACGAGAGATCTCAGATTTGTTATTTAAAAAATATATTTTTCAATCACCATGTTATTTAAGGGTTAGACATGAGACAGAACTCTTTCACTTGGAATATTGTGAATTAATTATAAGAATATTAAAGTAACAAACGCAACATACAAGAGCTATACAGTGCTGTCTGCTTTCGTTCTTCCAGGGAAGTATCACGGTTCGCCATGACGTGTCACTCCACAAGCGTACGGAGGAAGAACTTGTGTGGCCTTTGAACAGAGCCATCTGCGAGATTGGGGGCGCCATGGGACTCTACTTGGGTCTGTCTTTCACGTCTGTCTTACAGTCCGTGACTATCCTGGTCATGACTTTAGCCTCAATGGCGCTTTCATTTGGAAGACGGTAAGTTATTGGAAGTTCACCAAATAAGAAATTGTTGAACGTAGTATAGAATCTGTGCTCAAATGGTACTTGAGCAATTTTGAATTTTTTTTTTGCTGAAAAGGAAATCAGTATTGGAATACAAGTAAATGTATCTTTTTATCATAACTGACAGAGTTTGATATCTGTCCCCAACTGATATTTTTTCTTTAAACCCTCTTATCTCTTGCAATACTTTCCTAGACTTATATTCTTCAGCATTGCTTTTGTGGTATTTTGTGAATAGTTGTGAATCTCAGCCTCATTTCCTTAAGGTTAAAGTGAGCTACTTTTGTCAATAGTTGTGAATCCCAGCCTCATTTCTTTAAGGTCAAGAGAGCTACTTTTTTAAATGGTTGTGAATCTAGGCCTCATTTCCATAGGGTCAAGGTAAGCTAATAACAACATATGAATCAAACTAAAATCCTAAGCACACGGAACAAGAGGGATTCACAACTACTAGAGTGTTTTTAATGCCTTATTTTTTAAATATTGCAGTTTTGCCAGAATTATTTAATAATAATGATATTCTTCTTCAACGCTGAATTTTTTTTCCAGAATTTCGAAGACAACGCGAGCTAAGGATGGAATGGCACCTAAACAGAGAGGTGGTGATTTTTATAATCCAAAACCACCACCGATAAACGTCATGGTTCCTGAAAAAGCAATGTATATTCCTCCAAAAACAATTTTCTCCAAGGACGAAGAAGTCTCCAGCTTTCCTTTCAGCGAAAAGGGCGCATACACTCTTAATGATAAAGTTAAACAAATTAACACTCGACCAAACCTTGATCAACGCGTCATTCCGTCAGCTTGGCTTGCGAATGAGATGTCTTCAACCCAGAAAACCTCATTTGCTGCCAGTGAAAATGGGTGAGCACTTCCGCAGTCAATTTTAATGTTTCCCTAAGAATGCTTATTGGTGATAATGTCCGCAAACTAGACAAGTAGACAATTATAGAATCCAAGAAAATCACCCGCTAAACAAAAGGATACACAAAAGTACAATTGTATGTCCTAAATTCAAAAAGTCATATAATTAGTGAAGGGGAAACCAAAACAAAAGAATAAAAAACATGCTGGCCTTTTGGGATGTACAAGGCTTATGCTGACCACTGTTTTAACAGTCTGTATATGTCCGTGTGTACTGTGTAACACCCTTGCTTATTTATAGAAAATCTCTGCTGCTATGTTCCAGTTTTCCCTCTTTAAAGACCTGGCAGCGATCTGCCACTGAGATGAGTAACTGCAAGGTGTATGATTTACTGTTTAGGTGCCAGGTGTATGGTTTACTGTTTAGGTCAACAGAGACAAAACTGATAACTTGGTAGGGATGGCACTAGTTCCCCATGCTCGGGATCGATCTTGGGATTTTCGTATAAAGTTAGTAAAGAGCTCAGTAATTAGGAATACTAGTCCAGACAATGATGTTAAGATGTCAATGTGGACTTACTAGAAAGGATAAAGTTTTAGGAACGAACAACATGTTAGAGTCACTCTCAAAATAGCACCAGTTTCAAACAAGGTGAGGGAAAGTAGACTGAGATGGTATGGACATATAAAGAGACGAGAGGAAGACCACGCGATAAGGAAGATGATGGAGATAGGACTACCAGGTGGGAGAAGGTTAGGTAGACCAAAATTGCGATGGATTGTCTGTGTGAGGAGAGATAGGAGGGAGTTGGGATTGAGCGAGGAGGATGCACTGGACCGAAGGAGATGGAAGAATGTGTTGAAGAACCATTACAGCGACCCCAAATAGGGGCAAGCTTGTAGAGAAAGAAGAAGTCCAGACAATGATATCTAAATTTATTTATTTATTTATTTTCTTTTTTCAGAAAATGACAATAATATCTAATTTTATTTATTTACTTTCTTTTTTCAGAAAATGGTGTCGAGATCACTTTTGGTGGATGATGGCAGCCATCCCTTGCGCTGTCATATTCTTTCCATTAGCAATTAATCAGTACCAGGCTTATTCTGCATTTCCTGTCTTCACTAGGTAAAGTGCCCAGAGGAGTTGGTAAATTGTGTTTGGTCGTTTTTCTTGTTAAGTGGACTGACTATCTTTGATAACCCTAATGGTTTGCACATTAGATTTTTTGGCTGTTTTTTATTCCTATGTACTTTTTTAACTACCCGCCCTTTCCTTTATTTTCAGTAGAAATGGTCTCCATATGTAGAAAAAAAAGCTTGATAAGACTCTTGCTTTGTTTTTCCTATCTGTGCACAGTAGAACGATTGCTACGATCGTTTTTTTTTCTTTTTTTTCATAAGACTAGGCAAAAGTACTCTTGGAGTTGATAATTATCCTGTATTTATTGTCATATTATTGACGTAATTATTCAAAATTCTTGGGTTTGCTTCCAGTTCGAATTTTATCTCATCACGCTTTTTGATTCGACGAAATGTAACATTAAATGTTTCCGGATTGGTTTTTTCTGTTTTTCAAATTCTACCTGTGAGACAATGACTATCATAATGATAAAAGATATGCAGTATTAGATAACATTTTCATCAACTTGCCGTTGACTTCTAAACCTTGAATAAGAAGGAGTTTTACTTCAGCTACGAAACTCGTTATTTGGAGGACGTGATATTTCCGAGTGTGACCTTCTGCCTGTGGCCGCCCTTCCATCCGCATCGTCTGGCTTCGGCAGGAGTGTTCTACAATTTCTCTCACCACTGCACCAAATTCTATGATTCAGAAGCCACTTTCAAATACAAGTAAGTATGTCTGTGGCAAGTCTCATACGCATTGTGTCCATGGAAGGCCTGAATCTATTATTTACATAATTTTCTACAAATTCCATCGCCGTAGGAGGGTAGGGCCATCAATGGACCTCATGCGGTACGGTGTAGACATGACTTAAGGTTCTTTGCAGCCCCTTTCACTGTATCTTCTTTCATATTCTCTTTCTTCCATCTTACTTCCGCCCTACCTCAAACTTTTAGTGTCAATATCCGTTTCAGCGCTGAATCAAGACCACCGAGATAGAAGGCCTGTTCGATGTTTTGTGACGTAAGCACTGACTACGCCGCCAGACGAAAGAAATGTAAACAAACCCTCACCAAAATCTATCATTTTTGGTCTGCCAGTTATTAATTTACTTATTTTCTCGTCTACACTAATTAGTGTACACCCAATAATACTTACTCGAAACACAAGTTATAAGATTAATATAAAATGCCGAACCAAAACAATTTGTTTAGTTACAATACAGTGGCTATCAAAGAATAAAAAGCAGTGCATAGGTTTATATAACTAAAATACATGGTTCTTTCTACTATATGTGAATGAAATAATTCTCTTTTACATACAGTCATTATTTTGGCATTTAAATTTTCTAACTTTCTCTTTGGCTACAGTAGTCATTTTCTTGAACAACAATTATTCAATAAAACGTTAGTAGAAACCCATATTGTCAATTTTTCTGTTTTTCTGTACTATAACCTTCATAACTTATTAGGCAGCTTATCTATTATTTACCCTTCGACATTTAAACGTTTAAATTCATGATTGTCGACCAAATGTAAAATTTTGATATTTGCATCCTGAATAAAAGGGGAGTGATTTTTTCCAATAATTAGTAAAGCTTGAACGATATATTCATTGGACAGTTGTAAAACTAAATGAACATTTTGTTTCTCAAAGGTGTAGGGAGATAATGCTTTTAATGATAGTTTATATGAATGTTCATTGAGTAAACATCTATATCATGAAGTTTTTCAAAGGGCTGAATGGTGCATGTCACCTATGTCACCATTCTTGGCGATCATCATAGAGCCTCATCTCATCAACTTCCCGCAAACTAGAGCCTCTCCTCTCTACTCCCCTCTCTTGTTTTGTAGCCATCTCATTTTTGGTCTTCCTACCGGTCTCCCTCCTTCCGGTGTCCATTCCAAAAACCTTATAGGATATCGCTCCTCCTCCATTCTTTTGGTGTGTCCAAACCATCTAAGCTGTCCTCTCTCCACAAAATCTAGTATCCCCTCCACTCCCAGTTCTCTTCTAATGTCTTCATTTCGTAGCCTATCTAGTCTTGTTACACCTTTTATGAGTCTTAGGGCTTTCATTTCAGCTGCTTGAAGTTGGCTTCTAGTTCTTGATGTTAATGTCCATGATTCATGGCCATAAGTCAATATTGGTCTTAAAATAGAGAGGTATATTATGGTTTTCACTTTGCGAGGTATATTTCTGTCTTTCATTAGTGGGTAGAGCAGAAACAGATTGTTACTGAATTTCTGTATTCGGGTAGTGATTTCCAGTTTTGAATCGTTTTGGTCATTAAACTCTACTCCTAAGTATTTGAAATTTCTACACTGTTTCAATGTCTGACCTTCTAATTCTACATCTACGTTACTTGGTGTTCGTGATAGGTGCATGATCTCTGTCTTATTCTTGTTGATCCGCATTCCATTAGCTGTTAAGATCACGTTCCAGTTGTTGACGTTTTCTTGGAGAGATTCTGCGCTGAGGGCTATCATTGCATGGTCATCTGCATACATAAGGTTGATGGTCATATCTGCAGCTTCATCCTCACCTAGTTCCCTGTCTTACTCCTGATTTTATTTCAAACCAGTCTTCATTCTCTTGATTTGTTTTTACTCTGGATCTGATGTTTTGATAGGTGTTATAAATTGCTCTTATAAGTTTCTCAGGGATTCCATAGTAAGGGTCTTTTAGGGCATCCCATATTTTCATTCTTGGTACTCTATCAAAAGCCTTTTCTAGATCTATAAAAGCAATATATCTATCCCTGTCCCATTCCCAGCTCTTCTCAAATATCATCTTGAGGGAGAAAATCATATCAGTTGTCCCTCTTCCTGGTCGAAAACCGTTTTGCCATTCACCCAGCTTTGGTTCAACATATCCTCTCAATCTAGTTTCAAGTATTCTTTCATATACTTTAAAAGCATGTGACATTAGGGATATTCCTCTATAATTGCTGCAATTTGTCTTGTCACCTTTCTTATAGATTGGGCATATTAGATCTCTTCTCCAGTCTTCAGGTGGCATTTGCCCATTCCAGAGTATGTCGATTAGCTCTAGTAGCCAGATGACTCCATCCTCCCCCATGTTTTTAAGGAGCTCTGCAGGTATTGTATCCATTCCAGGGGCCTTACCATTTCTCATCCTCTCGAGAGCATTTTTTAACTCCAGTGTTGTTATGTCAGGTTCTGCATCCCCAACCACATCAAATTCTACATGCTCTTCAAGGTCATTGTTTCCGTTGTTTAGTAGTGTTTCAAAATGATGTTTCCATCCTAATTCAATTTCTCGGATTCGGTTAAAATTGTCCCATCCATAGGGTCTTTGATTACATAAGTGGGTGGTTGGCTTCCCTTTCTATAGTTTTTGGCAGTGCTATATATGAGTTTTCTGGTACCTTGGAGATCATTTCCCAGATCTTCTCCTATTCTTTCCCATGTTTCTCTTTTTGTTTGAGCTTTTATTCTTTCCGTTTCTCTCGACGCTTCTTTATAGTTATTGTGATCTTCCAAATTCAAAGTTTTCATCCATTTTCTGAAGAGTTTCATTTTGTTTGCAACAGCGGCCTTTAGTGTGGGGGTCCACCAAGCAGTTTGTTTTTCCTCCTACCTCGAACTCTTTTCTTTTGCATTGTATTATTAGCAGCACCCACTCTAAAGTGTCATTTTTCATTTCTTTGGGTCATTGCTCTCCTGTGCATTTGTTTAGCTCTACTTATTTCGTTTTGATATCTAACTAAGCACTCCTCTTCTCTCATATTCTCTAAAATAAATCTTTCACTCACTTGGCTTTTAATTGGTTTGGGTTTTGTCATCTTTAATTTAATTAAGAGAAGCTGTGATCTGAATCGAATGACACAGAGGGGATGCTTTTTTTTTACAGTCTCTGACCATATTTTTGTTATTTGTTATTGCCATATCAATCATTGATTTTTCAATATATGCTCCTAAAGCCGAGTTCCATCGGTACCACGTCCACTTGTGGCTGTCTCTATGATTATAGAAAGAGTTCATAATGGACATCTGGTTTAGTATGCAAAAATCAATTATGTTTTCTCCTTCTCTATTTCTGTCTCCAATGCTAAATGCTCCTAATATGCTCTCTATGCCTGTCCTGTCTTGCCCAATATGTCCATTCATATCTCCAATTATTAATGTATTCTCTACATATGGGACAGAATCTTTTACTTCTTGTAGATGTCTGTAGAATTCTTCCTTTTCTTCTTGAGGGCGGCCCTGCTGTGGTGCATACACCTGATAATGCATAATGATCGAATTTCGTTTTCCAAATTATTGGCATCAAAGGAGAACTGAGGTAACTTCATTGTTTTATTTATAATTTTCTGGCTAAGCCAATTATTCCTGATATATTTTAACAATTTTACTGAAACATACACAAAAAAGGGGCATTTGTTACTCTGAAATGGGTGAGGATACACTATAGACAGCTGTGGAATCCTGGGAAAATAGGACACTGCTTTCCTAATGATAGCATTATGATGCTTAAATGCAAAACACTGTAAAAATGGTTCTTTTCTAAGCCTATAATTACTTTCTTCAGTGTACAGTGCAGAAAATCATCTTTTATGCTTTAATTGGGAATTTGTGCAACTTACTTGAATTTAGACCTTACCTGTTCAACAAAGTAAAATGCACCTGTTGTAGCTTCACTATAGCCAAAGGCTGAACCAACAATATTTTTGTCTTTATAATGAAAATATGGTATTAAGTACGTGAGTTTCATCCGCCATCAGTATCACTATTTTGTCATTGGGTAGTTATGATTTACATTTACTTTTGATGTACATAAGAAAATTTGAGTCCTTTTGTTATGATGTTGGGCTCACCTGCTTGAAAAAACACTCTCCTGATGGTACAGTAACTTTAAGGGGAACAACTATAGGTATAACAAAAACACAATATTACCAGCTCTGATGAATAATCAAATATATTCAGTCATTAACTAGAGCTAAAATTATTGCCAAAAATGAAAAAACTAGTTTTAAAACAGCAATGCAATATAGATATTGCAGTGTTAGAAATATATTCAGCAGCATCAGCTCTTTGGAGTTACTGTATATCTGCTTAATGATATTTGTATCATGAACCTCTGTAGGAATCTTGAGATCTCCTAAGTGACGTACTTCAGTGACATGAAAAATGCATGAGCTGTACAGTTAGGCTTAACTGTAGGTAGGGCATTGTGGCATAAGTATGGTATTTCACTAATCTGTACTGAAGTTTTACCTGTGGAAGAAGAAAGATGGTTTTTTAATATTTTTACCTGTATATATAAGCACTGAAACCTAGTAATGCAATGAGAATAGGTTAAGTTAAGTTGGTGAAATTTCAACTGTAGGTTCCTGTTTTGAACGTGTAACCCTTAGAATATTATGCCAGTCTACTTTCTTTCACCTTAACCCATCTAGGCCCAAAAGGTTTGTCCCATGCCTTTGACTATTGTCAATGGAAACTTGCCTATTTCCCACCACTACCTATACTGTACCTAAGTTGTGATGAACCTATAACTTGTGTCTGTGATAATGTAACTCTTGAGTACCTTGTCTAAGGTTCTATCACACAGTTAGGTATCATGTTTTCAAATTTTTTACCTGACACAGGGGCCTTGTCCCAATCATTGCAATAATGCTCTTTGCAACATACCTATGGGGTACAGCATGCTTTAAATTTCTTCTGTGCTTTTTATGCACTTGCAGTATGTAAGTTGGACACAGGCTACACTGGGTATTGGTTGGCATAGGCTACACGGGGTGTTGTTTGGTAGGTATAGGCTACACTGGGAGTTCTTTGATTTAGCTAGCCTATACCTATTCGACTCTGTTAAGCATTGGTTGCCATGAATTCCTACTAAAATTCAATGTAGGCTAAACCAATCTTTCTTTATATTGCACCTGACCTTGTTGCTCCCAACTTCTACCTAGAATGCAGACTGTATTTATATTGCAGTCGAAAGTCATCCAGAGAGAAAAGTCATATACTAGGTAGTACCTGTTGCAGTGAACTTATTGCTGAGTTTATCTGCTTACCACAGTAAGTTCGTCCAAAAAAGGACACTAGATGTATCCATGGCTCGCTACCTCGCTAAGTTTTATGTTCCAGTTCATACATAAAACAATGGAACCACGAAAACACCACGTGTCCAAGTGATGTAAGGGAAGGAAGATCGAGAGTCAGGAGTGAGTCGCCAGTCACTCGCCTCGGAGAGTCGGACCACCAGGGTCGACGTCATGACGTCACATCGAACAGGCCTTCTATCTTGGTGGTCTTGGCTGAATTATCTCATAGGTCCCATTACTGGGCCTTTGGCCGAAATTCTAACTTCAGTTCAATACAAACACGACATCTCTTTGGAAAAGAACTCTTTGAAATGGTTTCAGATTGAGTTTATCTCAAATAAACAAGTCTTTAACCCAATAACCGTTTGCTTTGGGAAGCAGCTTTGGTGCCCCCAGCTGTCAGCCAAGAGTGCGGGCAGCAAAAATTTCCGCTACCTAAACTGTCGGCAAAAAAGTAAAAAACACAACAAGTCAACTGCCCTCCCGGGGGCGCTATCTTTTGAGTGCAGGGGGCTTACATTAGCTTATTTTCAGTTTCCGTATCTTATTCCATATATTTTAACTCATATAAGTGTATTAACACACATACGGCTGTTCCCTTTAACCACTCTCACGTATTTATATGTTTGCTCTTTCCAGCCAAATAATAATAATAATAATAATAATAATAATAATAATAATAATAATAATAATAATAATAATAATAATAAGGAAGGAGGTCTTCTCTGAGGGCAGCAGCATTGAATATTATAGCAGTTTCAACCGCATTTAATTTATGTAGAATCTTCTCAATTCTTCTTATTATCTTTTTCTCAACTGTCTTAGGTTTATTCCCTCTGACGTGTCGACAGCGCACAGGCAGTCATCTATGAGAGTGTACAACAAAGTGAATCAAAATACTGTTTTACATGTATTTATAGCAGTCAGGGCGTGTACATTCGGTGGGTAGGTCGGTAAGCCGGGATTTTAATTGGTCGTTAGATAATGACGAACTCTGTCTCTGAGGCGTTGAGATCTTCTAGGTCCGTCCGGGCTTGTTGGCGTGGGTTGGCTGTTGGTTGGGGTACCTACCACCTGGGTGGCAGTTACTATAAGCCGTCCAGGTGACATGTCATCCGCTCGCTCTCTCTCTCTTTCTCTCTCCCCTTCTTCCTCTCTCTTTCTCTCTCTGCTTGTTCCTCTCTCTCTCTCTCTCTCTCTCTCTCAGATAGAAAAAATAGGAATCAAAGTGGAACCGCGATATATGGGAGAGACATAAAACAAGGAAAAATATATGAGAAATATAGTAACTCAGAATGTGAATTAATAGCAGTAGAATTTGAATCTGAAAAATTGATGGACATAGTAATATATATACTCCCTAATACTAAAGGGTTTGACTCAATAATAGAAAAATTAGATGATATATGCAGAAATCACAAACACTGGACTATTCTCTTAACCAGAGACTTTAACTTTCCTTTCCTAGATGGGAAAGAACGAATAGGAGATTGTGGTTGTGTATATATATATATAATATATATATATATATATATATATATATATATATATATATCGAGCTACAATGTCCTTTAATATCTAATTCGCTCTACCTCGGAATTAATATATTTTCATATATGCTTAACCGAAGGGGAATTTTTTCTCGATAATAGATTTACCTGTACTTGGGCGCGAACGCAGGTACATTATAAATCCAGGAGCGTCAGTGGAAGCTATAACCACTCAACCACCGCGAGAGGCGGTAATGTGATATGACTTATATATATATATATATATATATATATAATATATAATATATATATATATATATATATATTATATATATATATATATAGATATTATATATATATATATTATAATATTATATACTACATATACCATATATATATATATATATATATATATATATATATTTATATAAGAATCTATATATATATATATATATATTATAATTATATATATATATACATACATATATATATAATATATATATATATTATTATATATATAATATATATATATATTATATATATATATAATAAAGAGAGTAATAGTAGTGCAGAAGATAAGAGGGAATTCGAAAAGCTATTAGATATGCTACTAGAATACAACATTCAACAAATAAATCACCTGCCAACAAGAAAGGAAAATACTTTAGACCTAGTATTTGTGAACGAGGTGAATTATGTTAAAGAAATAATAGTTTGTAATGGGAGTATTTCAGACCACAATGTCATAGAATTAACAGTCCATTCCAAAGCAAGTGAAAACAGAGATAAAAAAGTGGGAAGGATATGGAAAATACAATTTCTACAGTAAGAATATAAAATGGTCAGAAATATCAGAAATATGTATATGAAGAATTAAACAAAGATTGGGATAACATATTCATAAGTGATGTTATACAGGTAAATACGGATATATTAGAGAAAATATTAGAGAAAATAGCGGATAAATATATACCGAAGAAGGAAAGTAAACATCAGTCATGCATACCAAGAGACAGAAAGATCTTGTTCCAGAAAATCAGAAAGAGGAAAAAAGGCCTTGCAAAAGAAAAGAATGCATGGATAGGAAATGCAGAGCAAAAGGTTATACAATCAAAAGAAAATGAAAAACGGGACTTGGAAGAAAAAACCCTAGTAAATATCAAGCAAAACCCCAGACTGTTGTACTCATATGCGAAAAAAATGAATAAAAGAAGAATAGACATAGACCCTCTTAAGAAATGAAGGGAGATTAACGAATGAAAAAAAGGAAATATGCAACATATTAGCAGAAAGATATGAGAGAATTTACCCCTAGAATTGATAATGATACAGAAATAAGGGATGAAAATAGTGAATATTTATCAGACATAGATATTAATGAAGCCAATATTGTGCAGGCTATTAATGAAATTAAAAATGGATCAGCAGCTGGCCCAGATGGTGTCCCTGCTATTTTGTTAAAGAAAGTAGTTCATTCTATCGCAAAGCTGCTTGCAATATCATTAAGGCAAAGTGTACATACAGGTAAGATTTATGATGGATCAAGACTAGAGGCAAGCAATTATAGTGCTGTGAGTCTAACATCACATGTTATGAAAGTGTATGAAAGGGTAATGAAGAAAAATATTATGAAACATTTAATAAAAAAATAATTTGTTTAATATAATACAACATGGTTTTTACCCGGAAAGAGTACACAAACCCAACTATGATAAATGGAAAAGTAACATGTGGTTTATCTAGATTTTGCAAAAGCTTTTGACAAGGTAGACCATAATACATTAGCAAAGAAAATTAGAAAAGATAATATAGTGGACAAAGTAGAAGATGGATAAAAGAATTTTTACGCAACAGAAAACAGATAGTTATTGCAAACGATGAGAAATCGGATGAAGCTAAGGTAATATCCGGTGTGCCACAAGGTACGGTGCTAGCTGCATTGCTGTTTGTTATTATGATTGCAGACATAGACAGTAATGTTAAGGACTCGGTAGTGAGTTTCGCCGATGACACAAGAATAAGTAGAGAAATTACTTGTGATGAAGATAGGAACTCGCTACAAAGAGACCTTAACAAAGTATATGAATGGGCAGAGGTAAATAGGATGGTATTTAAGTTTGAATCAATAAATTATGGCGATAAAAAAGGAAAGCTATATGCATATAAGGGACCTAACAACGAGACAATCACTAATAAGGAAGCAGTTAACAATGATCAAATAACAATTCTATTGGCAAAATGCAAAGCAAAAATGGGAATGTTGTTACGGCACTTCAAAACAAGAAAAGCTGAACACATGATTATGCTTTATAAAACGTATATTCGTAGCCCACTTGAATATTGCAATATGATATGGTACCCACACTACCAAAAGAATATTGCACAAATAGAGTGTACAAAGATCCTTTACAGCTAGAATAGAAGAAGTTAAGGTTTGACTATTGGGAAAGACTACAATCCTTAAAATTATATAGTCTAGAAAGGAGAAGAGAACGCTACATGATAATACAGGGATGGGAAGAGATAGAAGGAATTGCCGAAAACACCATGGAGCTAAAAATATCAGAAAGAGTGAGCAGAGTTAGATTAATAGTGCCCAAAACTACCAGGAAAACTAAGGAAAGCACACAGGACATTAATCCACTACGCACCAGCATCGACAATGCAGCGTCTATTCAATGCGTTGCCAGCTCATCTGAGGAATATCTCAGGAGTGAGCGTAGATGTGTTTAAGAATAAGCTCGACAAATATCTAAGCTGCATCCCAGACCACCAAGATTGGAAGATGCAAAATATACCGGATGATGCATTAGCAATTCTCTGGTAGACATTAAAGGTGCTTCACACTGAGGGACCTGGGGCAACCCGAACAAGATGTAAGGTCTGTAAGGTAAGTAAGATCTCTCACTGAGAGAAGGAGGGAGAGAAAGAGACAGAGAAAGGAAGAAAGAAGGGAAGAGAGAGAGAGAGGGGAAAAGAAGCAAAAGACTGGAAGGGAGGGGTGGGACCTCCCTTCCCGCCCTGAGCCCCTTCTCATCTTCCTACCTCTCACTGAGAAAGGGAGGGGTGGGACCTCCCTTCACGCCCTGAACCCCTTCTCCTCTTCCTACCTCTCACTGAGAGAAGGAGGGAGAGAAAGAGGCAGAGAAATGAAGAAAGAAGGGAAGAGACAGAGAGAGGAAAAGAGGCTAAGGATTGGAAGGGAGGGGTGGGACCTTCCTTCCTGCCCTGTGCCCCTTCTCCTTTTCCTACCTCTTACAGAGAGAAGGAGGGAGAGAAAGAAACAGAAAAAGGAAGAAAGAAGGGAAGAGAGAGAGAGAGAGAGATTAAGAGAAAGAGAGAGGAAAAGAAGCTAAGGACTGTAAGGGAGGGGTGGGACCTCGCTTCCTGCCCTGTGCCCCTTCTCCTCTTCCTATCTCTCACAGAGAGAAGGATAGAGAGAATGAGTCAGAGAAAGGAAGAAAGAAGGAGAGGGAGAGGAAAAGAAGCATAGGACTGGATGGGAGAGGTGGGACCTCACCTCTTTCCCTGTGCCCCTTCTCCTCTTCCTATCTCTCACAGAGAGAACGAGAGAGAGAAAGACAGAGAAAGGAAGAAGGAGAGAGAGAGAGAATCAAATGTATGGGTGCTCAAACATTTCTGACTCACCTTTTTCGTCTCCATGATTATATTCACTATTTACTTCTGTTTTACCAGTTTTCTATGTTGAGTTGCAAAAATGATGAAATAAGATACAAAGTACACAGGTCAATTCCAACTGGTCGTTTGTTGGTGCTGTTCCGTCGCGTTCCAAGGGACGTTATGATCTCTTTGGCCCAGTCAATGAGGTTGCCTGAAGGATGGGTGTTTGGGAGGTGGGGGCACCCCCCTTTTGCTATAACCGGGAGGGGGATGGCCGGTTACAGTAGAACAACACCCGTCACGAAGCCAACCCCACAGTGTGAACCAAACAGATCGCAACGCCTCCGGAATACGACGCAGCAGCATCAACTCGCAACCAGTCAAAATCCTTCAGTCTTGTGTGTTTCTCCTGTTGTTTCTTTTTTTGTTTCCTTTAATTTTCATCCTTTTATTTTCCTCATGCCATTCTTCTTCTTCCTCCTCGTCATCTTATTCTTCCTCTTCGTCCTCTTTATCTTTCTCATCCATTGGAGTCATTGGAGGCATGGGATAGGAGTCTTCTGAAGGCGTCGAGGGCTTCAAAGATCATGTCAATAAAGACAACTGTGAAGATGAAAAAATAAATGTCTTTGATGGGCGAGGAACCATACAGGAAGTTAGAAATTTTATTATTTCAACCACCGTGGATTATAATACAAAAATACAATGTGTATGTATGTGTGTGTGTGTGTGTGTGTGTGTGTGTGTATTATATAGATGAGAAAGCACATCAGTTTGTTCCAAGTGAATGTCTACACCAGTGGACCAATGAATATGAAATTTGACACAGAGGTTAAGATAACATAGGGTTTGAACATAATCTAATGATCAGATTTTCTTAAAAACGTATATAACCCCCTAAAAAGAATATTACTTCTACCACCCCCCGTCAATGCTATTGGCACTAATTCCATTACTTCAAAATCGTTATCAAGCTGTTAGGGGCCCTGGGGGTACCAATGCAGGTGGGGTGACAGTAAAAATAACCGAGTATGGCAGATATTATTGTCTAATCCATAATTTTCGAGGTTTCTGAGATGATTAGTGACACTCCCAATACCCTTTAAGTCCAAATACAGCCCTGATAACTATGAAGGGTTAAGAGTGGATGGGAAGTGGGTGACATATAAAAATAACCGAAAACGAGAGATAATGTCTAACCCATAGTTTTCAAAGTTGCTGAGATGAATAGACCCTGAAGCCATTTAAGTATAAGTTCAGCCCAGATGTGAAGGGGGTGAGAAGAGGTGGAAGGGGGTGAGAAGGAGTGGAAGAGGATGACATGTAAAAATAAATGACCATGACAGATAGTAAAGTCTAATCCATAGTTTCCGATGTTGATGAGATGAACAGTAACACTTCAGCCCAAGTTCAGCTCCGATAGAAAGGGGGTGTGTGAGAAGGGGTGGGAAGTGGATGACGTGTAAACATAACCTAAGACAACATATATTAACGTCTAATTTATAGTTTACTAGGTCGCTGAGATGTATAGTGACACTTTTGATGCCCCTTATGTCCAAGTTCTGCCCCGATAGGCAGGTTGGGGGAGAGAAGGGGTGAAAAATAAAATGTTAAAAATACAGATAGTGTCTAATACATTGTTTTCGAGGTTGCTGGGATGGATAGAGACACTCCCAATGCCCTTTAACCCCTTAGTTGCAGCTGGATCGTTTATGGTACATTAGTTAAAACAGCCTGGGACCCGATTGTACGATATTGCGTTGACCACCAGCAGATGGAGAGAAGAGCTAGTGGGAGTGGAGCGACAGTCATTTCCAACCCAGAGATTTCATATTTGACGGCAGTGGCAGCGATATTGTGTCAAAATGTGTTATGAATGAAAATTGAAAGAATATTGATCTTATTTGAATTTTTCAATAACGAATTTATGGGACTGGTTGTTGCAGAGACGAACCACCATCAAAGATTCATTGTTGATACTCTTGGAGATGCAGTCAAATATTTGCGATAATTTGCTCAGATTACTGTGGACGAAAAGAAATGGTTTCTGTGTTATTATGAAAATGTCACATAATTAAAGATTACAATGTGTCACTGACAATGCCACACACATATAAATGATTGAAATTCTATCATAAATGTTTTGTTAAAGCTGTTTTATTTCAAAGTAGCAAGGACAGATAACAGTCTTTATTATCGTTTCAGCTGTGACTGGGAGGCTGTATTTAATGAATTATTGAATGATCTGCCTGGGAACTGGACAGGGGATCTGCAGACTCTCTGGAAGAATGTCGCCTGGAAGAAATCAGATCTGTTTCGGTCCTTAAACGTAATCGAAGAATTGATGAATTATTGCACGAATGAATCATTAAATAACCAGAAAACTGCACAGATGAAGTTGAATGAATTTATTTTTTAGAAATAAAAATTTGAAAATAATTTCACTTCTCCGTATAACTAGCTCCTTTTTAATATTGATTTTGACCAAGAATCAGAATTATATATATATTTTTTAATATTCCCTGTATAGAGGCAATGTTTACTGAAAATCCTGCATTACATTTTGTCATCGGACTTCCTCTTATGAGTTGCAATTTTAATTGCATATAGGATTTAAGTGAAGAATCCTCGTTTATCTTATACGTTTCAATTTCCACTGCAGTTCGCCTGGGAGACGTTCGACATTGCCGATAGCTCTTATGACGCGACGGAAAACCAGGAGCAGAATCCACTGAGAACTGTCGTCACATCACTGAATCGTTGCTTCACTTTTACTCCACCTCGGCCTAAAGTGACTCCACATACAGAGCTCGTCTTGAAGCTTACTGTAAGACCTATAGGATGTATGCCCTGTACGCATTACTCTAAGGTTCCTTTGCAGCGTCCCTTCGGCCTCTAACTGCAACCTCTTTCTTTCCTTTGATTGTAGTTCCGTTCATATTTTCTTTCTTCCGTCCTACTTTCCACACTCTCCTAGCAAACGTTTCATAATGCAACTGAGAGATTTCCTTCGTGTTATACCTTTCAAACTTTTTTTATGCTCAATTTCCCTTTCAGTTGGGTACAATGACTTGCGAGCCTACTGTAAGGAGAAATACTTATCAGTCAACTGAATATCGTTCAAAACTTGACTGCGAATTTGAGGTGAAAAGCTAAAATATCCTCCGGCTACTATCTACAATGAATTCCTTTTTGTTTGTGATTTCTCATGACGTTGTAGGATTCATCTATTTGAATGAAATATAAGGTTATATATTTAGGGTACCTCAAAGCAACTATCTTTTTCAAAATATAGCCACGAAGAATTACAACTAACATAGTTCAGGGCAACAAACTAATGATTAAAGGAACTTGATTCGCGTTGACGTGGTTCTAAACGTTGAATAATTTTATGGCGAATACTAGCATCCCCTTCATGCTTATAAAGCCATTTATTTTAAGAAAAGGGCAGGGCATTCTTCAACAAAATTTCTGATATTTCATCATCTTGCTTGCTAAAGTTAGATATATAATATTTTACCTACTGAATAGGTTTAAATCTTTTTGACCCTGGTATACTCTTACTCAATTCAAGGTACACTGGCAAAACATGGAAGCAATCCGTTTAGACTTCTGCGTAATTATCTCGTTCATTCATCGCTGCTCCAGCAATTGTTATTTTATTTTTATTTTTCATTTTTAAGCAACTAGAGGAGCATCGCTGATAGCTCAGTGGCCTTTTACGAAGGTATCAGTTAATGTATTTTTGTGGCTTATTGTTTTAGTTACTTAGTCGTTGATTGTAGGTATCTGTGTGCGGGTTTGTGTGAGGTCACGTTGTATGAGAGAGAGAGGAGAGGGAGGAAGAGGGAGGGACGTAGGAGAGGGAGGGGCAGGATCGGACGCTAGGAAAAGAGAGTTGAGAGAGATTGAGAGAGACATTTAACTAATTGGTTCCCCTTGATATGTCACTTCTTTTTGTAAATGGAGAGATAAGATAGAGAGAGAGAGACAGAAGGAGAAGGAGACATTTACTACTTGTTCTTGATATGTTCACTTATGTAAATGGAGAAAAGTCAACGGTAAATTATGCTCACTTAGGCAATTGTACACTTGTCATTTACATTTAATGTCCTTTCATTCATTCACTAATATACCTGATTAGATACTTTATACGTGTGTCTCATCCATAAAGATACTTTATACGTAAGTGTCATAAATAAAGTTCCTTTATACGTGAGTCTCATCCATAAAAATTCTTTATACGTCAGTGTCATCCATAAAGATACTTTATATGTGAGTCTCATCCATAAAGATACTTTATACGTGTGTCTCGTCCATAAAGATACTTTATACCGATGAGTGTCAATAAATTTATATTCTTATACGTGAGTTTAATCCCATAAAAGATACTTTATACGTAGTTCATCCGGTTTAAAGATACTACGTGTCTCCATCCATTAAAGATTACTAACGTGGTCTCATCCATAAGATACTTTATTTTTAGTGTGTCTAACCATAAAGATAACTTTATAGTGTGCCTCCTCAATCATAAAGAGACCTTTATTACGTAGTATCCACCGTTTAAAGATATTCATAAGTTGGTCTCATCAAATAAAGATACTTTATACGTTGGTCTAATCCATAAAGCATACGTATACGTGTTGTCTTCATCCATAAAGATACTTTATACGTGTGTCCATTCCATAAAGGATTTACTAGTTCGTGTGTTAATATAAAGATACTATTAAGGTAGTCTCATCCGTTAAAGATACTTCCTATGTGAGGCTCATCCATTAAAGATAACTTCTTTAACGTGGTCTCATCATAAAGATTACTTTATAAGTGAGTGTAATAAATAAAGATCCTTTATACGTGAGTCTCATCCATAACGATACTTTATACGTTAGTCTCATCCGTAAAGATACTTTATACGTGTGTCTCATCCATAAAGATACTTTATACGTGTGTCTCATCCATAAAGATACTTTATACGTGTGTCTCATCCATAAAGATACTTTATACGTGAGTGTCATAAATAAAGATCCTTTATACGTGAGTCTCATCCATAATGATACTTTATACGTTAGTCTCATCCGTAAAGATACTTTATACGTGTGTCTCATCCATAATGATACTTTATACGTGTGTCTCATCCATAAAGATACTTAATACGTGTATCTCATCCATAAAGATACTTTATACGTGAGTGTCATAAATAAAGATCCTTTATACGTGAGTCTCATCCATAAAGATACTTTATACTTGAGTCTCGTCCATAAAGATACTTTATACGTTAGTCTCATCCGTAAAGATACTTTATACGTGAGTCTCATCCATAAAGATACTTTATACATGAGTCTCATAAATAAAGATCCTTTAAACGTGAGTCTCATTCATAAAGATAATTTATACATGAGTCTCATCCATAAAGATCCTTTATACGCGAGTCTCATGAATAAAGATCCTTTATATGTGAGTCTTATCCATAAAGATACTTTATACGTGAGTCTCATAAATAAAGATCCTTTATACGTGAGTCTCATCTATAAAGATACTTTATACTTGAGTCTCATCCATAATGATACTTTATACGCGAGTCTCATCAATAAATTAACAAATCACAGTAAGAAAATTTGATAAAATGAGCAGTTGCCACTCTCGTAGGATTTATAGATGAAAGTTAAGATTGCATTTGGCTATTAACTGACTTTGAAGTATATATCAGTTTCCTTTACTTCGATAACATTAATCCTCGTTCTCTCTAATGCTCCAGAACCTGAAGGCTCAAATTATGAAAAGGGTAAGATGTTACGACCCGACCTATTACTGGCCCATGGACGAAATGTTCGATCCCAAGTGGGTGGAGGAATGTTGGTCCTGCTACATTTATGAATTCAAGCTGAATATCTTTGTACATCCACCAAATCAGATGCCTCTGTTGGCCGAGGATGGTAGTTATCATCAGGTAAGACTCAAGTTTTCATCGCGGTTCTCTCTCTCTCTCTCTCTCTCTCTCTCTCTCTCTCTCTCTCTCTCTCTCTCTCTCTCTCTTTCAAGGGGTACTACCATCACTTTACTAAAGGGAGATTCAAGATCAGCTTTCTGTGCAAGATAAAGATTCTCTGTTAAGCAAAGCAGGAAATTATATACCTTGTAGTCAACTGATAAGTATTTTTGTACCTTGGAACATAGATAAAGAGCGATACAGAAAAGTTACACTTCTGAGAAAATGGAAAATAATGTCACAGTAAAAGGGTTTATGGCGGCTTCAGATTACAAAACAATGAAACGAAAATGTTCCCTTTCAAAGTATATATTTCAAGGCACTCTTGACATCAGTGTTTAGGGATAAGGAGAATCATGGAAGGTATAGTTTAGGATTTTATGTGTGTTGAACTGACCGCTTGATTGCAGTGGACCATGACTTGCAGAAAAGAGAAGTCACGTCCGATCCTAATGAGTCTGACTCACCCGTGGAGTGTCCAATGCCATGAGCTCGACAGTAACATCATAACGTTGCTTAAATATCCAATTCCTTGTAGTATTTGAGGCGTCACTGCAAGAGCCGGGAATGGAGCCTTTTCGTATGCAAAATAAGCTATAGTATACAACGAGTCATTTCTTCTTACAGGAAAGTTGAGCATTATTTACGTTCAAGATTAATAAACCCAAAGTCCACCATTTTTGATTTGTTAGGAAATAAATTCGAGGGTGGCAGTTAAGCAAGACATTCATTCATTCACATTAATCATGTTTAGAATTTAAAAGCAAGATATTCCGGATCTTTTTCCTCGACTTCAGATGTCCTTAGAGGGATGAAAAGTGTCCGGCTGTAAGTTCGTGGGTTAGAGTAGCTAAAGCGTAACGCAGATTATAGTAATGATTTTTGTATAATAAATTAATTGCTGGAGATTGTATGTGCATTATTAAAATGTTAAATAAAGCAAGCCATCTAAAGGAATAAGTTAGATCTTTGCTAATAACTTATAAAATCCAAAGATTTAAGATACATTTATATATGTGTATATATACACGTATATATGAATTATGAGTGAGATGAGTGATTTAGAAGCATGAATATGAGATCATACAAATCTCTAGGTGTGTATAAAACAGTTTTAAAGGAGCATATATATATATGGTTGTAAAATAGCACATACTATAATGACATAGTTATTGCAAAGAAAAGCGAGGTGGTTTAGTTTTAGTAAGAAGAATATTCAAGTTCCTTATGAAGTACTTACTCAGTTTTATAATCAAATACAGTAAAAGAGATGAGATATATTTCCACGTTTAGTATTACGGGTTTCTACATTTCTGTATTATCCCAAATGATTATACTCGTCATAAAACTCTATAAATCAAAAGTAAGTAGTCTTTTCAAGTCCTTCTTACCAAGGTAATTACAAAATTGTTTCAGCAGAAATGGCCTCACTGCCATTACTGAATTTTGTTAAGTCATGCCAATATAATTAACTCCAAATTGTCTCTTTTTTTCTGCCAAATATCTGCGCTCGTTTTTCGTAGCTTTCCGATTTCTTACATTCTGTTATTGCCGGGTCTTCTCAAATGATTCGCTATTGCAAGTCTGTGTTCGTTCGTTCGCTTTGTTCAAGGACAGATTAGGCAGGGTGGTACATTCCATCTTCATGTACCACACATTTTAGTTATATATTATATATATATATATATATATATATATATATATATATATATATATATGTGTGTGTGTGTGTGTGTGTGTGTGTGTGTGTGTGTGTGTGTATGTATAGTATATAGCTTTAAATATATGTGGTTTAATGTTACATAGCAAAACCAAAAACCATCTACAAATACAGTATGTAATACTTAAGTAAGTTTCTAAAGAGACCCCCAGTCTTTGATACGGTCAGTAGTATAGTACAACAATTCAAAGTTGATATGACACATCAATGACAATAAAGCCCATTGATAACATGTAGTACCTGCTTCTTTGTATTTTTCAAAGGTTGCTCTCACCTCCAATACCTTCGGAGTTAGGCTGGAAGTGTCTCTAGATGCCTTCGACCGACTGAGCACTCCGTCTTCGCCCTGCGTCGATGCCAGAAACATTCCAGGAGGGACAAGGCAGGGCTGCATACAGCAGTGCTTGTCCCAGGCTGCTATTGACAAGATGGGATGTCGTCTGCCTTATGCCAATTGGTCCTCAGCTCCTTTATGCTCCAGGTAGTCGAGAGATTTTAATTTGTAAACATTTTCTCTCAAGCTTTTTATCCATATCTAAAACTCACCCCTAATATGAATAAGTATGTCCAACTCTCTTGTTATTTGTAAATGATTGTTTTGCTTCGAAATTTACATAAGAAAAGGGGAAACAATTATTCGCTTATGTTAACATAGGAAGGTTTTATTTTTTACTTTAAAATCCAGTTCGGTCATTTATCAAATTACAGTTTATAGTGTTATATACTTTTTTCTCTAATGCAGTAACACAAGTGCATTCTGGAATATTGCTCGTTGTGGTTTCCCTTGCACAAGCATGAATGGACGCTTTTATATACTACATTTTTACAAAGGCTATCACCCTTTGTAAAAATGTATATTGAACGGACGATATGAAAATAGTGAAATCCAGCATCAAAGAAATGCCCTTACAGGCCAAGAAAGTCGCTGAAAAACAAGGGGAATGATTACATAAACGAATTGATATTGGGAGTGGTTATCTGACGAACGCTACAAGGCCTCCTGATTGTAGCACATTATAACTATGGTCGAGGGGCTATCTAAAGAAAACCTACTTTATTTAAGGCTGCATTGCTGAGGAGAAAAAGAATATTTAAGTGAAGATTGGACCAAGGTTATTGATTTATTGAACCATGTGGCAGTTTTGTTGAGAAGGGAAAAAGTAACATAGGTAAAGACAGTGTTCGAGGGATGCTTTTAGCTGCTCCCCCTCCCCCCATTTTTTAGGATTGCTATACCTTAAAGTAACACTTCATGATGTTAATTTTGGCTTTAATTCACGTTTTCACGCAACGGTGTGTTTTCTGCTGATAAAAGTAAAGCTAACCATCGTCATAGATCATTTCGGTGTCATTTCTGGATTCTAGTAAACTAAAGATTAAGAATGTAGAGGGTTGTGTTGCTTCAAGGGTAAAGACTGACATTGGGGTTACGATTGCATATGCATCTATCAGAAAAAGAAGATATTTCACCATTAAGGAAGTAAATTCAATTCATTTCCATTTGATACGATGATTAAGTTTGAAGAACGTTCGATTCTTATTATACACTGTCAGTCAATGCAACGGGCCCTTAGTTTCCAATCGAGCAATTATTTGGCACCTCCATGGCGATCCTGTAGTTATAAAAAAATCGCAAACTGCAAGCCGTGTATTCCATATTTTGATTTATTATTATACACTCATAAAAAAAGTCAACAGTAGGATAGTGCCCCATTCAAATGAAGGTTCCCCCTAGGTTCCCCAACAGGCACAACCCTACCTAGCCACAGTCCTGATCAGAGTTCCTTTAATTAACCCATCACTCGTTGTCCGCAGGGAGGACTATGCTACATTCCCTAAATACTTTGCGTCTCCTGGAGAGATTCTACAGGATCCTTTGGAAGCTAGAAGACGATGTGAAGAATCCTGTCCCGAGTCCTGCACTTTACTGCACTATTCAACCAACCAGGGCAGCGCCAAGCTCACTGAAGTTAGTATCGCATTCCAGAAGCCAATGTTCACTCAGGTAAGTTGAAAGCCTTGGTATCGTTAAAAAAAAGTCTTGTGAGTGTAAATGATATTATTACTATTGTTGAAAAGAGCAAAAATTCTCAAGGAGAAGACAGATCCAAGAGAATAAAATAACACGTAAATAAAAGTTAATGAATGAATGAATAAATATTAAAAAGAAACTCAGATGCTTGATTCTTTAAATTTGAACTGCAGCTCATTGTAGATATGAGTTTGGCAGCCAATAAACATTATTCCCAGAGATTCAGAGAAACAAGCATCCCTAGCGGTGTAACGGAACTTGGGATCTTTAGAGCTTCACGTCCCCAAATATATCTAAAAGAAGCAAATGCTGATATAAAGAAATATTTCTAATATATATATATATATAATATATATATATATATATATATATATACGTATAATATATATATATATATATATATATATATATATATATATATATATATATATATATATATATATACATATTGAATAATAACCTCCCTTTTTTCCAGGTGTCCGAATCATGGCGATACAGCACCATTCAGCTGGTGTCCAACATTGGGTCACTGGCTTCTCTCTTTCTTGGCATCTCTCTGTACCAGATTTTGACCTGTTGTTTCAGATTAGAGGGAGAAGACGATGAATAGGCCAGCCAGCTTACGACATTGAAAATTAATCAAATATTGGAAGAGAACGGGCATCATGTGTAAGAGGACTTCGGTTCATAAAGATTGCAAATTAACAGTTAGAAAAGTGAATGAGAAAATGAATGATGGTATGGTAGATACTAACAAGTTGATTGCCACAAGTTTCAGATGTTACTGGTAAAATGGTTGAAATTCTAAACTGCTGCGTAAGGCATAGCATATAACAATTCTATTCTAGCATGTGTCCAATTTTGCTCGTAACAGTTGATCTAATAACTTAAGTTTAGACCTGGTATATTGTACAACTGTGATTTGTACGTCCACATCTCATTTAAATTTCGAAAATTCTACAGACATTTTGTTTAACTGAAAGGAGCCGCAGGTGTACCTACCTATTCGTGCACCTAGAGTTTTTCCTTATAATTTCTCATAAAGTCACTTAAGCCTCATGTGGAATATCTGTTGGATACAAGGATAATTGAATCCCCGTTATCTCGTCGAGATTATTTCCCCGCTTAGATTTTGTCTTTCCCAGTTCAGTCACAATATATAAGTAAATTAAAGTCCAAAATACTCAGGAAGGCAAAGAAAGGGGTTTTTCTGCGATTCATTTATCTGTTTTCTTTTCCAAATATTTCCTACTTTTTTTGTTACTAATTCATTCGTTTAATGTGCTGGTCAATTAAGGTATGGTTTCTGAACGCTTGAATTCAATCAAGACCTGATTGCTTTATGTAACTTATGAAATCGTGGATGTGTTTCTGATTCTTCACACCATTTAGTGAAGGTTTTCATAGAGCTTTTTAGGGATTCTGCTGGGCACCATTAGTTAGGTACTGTCATGAATGTAAAATTCTCAATTCGAGCTTCTTATGTAACATTTTCTCACCCACTCTCTCTTGTTATATATCCTTCTCTCTCTCTCTCTCTCTCTCTCTCTCTCGCTCTCTCCTCTCTCTTCTCTCCTCTCCTCTCTCTCTCTCTCTCTCTCTCTCTCTCTCTCTTTATATATATATAATATATATATATATATATATATATATATATATATATATATATATATATATATATATATATAAGTGAATACCACAGGAAAATCCATTTTGAAGGGCTTTGACCATTTAATTAAACAGTTTACACCGCAATGCGCCTCCCTACCTTATATGTATGGTTTAGTCAAGACACATAAAATCAATAACCCTATCAGGCCAATCATTAGTTCAGTGGGCTCAGTTACGTATAATTTATCTAAATGGCTTGTAAAAATTGTTGCTCCTTTGGTAGGAAACATTTCTAACACGAATGTTAAAAACAATGTTGATTTTATAAACAAATTGAATAGTTTAAATTTGAATTTTGATTTTAATATGGTTAGTTTTGATGTTGTCTCTTTATTTACAAAAGTGTCTGTAGATGACTTACTTGAATATTTGGAGGATGAATTAGAACGTCATGACATTCCCTTAAGTGTGGCAAACCTCATTAGTCTCATAAGCTTATGTATCAAAGATAGTAAATTTTGTTTTAATGGGGAATTTTTTGTACAAAAATTTGGCATGGCTATGGGTAATCTCTTATCTTCTGTCCTTGGTAATATTTACATGGAATTTTTTGAGACAAAACTCTTACCAAGAATTTTGCCCCAAAAAGTTATATGGTTTAGGTATGTGGATGATATTTTCTGTATTTGGCCAGTTCACGAAAATCTCCAGGAATTCCTTAATTATCTCAATAATTTAGTCCCTTCTATAAGATTTACTGTAGAGGAAGAAAGAAATTGTAATTTGAATTTTCTTGATGTAACTGTCCATAGAAATGATAGAAATTTCACCTTTTCAGTCTTTCGAAAATCAACTAATATTGCCTCTTTTGTTCATTACTACTCCAATCACCATCAACATGTTAAATTCTCTATTTTTACTGGGTTCCTAAGGGCTTTACGCGTCTGTAGCCCGCAGTTTATTGACGCTGAAATTAAAACTATTTATGATATTGCATTGAAACTTTAATACCCAAGGACTTTTGTTGATGTGGCATGGAAAAGAGCTAGAAAAACATTTTATTCAACTAATGACAAACTTGAATTTAGTAAGCATAACATTCTAAAATTACCCTATGATGAAAGGTTTTTAGATATTCCTAGAATTTCAAAGCTTTTTAACATAAATGTTGTTTTCAGTAATATTAATGTCAAGAGTTTAGTAATCAAAAATTCTCCTAAAGATCTTCCAGGCTGCATATATGAAATTCCTTGCAAAAAGTGTGATAAGTCTATTACGGACAGACTGGTAAATCTCTTTCACAACGTCTCAAACAGCATCAATATTCTGTGAGAACTGGGCAAATATCGAATGCATTATTCGTACATATGAGAGATTTAGATCATCCTATTAACTGGAGTCAAGCAAGAGCCTAAATCCCATGTAATGACACCGTTAAAATGAATATCATTGAATCTTGTTTCATCAAGTCAAATAATAAAAATGTTCTAAATTTAAGTCTTGGTTTATTTAAACTTGATGCTTTCATAATGAAAAAAGTTGTAGATAAATATAAGCAACAGAATTAATATATTCAGTTTTTACATGTTTTGGACTGTAAAGATACTTTGTAATTTCGGTTAGGGTCAAATCTGCTTAGGTTTGTGACTGTGTGATATCCGATAATCCTGGATTATCTCTTAATTTTTACCCTTTTGACAATTAACCATCTGGTATTCTTGATCTTGTTGTGTACCTGAAACCTTTCTCTCCAATTATATTTCATTAGCTCCTTGACAATGTCTTAGTAAAGACGAAAGCGCTTGGATTTCTGACTACCATTTTCCTGTGGTATTCGCTTGTTTATGAAGTCACGTGCATCTACTGTGATTTTTTAAGCATATTATTAATATAATATATAATATATATATATTATAATATAATATATATATATATATATATATATATATATATATATCATATATATATATATATATAAATATATATATATTATATGTAGTATATATACGTATATACATATAATTTCTATTGCATCTTATCATTTCAACAAGTCTTATATAAGTAGCTCTGTCAGTAGTTATGTACTGATACACTCTCCTTCAAGTTTCTTCATGCAGTATTTGTTCTGTTGATAACAAAAAGTTTGCCATCATTGGAAAGAGTATATGAAGGTCACATTATATCAATTCTGTCAGTTATAAAATGGTTAAATAAATTTTTTCCCGTTAAAAGCTGGAGTTAGCAATCAGTTTCAGTTACAAAGGAGAAATGACAACACTTCATATTTTATGCAAAGCAGTTTATTATACAAATAGAAAACTTTGGGATCAGCTTGAATGGAGATCATACAACGGTTGTAGGAAATACCAGGTAACATAGAATAAACATTTGCACCTAAAAATAGACAACCATATCATTTAAGGTTGGAAGTTTCTGATGAGGAAGAAACATACCTTAACATTACAGTGTCATCGTGTTTGGTATTGTCTGTTTGTAACATATGTAAGAATGTTTTAGCAAACTTTGTATTAACCAGTTCACATTCAGTATCCAGATGCTTCTCGTCAAGTGACGGACAAACGCTACAAGATCTGCTTCTAAGATTATGAATGAACATTGAAAAACATTAGTAGAGAGTCATACAATCTTTAAAGAACTAATAGTGGATGAATGACTGCTTAGTTAATTGCAGGACATGCAAATAAGAAATGCCGTCATGATACAGATATTTAATACAATTATTTACAAAAAATTATTTAGAAGAATGACTAACTTTGGTGTCAAAAGAAAACTAGACTATGCTCACCAAAGGCATATTGTAAGTGTCAATTTTATTTCTACCTGAAATCAGTACAACATGTATGCATGAATTTACATCTCACTCCAGGAAACAAATATGTAACCTTGGGCGTGATGATTTGGTATCTATGTAAAAGTTAGTACGCATTCTTCAGCAAAAGCACATCATTCTTATGAATGTTTTTCGTTCTTTAAAAAGAAAGAAGAATTACAACCAAATGTTCCTTCATTCTCAGAACAGATTTACATAACAACCTGCTAATAAAGGATAATTCCGAGCAATTTTTCGAAATGTTGATAAAAGCAGGATACAGCCACTATTGTACTAAACAGAGCCGTAACATTTGCTGTACAGTACTTGCTTGCAGGCACATTCATAGAAAACAACATTATTATGCAATTCCTGGTCTCCCTCAGGCACAAGACAGGTATCTAATGCTTGTATTACACATTCACAGCTACGAAAAGCTACTTGACGTAATGGAAGGCACTTAATGACACACTTGAGACAAGAAGGAAAGAAGAAAAGGGTTGAGGAATTTGATCCAAGTATGACAGGATTTAGAAAAAAAAAATCTGATGCTTCTGCGAATTCTAAAGGAAAATAGAGTGGTATTCTTGTCAAGGTGCATTTGAATGAAATGCAATGCTTGTCTAAGATCATCTATTAACAGCAGACATAGATGATGTTAGATTTTCGCTTTCTCAGAAAGACTATTTTTGTTAGAGATTGAAATCGTTTGCCTGCACTACCATTACGGCATAAGGATCCAATAGCCTTTCCTTACTTACCCACTATCAGAACCTGACGATATCCACAGTAACGTATATATATATATATATATATATATATATATATATATATATATATATATATATATATATATATATGGAAAAGGCCCTAAATAAGTAGTTATTCTAAGACTCATAAATGGATCACATGATGAGGATACATATATGTAGGTGGGTTACCAGACACCAGCCGTTGATCACATAAATTATCCGACTTCAAGATACTTGAAACTGACTCGCAAATGTAGTGTTCTATCAAAATAAAATGTACATTTGACTTATAAGCAACATGGTATCTGGGTAAAAGGAGAGTTGAGTATCTGGGAAAATTACAAAGCGAGATTTCCAAACCGTTCTTGTAGAACCTTATTTTGTGATGCTTAGCCTGAGTTAGAGTAGATAATTCTTACATTATTAATAGCATACGTATGCTAACCTGAGTACTATTAAATGGATATTATGGTTATCCTAGAATTAAGAAGTCAGTTTAGACAGGAACCTTCTGAACAGCAGACTCGTCACCATTTTGTGCTATACTGAAATTTGACCAATCAAGGCATTATCTGGGATTGCAGTTGCTTTAGGGGGTGGTTTTGAATTTCCAAATATAAAGTAAAATAAAATCGCCTGTACTTCTTATGGAAAAAAAAAATGGTTCTTATGGTGCGTTCCACTAGATGACATCAATATTACCTTAGTCTGAAACTATTTTTTTTTTCTAGAACTAACTTGAGACGTGAAGGAAGACATTTTAGCACCCTTAGTTTTTACAACACACCTTAATGATTAGCTTGCAGTTAACAAACATGGCATTCATAAATTATGTCATAACTTAATAACCATAATAATTTGAGCACTATATACGACACGTCAACATCACGAGAAGAGTCTGGTTTCTCACACTAATTTTACAGAAAGTCTTTAGTAACATGAACATTTGTGGAAACCAAACATTAGATTAGATATCAGTTACCCTATGCAAAAGTGTTCAATCAGATACTTTAGGTTTTAATGTCATATGGTGCATTTGTGAAAATCTTGCGCATTGTCATATATCACTAAATTGCTTACACATGTAATGACTTAAAAAAACATACTGTAACTTTTGTAACTGTACAAAAACAGTATTGACTCGGAATACCATCAGCACGAGGTAGTTTGGAGCCTTAACTTTGGTTTCAGAACAGGTATGTCCCAACTAGCAACAACTTCCCTAACAATCGGCATTTCATCTAAGGCACTGTTCAGAAGTCTTGATCGGTCAGATGTACCATCCAAAAAACCATATTGGTCTGCGGTACTATCCAATAGTCTGGACTGATCTGAGGTACTGTCCAGAAATAAGGATCCGTTTTCTGCACCATTCATAGATCTGGGCTGCTCAGAATTATCCAGAAGTCTAGTCTGATCATCTGTGGTACAGTATACATAACTTTCAGAAACACTACAAGTATCAGTTTTATCTTGAGACTGAACATCAGTTATGGCACTATCAATATCTACTGTGTCACTGGAACTGGCTGCCGTAATCGTTAGTTCCACCACTGCACACGAAAAGCTATCTCTTTGGTCATTACTTCCGGCCTGGGCGGTGCCAGTTGTTGAACTAGGAAATTCTCCTTTGACATGCTGCTTGCTCAGTGTCAAAGAACGGCTGGCTGTTGGCTGGTCCGATGTTGCACCGGTGAATTTGCAGCTGAGCGCCTTGGCGTTTGCCTGCCTTGATAATCTTTGCTTGATGCAAAGCCTGGAAACACTCGAGCCAGCAGCATGTGCACTCTGTCATGACAGTGGCTTTGAGACCACCATGCGTGGTAACATACACTCACTCTCTGTTGCAGAGCACTCTGTCCCGGCTGAGGTGGTGGTGGAGTTGGAAGTGGATGTGGCCGAGGAAGAGCTGGTGGAAGTGATGGAATCCCGCCACGGTTCCCACGCAAGTCCCTTAGCACGAAAAAGCTTGTTGAATATAACTGTGAGAGGAGATGGCCGAACAGCTCTTTGATCTCTGACCATTAGGTGATAAGGGTCTAATGGGGATTCGAAGTTTCCATTAGGGACTGTTGGGGAAGGAGGAATCATCTCCAGCTGCAAACGAGGTTGGGGGCGTCTTCTGCTGGACCCTCCAGCAGTCTTCGTCCCACTCAGAGGTAGACCAAGCAGGCGGCGCACCTCTCGCTGAATCCTTCGTGATCGGTACAAGTACAGATATGGGGATATGGCAGAGTTACTCAGTGCCAAAACCATAACTATGCTTTGACTGACATCAGGCATCCATACCTGTAAGACAACAATAATCTGATGAATATTTACGAAGAAGAAGAACGTTCTTCTTATTATGGAAATATGCTCGTTTATTCCCTGTTTTAATGGATCTATGGCAGATGAAAATGAAATGAAATGATTAAAGAGAGGAGAGAGAGAGAGAGAGAGAGAGAGACCTATAACAAATTAAAGGAATAACTGTTCGCAACCACGATTCACAACAGCGGAAAAAACTCGTGACCTTTTACAGAACAATTGTGATAACAAGGAAGGAGAAAGTTATATTTGCAGTTAACACTTGATGCAATGTCAATTGACCTACATTGCCCTGTTTGCTAAACAAAAAGAAAAAATGAAGGTACTGAATTCACTTATTGTAAAAAGTTTACAGTTCATAAGAGTAATTTAAAAGCTGGATTATCGGTGGTAGGTGGACTTCGTAGTTTTGTAAGTGCTTGTGTTCATTTTCTTTCTGTAAACTTAATACGTACCACACAAACACACATATATGTGTGTTTGTGTGTGTGTAACATCCGTACTCCTGAATGCTAACCATATTCTCCAACCGATCAAATAAATAAATAAAAAGAATCGAAGATTTCCTTTTGAACTGAATAAAACCTAACCATCATCGTAAATAAACCCAGAGGGTTAACCGTGGGATGCCCATAGTTTAATCAGCAGCCAGAGGACCCCAGGATATCCTTATTATACAGACTGGCCATCCTATGGACGGAAAGTCATACATCCATGGGCCGACAGGATTCTCCTTCCTTCCTTAACCCAAAGAAGGCCAAAGGATGATAGGGAGCTGGGTAGTGCCGGGGGAACGTCAGGCACCAAAGGATTATTTGTCACTCACGAAAGGGTCCCATCACGGTCATACCCATCGAATTTTTATTGGACAGCCCGCATAGTAGACCCTCATAGGAAAGAAGGGGGGGATAATATTCATGCGAGAGGAGTCGGTTTAATGAAAGACTTTTACTTTGGAGAGCTGTTAACAATTGTAACAAATGATTTATGGGAAGCGAATACCTGACAGTAGTTTAAAATAGTGACTTATGCGACTACTAGTGTGTGAATAAAAATACATGAAACATATATAATCCTTTGTTCATTCTTAAATAATGACATTTTACAAAGGTTATATAACTAAATATTTCCATATTTGGTGAAATGCATTTCAGGTACTCATTAGTATTCAGGGAAAAAATAATGGCGACACTACATAGAAATTGCTGTATATTTTCACAAATGTGTTGATATTTTCTAAAAATTCAATCCCATTTTCCTATCAAGCACAACTATTTCGTTACTAAATACCCTGGGTGATTTAATGTTTGTATGACTCGTGAAAACCTCGCGTTAAGGATGATGATTACGAAGATGATGTTGATAGTCATGTTCGTTTTACGAATATGACCGAGAAATAAATGGGAAAATCTTATATGAACCAAAGAAGTATAGGCTACAGCCCAAACACCCAGCAAAATTACTCTGGGTTGTAGCTCACCTCAATCAGTGGAGTGTGGAACAGAGCAACAGCGTAATAGGGCAGCCAACAGACGAAGAACAGGACGATGACCACGACGGAGATCTTTGCCGCTCTGGATTCTTCCTTATGGAGGAACAGCGAGGCGTTGCTTATCCTGTGGCGTAAGTTGGTTACGATCTGTGAGGAGGTCGATCTCGTAGATGGTGTCCTGAAAGAAAAAAAGAAAACATTGTCATTTTCCCTTTCGGAGAGCGAGATGACACAGTGATGTCACATCATTATATATATATATATATATATATATATATATATATTATATATATATATATATATATATATATATATATATATATATATATATATATATATATATATATATATATATCACTAAAACGCTCACGCTCCCATACACAGATAACTTCTTAGACTAATGGAGTCCATCACTCGAGAACACACTCGCCACAAACAACGAAATTCAGGTTACTGTAAGATTCCATTTTAATCCAAAGCGTTTTATCATGTGGATGACTGTTCTCCGTATTCTTGTAGAGGCACAATACAATGAGGAATTTCTGTCATCTAGAATAATGTCATACTCCACATGGTGAGCCTGCCAATCTAGGCTCTTTGTTTTGAACGTGCCGCTGTAGATGGCTTTTATTACGCGAGGAAACTAGCAGTTCTGCTCGGGACGGCAGGACAACCAATCGGCGCTTCTGTTATTGTCGCGGGGAGGCAGGTTATCATTGCTCGAAAAGTTCAAGTTTATCGCTATTAACGGCGCTGCTATTAATTATCAAGTGATAATAATACAGCTAATATGAAGTTAGATAACGTAGATTCTGTGGCTATTGCGATGTGGTCTTGGATAGTGTGAAAAAAAATATCTCTAGTGTGTTTGTGGTTTCCCTTGAGCCTTTTCCGGTAATAGATCTTGGTAATAGTGTTGTTACTCAGTAAGGCAGATTCAAGTGAGGGGAAAGAGGAATGCAGCGATATTAAAGAGAAGTAAGAGGTAAAGGGAAGGTTAGTTGTGTGGAATGTGAACAGGAAGGTGTAGGCTATTACTACGATTGGGTTATAGTGTTAGTGACAACTCAGATGACGAGTAGGTGCATCCCTGTGATTGAGACTAGTGATACTGAAGATAGGTGCCACTCTATCAGTTTTGAGGCAAGTAGCGGTGCCAGTGCCACAGTGGGTCTAAACTGTGGAACCTTTTACAGATGATACTGAACACCCGGTACATAAGGCAAAGGAAGAAAAGTAGTTAGTAGCCTAAACCATAAAGATGGGTTGTAAGGTAAAGAAAGTTAGTTAGTAGGCTAAACCATAAAAATAGATTTGTAATGTTGCTAAAAGGCAAAGAACCTTGGCCTATCCCACCGAAGCTTTATTAAGAAGGCTGGTGCCAAGCAAAGGAGGTCTGACCTCTTTACAACTACAAGCACAAGTGTTTTTCCGGGAAAGGGAGAGGGGGGGGGGGCGGGGGGCGGCCGGTGGTATGAAGCTTACCGGTCAGTGGGGAACTAAAACTTGCAGACGGCATGCGCCTAAAGAAATGTCTCCACAGGTAACCCATCAAGAGGAAGAGATGGAAGGTCGAAGAGAGCAAGGAGAAATGGTCATTGAACTACTCAGTTACTTTATAGAGCGAGGAAGGAACTAACTGCAAGGATGCTTTCCGAGTCATTCATGCAATAACTGCCATGAGAATCTGTTGGTTATGTGCCCAACACCAGGAAAATAACAACGGGCTGTTGAAGAGTGTCCGTGAAAACATACAACTTCCGCCATTTTGGTCCAGCCACACCTCGAAACGGCAATATTTGGAGACTCGCCATCAAGGCACTTACGGTAAATGCCTCGATTGGCCGGTCTTCCATGTTGATGGAGCCTACTTGTGCATGGATTAATACAACTGACAGCTCTACAAAGATGAGCAAGACAAGACCTTTTCACATTTTGGTGAGTAAAACTATTTTTTTTTTCCAGTATCCATTCTTTCATGCGTTTTCATCCATCATGGGTATTTTTATGAATCATTCATCAGTGATTTCGTCTTTATTCATTATTAACAAGTTTTATAGCATTGACATATACTTCATGCTCATTGATGTTTATTAACTACTATGCGTGACAGCATTCATTTCTTAGAAGTTTTCTTGTATTACATACCATTATCTCCATCATTATTCATTGTTCATTGGTATGTTAGCATTTTTATCAACATACACCATTGTGCGTCATGATTAATTTTTTGGGAAATTTTTTGGATTGTTTTCATTGATCTCCATTATCGCCACCATTATTTTTATTCATAAATTAGGTGTGATTATTATTAATATAATGTACTCCATGTTTATTATTGTTTATTAACTACGCCCGACAATAATAATTGTATTGTAAATTGGAAAAATTTGTTTGCATTTGATATTTATTTTGCATTATAATCATCATTAATCATGATTTTAACATACATGTTTATTGATATTTATTTACTATATGCGACACTAATTAAGTTTTTCGGGATTTTTTTGAAATTTGTTTTGCATTGTATTCATCGTTAATCATTAGTCACAGGTTTGGTAAGATTATTATTAACGTAGCCTACTCCATGTTTATTAATGTTTACTTTTTGAATATTTAAAAATTTGTATGCATTAAGCACCATTATCTTCATCAGGAATAATTTTCCACATGGTTATTAGGATTATTTTGCATACTTCATGGCATGCTCATTAACATTTATTGATTTTATTAATTGATGTGTGACAGTGTTTTTGGAAATTTCTGGAAATCTGCTTTTGAAAAAGACTAAAAAAATGGTTGGGTAGGTTTGGAGCAAAAATCTTTATTGTTTAATATTACCATACAGCGTTGTAAAACAACTTAAGGTAACATAACAAACAATAACTTGTGGAGTTCATTTATAAAAAGCATCATCAAATGCATTTTAGTTCATAAATGGGTGGGGGGGGGGGGGGTGTTTGGAGCAAAAGAAAAAGACATAGCCATCAAACATTTTAAAAACTATCTAAAAACTAGTACCTTTTTCTTCAAAAATTGTTACACAGACATAAGTTATTTAGAATTAGCTTCAATTAATACAAAAATTAAAGTTATAGCGCAATTAATAACGGTGTTATTATCAAGATTTCAAAGTTTTTTTTTCAATCGCGATTTAGGTACTCAGGTTTGAAGAAGTGGCTCAGAATCGTTTCCCGAATTATGGACTCATGTTACAAATGCAGGCCTATTTGTGCCGTTGATGTTGGGCGCTGTTCGAATGTTGCCGTGACATTTAGAAATGCAGAAAAGTGATTTACTCAGTCTAATCTTCTTTCGTATATAAAAGGGTATCTTAGAATGTTAGCTCCCTAAAAAAATAAATAAATAAATAAAAATCCTACCTAGATGGTGCTCTGGAAGGCGCAACGGCATCCAAAGTCGCACCACAGAGAGAATTCCGTCGGGTCCTCTCGCTGTTCTTGTGAGCTGCATGGTAGATCTTGACGTAGAACCAGATCAGAGCATGTGTCGGTATCACAAAAGATAGGACCATGTTGAACACGACGAAGTATGATCTGTATGTCCATGTCCACGCCTCACCGCTGGCGGAGAAGCCCTTGCATACGTTCCTGGAGGGGAAGCAGAATGAAGATTCTCAGCATTTTGGAGTGTAAATGGTTGGGCTTTATCATGTATAAGAAAAACGCCATTGATGCATAGACAACGAGCTGTACCACTACTACACACGTATGTTTTACACTGGACGTGTGTATGCTAAATATAATTTTCATTCCACGCAGAAAAAGGCTTGGAATAGAATATAGATAGGCTTGAAGCTAGACTAATACGTGTGCAGTGAATGTAAAAAGTCATAGCCGCTTAAAAACGCGGATAAAAGGGCGTGAAGGTGCAAGAAATAAGAGGCCAATTGAACCCCATACATACCACGTTCTCCCAGAGAGATCCTCCATGGCGGCAGCCGTGGCAATGAGAGCTGGAATGCCCCAACCGAGGGCGATCATGGCGACGCTCATCAGCCGGGTGATCCTCATGTGGTAGTGGAGAGGATCGGTGATGGCACAGAAGCGATCGAAGGCGATCAGGACAGTGGCGAACACCGACGCTGAGGCTACGAGTTCGGACACGGCGTCCAGTCCTCGACAAAAAGCCTCTGATTTCCATCCCGTCAGGAAAGAGTCCGTCACGACCAGAGGCAGCAACAACCAGGACGCCAGCAAGTTACAGACTGTCAGGCTGACGATAAATCTGCGGGAAAGAAAATAAGAATGGAATGAGCTACGTATATTGTTTGGTCTCGGAGGCATACTTATATTAGTTCGGATTCCAGGGCTTGGCTTCTAGCCTGAATTTCATATTCCATTCATATTCCATATTTATAATAGTCGAAACGACAGTTTGTGAAGATTTGAAGCGTATAGTTACAAGGGCTATAACTTTAGAAAAATAGAAGTATAATGCAGCTGGGATTTTCATATTATGTTGTAAGGATAAAAATTAATAAATGTAAGCTGCATATATATATGTATATATATATATATATATATATATATATATATATATATATATATATATATATTACGTATCTATATATTGTATGTAATCGTATAAACGTATATGTATAATTATATATATAATATATATATATATATATATATATATATATATATATATATATGTTATATGTAAAGAAAGAAATACTCATAAGAAAAATCAAGCAAATGATCAAGATTATTACTGAAATATGACACAAGCACACCCCAGGCTTAAAAGGACAGGAATCCAAACTGTCATTGAAAAAGAATTATCTAGCCAATAACGATGTTCTATATAGAATTAAAGACAATCGTTAAAAAGGATAAAAAAAAAAGATGTCTGTAAAGAGCTGATATGGAAACAAAGCGCAGTTGAAATAGGAATGTAAAAAAATGTAGACGAATAACGGATAATAAATGAATATATAATTGAAAAAACAAAAGAAATAATAATAAAAAATGTATATATCTTCCACCGTTCTATTCTTTTTCTCAGCAGATTACACGTTAATTCGAGATGGTCATGCCTTAACACCCCGGCCAAAAGCACTTTACCCGCAGATTCCACTCCCTGCCCACCTGCATGTATACACGCCTGAAAGCGTCTGAATGCCCACGACTGGCTGGTGGCGCATCGCTTGAAATTATAGACTTACGTTTTTGTGAGAATGGTAATTTATAGTGTTGTTGGACTCCAAGGCAAAAAACGGCCAAAAAGATGTCAGAAGATATAAGCTTTGTGGACTTTTAAGTCCGTTGCTCTGAAATAGGTGGAGCAAGAAGCTACGCTAGACCTAAGAATTGTTTAATTGGAAAATTGGTGGAGTAAAAAGCCATACTAGGCTTATAATTGTTTCACTGGAAAATTGGTGGAGTTAAAAGCCACACTAGGCTTATCATTGTTTCATTGGAAAATTGGTGGAGTAAGAATTCATACTAGACCTATCATTTGGAAAATTGGTTGAGTAAGAACCCATGCTAGACCTATAATTGTTTCATTGGAAAATTGGTGGAGTAAGAAGCCATACAGATACTGTTGATAAATATACAGTGTGTGTACATGTGTATTTATATTTGCGCAAAAAGCATCTTCATCCAGACTTAATAGACATTCACTCATATATATGTATGCAACATAAAAAAAGCCAAGCCACGTAGCAAAGATGCAACTCGATGAATGGAGACAAGGTAAATGGACAAAGGTGTGGCGTATGCAAATGCGGGAAAATCCTGTACGCTTGGTTAGGCCGACGAATGAATGGGCAGGAGATGTCCATTCATTATGAGCAGGGTGTGTGTACGTGAGAGAGAGAGAGAGAGAGAGAGAGAGAGAGAGGTGGGGAGAAGCTTTTTTGGTTTTTCCTAGAGTTATTTCAACTATATTGAAAGCCTGTTATGGAATATTGTTTATTTCATTCTGTTCACTCCTATTTTCATGGCTCAGTCATTCACTTTTCTTTCTCTCACACACACTCTCTCTCTCTTAAGCCTTATAGTGGCAGTAGAAGTGCAGTGCTCGACTCACAACCGAGTAGACTGCGTTCGATCTCTGGAAGTGTGTTTTTCAAAACATAGTGTGATTCACGTCGACCTAAGCTGTGGTTTTAAGACCTGGCTGTGAGGCGTCTGGTGTGACGCACATTTTGAGAGAGAGAGAGAGAGAGAGAGAGAGAGAGAGAGAGAGAGAGAGAGAAGTTATACATACAAGTTACGAACAGTCAGCACTTCGACAAAATGTAGACAAACAACAACAAAACGAGAGGCTTCATCCGGCAACAAAGGATGGAAAACATTCATCATTCGATATCTCTCTCTCTCTCTCTCTCTCTCTCTCTCTCTCTCTCTCTGTAGTTAAGGTGCACTTCGCTCACAGAGTTATTAAATCGGCTCTTACGAAAGCCGGCTATGACACTGAATTTGTTAAGCTCTAACTCACTGTATATTGTGATGGCGATTTCCGAGGGACAATGAATCTCCAGGGAGTTTGACTTGGAGCAGTATATATATAACATTGATGTAACCCTTCTATATTTGGACAAAGTATGACACCTTCTTTGTTGGTTTGTTTAATGGAGATTACGTGAAGGGTTTAGAATTATAGAGCAGAAAGAAACGATCCCCAGTTCAATAAGTGAACGTAATTCTATTATCTGTACTACCTGAATACATTCCTGCTCGTAAATGAAAAGCAAAAAAGAAAATCTGATTAAACAGACCAGAGTCTACTTGAAAGACAAAAAAATGTATTAAAAAACGCCTTGAGAGTTTGATATGAGTAACGTGAAAAATTAAAAGTTGAGTCAGTACGTCTGCAGGTCGTAGCCTGGGACTAATTAACGGGTCTGTACCTGACGTTACACTTCCACAATAACAATGAATTGCGTCTCTCTCACTACGATACTGTTTCTTCATTTCCTTGGCGAGGATTGCAAAGCCAGGGCTACATTTCATCTGGATTAATCCTGCAATTCATAACAACAGGAAGTAAGTCTTCCCCACGAACTCTTGGAGTTGCTCTTTAACACGGATGGAAGAGTTTTATAGTGAATATATATATATATATATATATATATATATATATATATATATATATATATATATGTGTGTGTGTGTGTGTGTGTGTGTGTGTGTGTGTGTGTGTGTGTGTGTTGTGTGTGTGTGTGTGTGTTATAAAATCTGGTATGAAAAACTTAATATAATACTTCAGTTTTTGCCAAACTTCTTCCATCTATCATGCCATTGCTGCAGTAAGGAACTTGAAAGTAGTTTTGGTCTCAGACAGGAATTCCAGAAACGTACCCCCAAGCCCCTCCACCATCCCTCCCTCCCTCCCTCCTCCTTCCCCTCCTCCCCCTCCCCCTGTATATAAGAAGTGGGTGATAATCCTTTTGACAGTATGCTTGTCAGGAAACAAACCGATTTATAACTCTAGACTTAAGGTAGACTCTTTTTAAGATTTCTGACCTGCTACCGTTGCTCAAGTACAGACGAGGTATACCACGTTTTGGTTCTTTCCTATAATGATGATAAGGTGATACAGATAGCAGTAATAACACCATCTTTTCAGAACAGATTGTGTAGGTTCGTAAATATATTTAGGCCTCAAAGCTATCTAGCATTCTTTTCTTCAGTAATGGTAACCAACAAATAATGATAAATAACAATAATGATGATGGTGATCGTTGCTGTTAAGCGACGTGCACAAAATAAGAGGGTTACCATAGAAGACATAATCGAATTTATTTGATTAACCCAAAGACTCTGACATGCTATAGTATTCTGCATTAACGAAAAATGCATCCACATAAATACATGTTATGATATGCGGGTGGTTGTACATTTACCGTACATGATAAATAGAAATTATCCTTATATTGAAATGCTCTTCTGTGTTGGCTTATTATGTATTGCAGATTTGTGATTGTTTTTTTAAGCTCATGCCTTTGCAAAAACCATTCACTTCCTGCTCATTTGCTTTCACAAGACAAAATAAAACTATAGCATACAGCCTCACTCATATTTTCTAATGCCTCCATACCCATATTTACTCTCGTAAGGCAATGTCACCTATACATTACCGGTTGAACCTCCCCTTTAAGTGTAGTACAGAGTAAGAGTCACCTTGTTTGAGAGGTTTCCCGCATTTCCGTATTTGCATAAAGATGGTAAAAATTAAATGGAATAGAGTTAGTATCTGAGCGCTGTTTCGTAGGTGGCAAAATCGGAATTTAAAAATGTGTGCGGAAATGTAGCAAAGAATGATAAGAGCAACAATAATGTTCACTTGAAAGAGCTTTCATCATAGTCTAATTAAAGCCCACACACATACAATGTGTAAGACATATTTAGAAGACGCCGTGAACTATTTAGACCAGTCAAAAAAAAAAAAAAAAAACATCAAAGGGCTACACTCGATGAGACTTATGTTTTATTTCGTTTCCCAAACTGGTGTCAAAATGGTCCCTGCTGTTATCAAAAGACATCCGGACAAGCGACATGGACATGACTTGCTGAATACCAGGTTCCTTGATAGTGAACAGAGACCTCTCTCTCTCTCTCTCTCTCTCTCTCTCTCTCTCTCTCTCTCTCTTTCATGGACAGCGGGGCTAGTAAACAGAAGGGCAGATAGTGAGTTGAGTTATTTATTGTAGGGTTTGGATAAAGAGCAGTGTAACTTTGCTGAGTAAGGGTAGTAACTGATCTATAATTTCGCGATATACATATACATATATATATATATATATATATATATATATATATATATATATATATATATATATATATATATTGTGTGTGCTAATTTCATTGCAATTAAACATAAAACCATACGACCTTCACATTATTGTTAAAAGAATAGGTACATTACCCCTTTTTTATTTTTTCCTAAGCTGCTTATCCGCATGTCATCTTTGATGCATAATAATACCCGTATTTAGAGAACAAACCGAATTCGAAAAACGATCATGCCCGCGCCGTCTACCGCCAACCGACGAGGGCACGGAAGCATTAGATAAATAGTTCCGAAAGAACAGAGAACAGAGGACCTTGACATAAGCCATAAAAACGTGGAGTAAAGTTCATCGGCCATTGCAAATATCAGAGAGGAAAAGGAAGAAGAAATGGACTGGGTAAAATGGAAAAGAAAAGTTAATTCAAGTTCGGTGTCAGCGCAAACAGACAGCCATATTTGGAGGCGGGCGAAGGAAAAACAAGCTTTCCAGGGTGAAGAATTCGTGCGCACACCAGCAACGACAACAAAAACGTAAAAAAACCAGAAACAACAGCCAAGACAATAAATAGAAGAGTGGCAATAGAGAAGCAGCCCCAGCAGGGGAATTTAATGCAGACCACGAAGTCATCTGAATGTCTGAAGTCATCTGAATGTCTGTGCTGCTACTCATTTCTGTAACACTGAGCAGTTTTCCGTAGGAAGCTCAACAGCTCTCTTGCTTCAACTTTATTTACCCTTGAAATGAAAAGCAGAAATCAAAAGCCTTAAAAAATCCACAATAAAGAATGCGGTAATTTACCACTCTATGCATATATATATATATATATATATATATATATATATATATATATAGATATAGCTATATATATATATATAATATATATATATATATATATATGATTATATTTTATATATATATATTATATATATATGTATATTATATATATATATATTATATATATATATATATATATATATATATATAATATAATATATATATATATATATGTAACGATCCCGGGAGAGGCAAGAATAATATGGGAAGGTTTTATTTTTTTTTCCTGTAAATTAAGTTGTCAATGTTGATCTTTGCATTTAAGAATGTACCTTGTTGTGAGTCGATTGTACTGGAAGTGATCAGTATTCAGTCAAATGCAAACCATCGTATCATAATTGAGAATACGATGACCTCCACGAGGTAATTCTCAACTGACAGGAATGAGCCCAGTCGTGAGATGTCCATCCTATCTCTCTCTCTCTCTCTCTCCTCTCTCTCTCTCTCTCCTCTCTCTCTCTCTTCTCTCTCTCTCTCTCTCCTTCTCGATTTTGTCCTTAGAGAAACCTCCTAAATCAAGACTTCCAAACGGGTATATAATTTTGTCACGTCGCTTCCTGAATAATAACTACGATTTCCCCAGACGACTTCCTCCCCCAAATGTTATAGGGGCGAATTCTTAATGGGTGAAACGACCACCGGGAAGCGTGAGATATATAGCTTTCTCTATTGTAGAGTAATTTATATTGCATGTATATTAAAGTTTATTTTGTCTTATATCGTTAACAACGCTAGATTTTCATAAAGTTTGTACTGCAATCTATTCTACACTATCCTTGTGAATTGCAGGGGTACCTGTCCGATTTGTGGATATTAGGTTTGCTAAGAATATTTGCCCTAAGATGGATGACTTCCTTGTAAAGTGCAGGATTCAACATGGACTCTTAAAGTGCCAAATACACCACTAGGTACTTTAGACTTCATATCTCTGCCCTCAGAACTCATGTGTTGGTTGTTCCCGGTCGTATTGATATTAAAAATTCCAAAAAATACAGCCACAAATATTACCCAGGAAAAATCGTGATCCAAACTAACCTCGGCAATGAATGAGCTGAGGATTCAGAGCTGAAAAAGGAAAGGCTAGTTTCAGGAAGGGCATTCGTCCGTAAAGCATCTGCCAAAACAAATTAAGAATGAGCCGCTCAGCGATTTGT
>NC_061096.1:53811740-53851740 GCF_015104395.2 Macrobrachium nipponense | reverse complement strand
CATAATTATCTTCCTCAACTCAAATAGCAGATTTCTCTCGCAGATAATATAACCAGAGAGCGCTTGGAAGGAATTCGAGAGATAGAATAGGGCCATAATATGTCATACAAAACATTCTATGAAGTGCCTTGAGTCCATCGGATATTATTGCTAAGAAGGAATGGAACGTTACCGCCACTCTTCTTGATATTATACTTCCTGTCCACTCGGTGGGTGGGTTTGAGCCCTTTACATCACCATCAGTCGCCGCTTCCGCCTTTTGAATGTGCGGGGGCGGGGGTGGCGGCGTTGATTCCCTTTCCTCTTCAGGGTCAGTTTCGTTCGGATTTCAAGTCTGTCTTTCATTCACGAAAATTGGGATCGCATCAAAAACCACAACAAAAGATTTCTATAAAAAAGAATCTTCAATGGTGTAAATAACAAAATGCGATGACTTTTGTTCCTAACTCGCTACGAGTGAATCATTTTGGCTTTTGCAGGTACTGTTCGTAAGGATTCGTAAAGAACACAAAATGTTCAATTTTGAAAAAAACGAACATGTAAAGAACACAGAATGTTCAAATTAAAAACAAATACGTCTAAAATTCTTGAAGGAGATTACTTCGGATAATCTCCCGTAAAATATTTAAAACTCCTCAAAATAACCGTTTTATCTTTATGCATATATGTATATAAATAGTATATATAAAGTCTTACGAACCATTTTCCAGCGGTCTTACCCATGCCCTCGCCTTGAAACTTTCCGGTAATTAAGAGCGAATGCACACGCCGAGGGATGGAATAAAGATTATTTTATATTTTCTCGTGGAGGCGGAAGGAGAAGACGAAGAAAATAGAAGTGAGCCCGAGTTCTCTTCTCGGCGGCAGCGGCAGCAGCACGAAATGAGTTGTTCTTCGCTCGCCACTGGAGCAACTTCCTTTAAAAGGACCGATTCCCATTTAAACCTCGGCTCTTGTTTAGAGATCATTGCTATTAAAGCGTGATGGGATTTTTAAATAGGATTAATGTGTCGTCATCTCCACTGAAACTGTATACATATATATATATATATATATATATAATATAATATATAAAATATATATAGATATAAATGAATATATATAAATATAAAGATATAATATATATGTATATATTATTTAAATATATATATATATATAATAATAATATATATATATATATATATAATATTATATATATATATGTATATTAAATGAATATAAATAAATATATATATATAATATATATATAATTATATAATATATATAAATATTTATATATATTAATATAAATGAATATATATTAAAATATATATAATATATATAGATATATATATATATATATCTATATAGATATCTATGGGATGTAGTGTGCGCGCATTCATACATACTCATACATACACACATATCAGATTTTCATATTTTGCACAATTCTGGGGCTTATTCATCAGGAGATCAAATATCCTACTCCCAATATGTCATTATTTGCTTATATAGCAACAACCATTTGCATTTATAATATACAATCTTTGGCATATATAATATGTATTTATGTGCACACCTCCAAATTAAATTATCAGAATTTCAATGGTTTAGGAGATTTCTACATAAAAATCAATTAAATTTAAACGAGAACTTTCAAGAATAGTATGGCATTTAAACAGCGGGCGTTTATGAATAATTTAGAATATGTTAACAAGAGAAATCATATTTTTATGTCTTTCATCTGTAATAATGCGAGGTATCGAAGCACAGGCACCGTCTGCGCAGCGTTCAAAGGTGAAAAGTCATGTTTGAGGTTACTATCAAAAGGAAGTTGGACAGCGGAAATTTACATCCAGGCTAACAATTTTGACCTGTTGTTTGCAAGATGTTTTAGAATTTTACATCCGTACACACACACACACACACACACACACACATATATATATGTATATATATACTGTATATGTATATATATATATATATATATATATATATATATTTTATATATATACTATATATATACTATATATATATATATATATATATATATATATATATATATATATATATATATACAGTATATATATATATATATATATAAATATCTAATATAATATATCTATTATATATATATATATATATATATATATATATATATGATATATATATACTGTATATATATATATATATAAATATATATACTGTATATATATATATATATATATATATATATATATATACTGTATATATATATATATATATATATATATATATATATATATATATATATATAGTATATACTATATAGTTATATATACTATATGTCGAGAGAGAGAGAGGAGACGAGAGAGAGACGAGAGAGAGAGAGGGAGAGAGAGAGAGAGAGAATGAGAGGAAGAGAGAGGAGAGAGAGAGAGGAGACCAGTGTTACCATTACCTTTGGACGCTCTGGTCCATTGCTACCTTTTGAAATATAAGAACGAGATTTTATAATCTCGTTATTATATATATATATATATATATATATTATATTGATATATATTAATATATATATGTATATATATATATATAGTATATATATATATATATATATATATATATATATATATATTATATATATAACAAAAGCAGGGCTAGGCGAAGGCGGCCAGCAAGACATATCAGTGCGAGGGTGGACCAGGGAAACCAATTAACTCCAACATATTTCTTTATTTCCGACGTTTCGTAATAATTTCTTTATTACATCATCATGGATCTGTTGAATATTGAATAAAAAAATCATAAGAAAATAAATTTTTTTAGCTGTAATATATTTGGTGGATTTTAATTTTCTTATGATTTTTTAAGTTATTACTGTAATTTTTTTAGAAATTCATTATTCAAAAGATCCCTGATGATGTAATAAAGAAATTATAACGAATCGTCGGAAATGAAGAAATACGTCGGAATTAGTTGGTTTCCGGGGCCACCATCGATAATATATCATGCTATTCATATCCCTTCACCCGAGGATTAAAAAGAACGGAAGCTCTCTTTCAGCGTAAGTTGAATATGTTTCCATATATGATCGCGTTCAGGCGTAAAAGTCAAACCACAAACGCTTCAGGAAGCACCAGAAACGACCCATCGAAACCTTTTAAAAAAGTAAAACGTCGACATGCATAACTACTCCTTCCCCGCGAGGAGCATATTACCCAGAAGGCGCTATCTGGCATCAGGTCATTCACTAGGGGTCACATAAGGTCGCACCATGGGGGTCGCGGAGTTCAGGCCTCATTACCATGCAACATTCGAGTGGGCCGGAAGTTATCAGAAACTGGTATTGAGTGCTTTATTTACGTCGGAGGTTTAGTCATGATGCCTGAATTTATCGAGAAGTTTATGGTTTTGTGTGTGTATATATATATATATATATATATATATATATATACATATATATATATAATATGATAATAATATATATATATATATATATATATATTCATGAGGACTCCTAAGGTAACTAGGTCATTGCTTAGGTCAACAAGCCCATTTTAAGATTCAAAGGTATAGCCCCCAATATTATTAATTCTCTTCCCATGTTTCAAGATGCAAATACACGTCCTTTTGCATATATAAACATATACATATGGGGCAGCTGAATGTTGGAACAATGATACAGCATTTGCACGGTCAGTGGTTCGATCTCGGAATACCCTAATAGTCGGTTCATCTTTGTATGGGTATCGGCGTCACATGAGAGTCGAGAAAGGGCAGGGGGTTGCAGTTTCATCCAGAAATGCTTGCACACACACACACACACACACACACACACACACATATATATATATATAATATATATAATATATATATAATAATATATATATATATATAATATATATATATATATATATATATATATATATATATATATATAACATATCAATATACTCTATATGTAGTATGTATGTTGTAGTATGTACTATGTATATATATATATATATATATATATAATATATTATATGTTATAATATATATATATATATATATATATATATATATATATATATATATATATATATACATTCGTAAACTTTATTTGAATGTTTTAATTCGGGATTTTAATAGTGAAGTTATGAAAAGGTTGCACGGGACGAGAACAGCTTTGATTTGTATTCCGGAATCAGACAAATTATGTCCTATTCAGTTTTATAAATTCTGAATCAACATCTTGATGACCAGAAATATTGTATGATCGACGTGATAGTAATGCAAAAGCTTTCGGTTTCTCATTATGGATTTACTTTCAGTTATATTTAAAATAGCGTTGTCTAGTAGGTTCATTTACGAATTTTTTTTTTTTACGCTCTTTACCCTTTTCCTTGATCGCATATAGAATTCGGATTTTTCTTGATGGTGACTATACTAAAAACATCTTTGTGAGGTCCATCGTCTCTTCTACTAATTTGATTATTGTATTGTAACTACAACAGCTAATGAGGTGATTGGTAGGGATAAATTTGGTAATAACAGGTACAGCAGTTGATATCAGTGAGCGACGATAAGTGCAGACGATTTGTTTATCATCCAAATATACGAACGAGTAGGTCTTGTGCAAAAAAAACCAAACGCAACTAAAAACTGGATGAAAAAGTCACCCCGGTCCGATTTAGCATTAACAGAAAAGTATCAGAATGCAATTAGGCCCTTTTATTGCCCGTCATAAAACAGCAGGCGAAGAAAAAGAAGAAGAAGAAGAAGTAGCGGAGGCAGCGAACGGAGGAGTCGACGTCGTTAGCAAAAGCGAAAGCCGCTCCGATTAGACGTCATAATGTTGGCTTAGGGAGACAGGACACGTCCCAACGTCAGGATTATTGTATAATTTATGACTGCTGCTGCTGCTGCTGGAAGGATGTTAAGGACAGTCCTTTATCGGATGACTGCACTGTATAGGCAGGTATATACACAAGCCAGTGATATATGGGGAACGCGTTCCTCCATAAAAGCAGTCAATGTAGAACGGAAAATATTGAATCATTCGGAATGAACAACAGCGCGAACAGATTGAATGTTTACGACCCAACCTGAGCCCCGATAGTCAAAACACGGTCCCAAACAAACGCTGCTCAGCTGCGGGGGCGGGGGCGGACTTCCACCGAGGACAACCTTGGTCATAATCGTTTGATCCGTGGCCTTTAAAATATGATCCCAAAGGAAGACATAAATATAACCTATTTCCTCCTTCCGAAGGACCTCGCGTTTTCATGCCAGCGTAGGATGGCGCTGTTCTTTCGATAGTTCACGTTCCTTTCTCACTGGACCTCGCGGGTATCCTCATCCTTATTTTTCCAGGAGATGAACCCTATTCATAGGGCACAGGGCCACAGGACCATTAACATGAAATTCAAGCTTTTAAAGAATATTGTGCTCATTACAAAGAAGTAACAAGGTAGTGGAAAATACAGAAAGAAGAGATCACGTATTGAGAAAGAATAGATAGATGAGCAAATTAATAAATAAACAGATAAAATTGAGTAAATGATTAAGATACAAAGAGAATTGTACAGTAATTAGACAAACACAGGGTTGAAGGATAAATACTCGTAGGAGGAATGCTATGTCAAGTGCTGTTGTTTCAGAGGCTTGAAAGCTGAATTGAAAGTTCAGGAAACTTAATAAAAAAAAACTAAATTGAGCTCAAGATTTAAGAGGGCTTTCAGAAATACAAATAAAAGCGAGCAAACTTACAAATCAATGTTTACGATACTTAACTCTGTTTTGACCAACATGCTTCTGCTTTCCTTCTAACAACAAGGTCGTTTTGTTGATATAAACGAGCATGGAAGTTATCATAATAAGGGTCGAGCAAAAAATTTTCGTGATAGATCTCTCTCAGGTGGCTCGCTTTCCTTCACCTGATCAAACTCCACGTTTTAAAGACACCGACCCATTTCTGTTCTTGAAATACCAACACTACATAAGACTGATACTATTTACGACAGAAATACCTGTTGACCTCCATCTTCACCTCCTATTCCCGTTATATAATTCCGGGTTAGGTTAGAAAAACGCTTGGCTCATGAAATATCCATAGGGTTGGAAATATCAATGACCATCAATGACCTCGATAGGTTTACATATTCCAAACCTCTCTCTCCTCTCTCTCTCTCTCTCTCTCTCTCTCTCTCTCTCTCTCTCATACACACACACTGACCTCGTAGTGCAAGTGATAGCGAGTTCAGCTCAGAACTAATGACAAAGGGGTCAGGGGAGGTGAGGAAGGAAGGGGGGGGGGGTTGGAGTTGGAGAGCGGTCTGGGTGTGTTCCCCAAAATTCAAGTGTGACTCAGCTGACCTAAGAAGTGAATTGGTTACCTGGGTATTAGTTGACTATTGTGGGAAGGAGCCAGGTTGGGAGATGGAGAGAGAAACAACAGTGGCAAATGGTCGATACCCCGACGAAAGGAGGAGCTCGACCAGGTAATCCTCACCCTATCGAAGTGAAACTCTGTAAGATTACTTTCGTATAATTTGTGTGTGGTTTCTTTGTATAATCGTAGGAGTGACGTGGCTCTTTCTTCAGTATGTTGGACTTTTGATCCATTGGTAATGGCAGTCTACCTGTTCCGCAAAGTAGCTGTCTGTGTGTGAGCGAGTTTATATATACGTATATACTATTTTTCTACAAATTTTAAATTAACATGTAAAAAAGATGTTAATAATACTCTTAGTTCTGCCTGAGAGAGAGAGAGAGAGAGAGAGAGAAGAGAGAGAGAGAGAGAGAGGGTGCGAACGTGTGCAGAGGTATAACAACCTTTGCAGCTCACCGTTTAAAGAACCTGTTTATGTCTACTCTTTCATTTTCTTTTAATTTCCTTGTCATACAAAGGTGTGGTTAATACCGGTTACGATCCTTAGACTTTGGGACCGATAAAGCTAGAGAACTTCGGCTCAGTAAGTGGTTTTCCCGTATATCTTATCTTTCCCAATTCTTGTACACGGAACGTAACTTCGAAGGGGTCGAGATTAACTCGTAAAGCTGAATAGAGGGAAAGGAAGGAATGTAGTTTAAGGTAAGAGACGTCACTTTTTCTTGCATATTTTCAAAATGAAATATTTTGGGAAGTGTTTTTTACTAACACTGAATGACGATTGAGGAAAATAAAGTATGCTTTTTTTAGTTGGTTCGAAAATATATTAGGGGCTGGTGACATGTATGCATTGGGAAAAACACGTATCAAACTTATCTTGCTTCTGATACTTTGTATTCATTTTAATTGCAATAATATTGATGTTAATACTTGCGTTTATGATGCCTTGATATGTATGGAAATCGCCAAGCATTTCATGATGCTGATCATAATATTAATTATAATAGTGACTAAAACCAGGGCATACCGCTGTTACCAGAGAAAGCTCCATCCCTTTCTGGACCGTTTACAGAACAATGATGACAATGACTCTTAAATATTTCATTCCCTTTTCTTATATCGTGTGATGGGCTCAATAAGGCGTTCTTGGAGCGACAGCTACTGTTGCTGTGCTAAAAGCTCTCCAATTCATCCGACACAAAGGGATGGCAATGAGGAGCCTTTTAAGGCGGCTCGCTCTCTGGAAGGTTTTCGGCAGCGTCCAAGCAATATTTCCCGCCCATTCAGAGGCTGATTGAGAAAGGCCGGGGACCGGGACGTCTCATGGCTTCGCGGCCTATCACGTTCGCGCGCTGCCCATCGCGCTTGGACGACTGCGTTTTCATTCTGCCCGCTTGTTTTTCTCTTAATTTCATAAATGACAGGAAAGATGACATGGCTGACTTTAGTTTTTGCTTTGGTTGGCAAGGGAGCTATAAATCTTTCACTCGTCGTTCTCCAGAATTCGTTCACAATAGATAAAAAGCACAAAAATCCAAAGGCAAAAATGATTCTTCTGATGGACTCTGTATTTCGTTTCTCGACAAAAATAATCATTATTTTCCTCAACATTTTTACTAAGAGATCTGATCGTTTCAAAATTTAGTAAAAACATCGCGTACTAAAATCGCTTTTGCACTTGCAAACTGGGGAATAATGCTTACAGGTACCTAAAGGGCAGGTAAAAGTATTAGCTTAATTATTAACGCTTACCTATTACGGAGATAATTATAAGGGTAACATCATTCAACTTTGCCTTTATTCTCTGTCTGGTATCATAAATTATAAAACAGGAATGGAACAAGAGGCTTAAAAATTATTACAGAACATATATTGCCTTTTCATTTCAGTTTGTTTTAGAATCGGACAAAGACTGCAGTGATGGTGGTGAGAACCACCTATGGAGTCTGTTTGCTTTAAAGCTACACAAAGTCAAAATGAGTTGATTTTTAACCGAAGGACCAAAATGCTAATGATGTTTCAAGAAATTCAGAAAATGTAGTAATGTTTTTTTTTTTTTTTTTTTTTTTTTTTTTTTTTTTTTATCACGTATCGAGGAAAATTCAAGTGAATGTAATGTAATGTCTACTACGATCAGAAAATTTGATTTATGCGTAGGACTGCGAGGTTTGTATGCAGTTGCTCATTCCTGACAGAGGGACTTAAATTTAAATCCAATCCCCTTCGTTTTTTGTAATTGCAAACTATGCTCTGTTTTTTTTTTTTCATCTGTCCACCCGCTTGTGGTGTTTGCGTATGGTAACACTGAGTCCCGGGCTTTAGATAGTTACGATATGTGTAAGTTTTAGGAAATAAATAGGACATCAGGGCGTACATTCGCAACTGAAAAGTGTTTTAATAATTTACTGTATGCGAATTACACCGTTAATATTCGAAATAGGGTATTGTTATTATTGTTGAATGTAAGCTGAATGTAACCATCGAAAGGCCGGGATGCAGTGTTACCATACGCAAACACCACAGGCGGGTGGACAGATAAAAAAAAAACGAGTATATGTTTCACGGGGAATACTGTAGTGCACTACCATCCAGTTTTGACATTAAGCTCTTTAACCTCTAATGAATAAAAGAGCTGAGTCCCAAGGCTAGAAGAGTATTGAATTAAATGGCAAATGCTAAACATTTTGTCTGCTGCAAACAAAGAATTAAAAATTGATAAAAATGTGTGTAGGCAAATCTCGAAAGAAACTAACCAACCTTCCCCTTCTTCTTAATGGCAAGCGTCTCACGTACAGTTTGAGACAAACGGGCAAATGTGATGCAATGCTCATCGCCGATAATAATTATATAAGGGTACAGTTTTTTTATTCTTTTTCTTGTCGGCTGTTGAAACCAACAAGGCCGCCGTTAGCTGGAAGTGTGAAGGCGTTTGGGTCTGTCATATTTGGAACCTCTGTTGTGCTCCGTGTCGCGAAGAAAAGTAGCAGCGTTTTACTAAAAAGCGTGTTGCTAATCTCTCTCTCTCTCTCTCTCTCTCTCTCTCTCTCTCTCTCTCTCTCTCAAACACACTTAATTAATATTACCTACTATGCAGTGTTAAGTTTTTCACTCTCTAGCCAGTGTAAAATATATTAGTAGCCATCTTGAATAATATTCTCTCTCTCTATCTCTCTCTCTCTCTTTCTCTCTCAAAGAAGAAGAAGAAGAAGAAGAAGAAGAAGAAGAAGAAGAAGAAGAAGAAGCAGAAAACAAATTTAATACTTCATATGTGTTGTCAATTTAAGAATAAAGAGGAACTTTCAAATTAATTCTCGGCGGTAAAGAATAATAATGTAGGATAATAAGATGAAACTACCCACTAAATTCACCGATTTTCCTGTCGGAAAAAGAAGCCATCTTAAAGGCAAGGTTTTATATTCAAGGATATAATAAAAAGCAGGGATCCAGACACTTCCCTCACACTTGGAGGTGCCACAGAATACGAACAGAGATAATGAGACGCACATCTGGTAAGCTGATAAGATCAGCGATGTCATCAGTCTCGCTGAAATTTTTGCCGACTCCCGCAGCTTTATAAAAACGGAGGTAAAAACAAAACAAGTCACATGCACGTAAAGCACGCCTGGTATTTGGATCTGACGGACAGTGTGTGGAATTGTAGTTGTTTTGAACGGTGACGCTTATGAACGTTCTGATGTAAATGATCCGGCGTTCTGTTGCTTCCCGCTTGCTCCAAGTAAATAAATCAGTGAGCAAATATATATATATATATATATATATATATATACTATATATATATATATATATATATATATATATATATATATATATAAAATGTACGTTTGTGTGGGGATGCGTGGTGGCAGGGTGTGTAGTCTTTCCTTTAAAAAGGGGTTGTTACTCCAAAAGACGTTTCCTTTCCGATAGTGATTTTAGAATGGGGCTGCCTGCCCTCCCATATTCCTCTCCGTCTGGCTGAGACCAAGAAGTAGCTACCCAGTGCGTATTTTACTGTTTATATCAATTGTTGTAAGAGATCTTAGCCATATCACTTCGTAATCGCCAGTGTTTGTATACACACACACACACACACACATATATATATATAGATAGATTAGATTATAAATATATTATTCTATAATATATATATCTATATCTAATATTTATATTACAATAATTAATCTATATAATAAAAATAATAATATCTATATAATAAAAATATATAGGATATATTTATATTATAAAATATAAAGATATATATAATAATTAATATAGATATAATAATACTATAATCTAATAATATGATTATATAATATAATATATATAGAATTATAATATATATATATATATAGATTTAATTATTTATATATTATATATCATAGATAGGATAATATATCCTAATATTATATAATTATTATATATAATATATATAATATATTATAAATATATATCTAATACTATATATATATGTCTTAATATAATTATAGAGATATATATATATCTATATATTATATATATATTATATAGAATAATAGATATAAATAATATATTAAATATATTATAATATATATATATACAATATATACAATAATAATATATTGTAATAGATAATTAGAATATATAATATAAAAAATTATAATTATATTAATATTATATATAATAATATATAAATATAGATATAAGATATATATTACATATATATATTATATATTTATATCGTAATCTATATATGTCTATATATATGATATATATATATTATATATACTATATTATATAATATTATATACATAGATAAATAGTATATATATTAAATATTATAATATTATATAATACAATATATAGAATAATATATTATATATAATATATATATATATTATATATTTATATTATATATATATTATAAAATATATATTATATCTAATATAAGATTATATATATAAGATATATATAATATATAATATATATAATAATATATATTACTAGATATATATATATGATTACATAGATATATATATATAGATATTTAATAGGATATTAATATATAGATATATATAATATATATATATAATACACTATATAATAGAATATATATTATATCATATATTCTATATTATTTATATATATAAGATATATATATATATATGTATAGATATATATAGATATATATATATATATAATATATATATATATAGATATAATAATTAGATCATCTATATATATATTACAGACTATATATGTATAGATATTATATAGACTATATATATATATATATAGAATATATATAATACATATATATATATATTATATATATATATATTATATATATAATATATATATATTTGTGTGAATTGATGATTGCGTGCATTTGCCCATGAAATTAATTAAATATATTAGGATCGATATCATTTTATTTTTATATCCCCCGTTTGATTTCATTCAAGCAGAGAATTACTTCAAAAGTCTTCAGTAACAGAACTAGGCGTAGACTCAATCCCAGTGACTAATAAATCCAAAACAGCCATCACGTACAAAAGGAAGAGAAAAAGCGGAGAAAATGAAACAAATAGAAAATTGTACCCCGAAAACCTAATTGGAAAATGTGACCATGAGTTCCACAAACCCGGGCACACACGCCCTTCCCTTTTAATGCCCAGAGAACCCAAAGGACAACATTGACCAGTAAACACTACCCTGGAGAACTTGTAATTTTGTCAAGCTGACAATCACTTCACAATAAACCCAGCAAGGTTCTGCTGTCACCAGGGAGGTCTTCCAGCCTTGTCATCAATTTTCTCCGAAGGCTTTAGAAATTCGCTTTTCTCGTCGTTTCTGATTTTCATATTTCGTATTTTGTTCGTATTTTTCTTTCTGAAAGCTTGGTGGACCATCTTATCACAGTACTGGCTTATTTCATATTATTGAAATGCGATTTTTTTTTTATTTGCTTAATATCTGTTGTCTGATACTTTTCAGACTAATTTGACATTTACCAAGATACATTTCTCTTATAAATATATTTGGTTATTTAACATACTTGACTTATTATTTGTTTTAACAACGATCAATGCGTTTATTAACGGTTAATATTGAGTTATGTCCTAAGAATATATTCACAACTCCCCGCTGAAATTCTTCATTTTCTTTTACGTTCTAGTGTCGCTTTCTAATTTAAAAAAAAATGGCCGTACTATTTCTCACAGTCACTTGATTCAAGAAGCATTGTAGCCCACCCTCCCACCCTTCCCCCAAAAAAGGGAATCAGTTTGTGCGTACTATCCCTAATAAAACTTTAAGGTCCAAAGTACTCAATTAGAGGTTAAGGTAAGACCGTTGCACTCATTATACCCAAAACCTTCCTCATAATTATTCAGACAACTTCCAAACAACGCAGCTCTGTTGACGACTGTCCTATTTAGACGCAAATGAACCACCAAACCTTCTTGGGTGTTGCCGAGCTAATCTGTTTATCTAATTTTCTAGCACTCATTTTAGCAATGCCAACAACATCATCGAGACCAGTGGATGATTATCATATCAGTCGAGATCGATGTAAAATTCTCATCGCCGGTGGAGTATGGCATCATTGCAATAACAACAACGACTGTGCGACAAAAGCAACAACTACAACAAGGACTTCAGGGCCATTTTTAAACTAAAAGCCTTCTCGTCTGCATTACCACAAAGCACTTCACGCCGTCTAGGACATTGCAGGTCACAGCCAGTGCCTAAATAATGCATGCTATTTGCTAGTTAAATACAACATTCCTAGTAATTCAACTAATGATGAGACTATTATCCCGACTGACGTTATGCCAGGTACCGTCGAGGCAAAATGGCACTGACTATAGGTTGTGTCAGGATCTTACAACAGTGCTTATTAAAAGTCGATTCTCAATTCCGCACCTCAGATGCTCTTCCAGGAAGTCGAGAGAGAATGGATCTTTGACGAAACAGGAAATTTCACTTATAAGGATTTGCCCTGCATCCTATTTATCGTATGTCTGTTACTTCCACCGACGCTCTCTCTCTCTTGCAGAGAGATTCAGCATCCAGATAAAGCCGTATATTATATGACTGCTCAAGCCGGAATTTCCTTCAGAAAACAATAAAAGGCCATAAACGTTCGAGCAGGTAAAACTGATTTCCAACACATAACAACACCAAAAAAAATATTGGATTGCTTTCGGCGACGAATAAGGAACCAGATGAAGGAAGAACTCTCCTCGCTCGTTTGATCTTCATCACTCTGCATTTGTGTGGAAGTCAGTCTGTAATATCTCTGGTGTGACACGCAGCCATTCGTTTGGGTAAAAACTACCCAAGCGTTGAGTGGAACCCCCCTATCAAATATCATCTCGGAGGTCATAAGAATATGACGACTTTTCAATTCCTGGAACGATATGATCAGTTTATGCCAATTAGAAGTGACGGAGGAAGAGAAGACTGACGCGCTGCGTCACACTAAAAATCATCATACGCGACATTAGGAGGTTTCCAAAGGATAATTCTTTGCCTATTTACATCAGTAATTATCGGTTCTTTGATAATAATCCATAGAAACAAAGCGAGCAATTTTCCGTCAAAATCTTCATGATAATTGAAGATTTTCCTCAGTGAACGAGGAAGTCGAGGTACAGTGAGTTCTCTAATAGGCAACTTGTATCCGATACCGTCAACGAAAAAAGGTAAAGTGTCCAAACACTAAACGAGTTCATTAATTATGGATGGTAGACAAAAGGCGATTGGGATCGCATTGCCCAGAGTGGGTCAACGAAGTGTGCATATCCGAGGTACCTTTATGAGAAAGGAAAAGAATATTAGGAAAGAATAAATACAAGTTGAAGAATTCTGTTTACGCCATGTAGGTAGTGGTTGTTGGATTACAGCGGACGAATTCGATATAGTTTGTGTTTAAAAGGCTCACAATTACATATTTGAAGTTAAACAACTATTCTGAATAAATAAAGATCGGAACAGGAAACGCCAAGGGTTTCCTTTGACACATTTACGAAAATGGAATTAAGGAGGAGGATATTTTCAATGCATTTGCCAGTTTTAAATTGATGATTAATATGAAGAGCAGAAGAGGAAGAAAGATAAAATAATGTGTGTTAGATTCATTTAACCGGGCTACAGTATACCGCTCTTGATAATAATAATAATAGCAATAGTAATAGTGATAGTTTTTTTTTTTATATCAAGCCAAAAAGACTTCACAACTTGTCAATTTCCTCATACTTTTCGACACCATTAAGTGTGAGGAAATCGAGAATTTAGGAGAGGTTTGTTGGCATAATCGAGGTCCAGAGAAAAAATATTCCCTGTACCTTGGTCATGATATTAAAAGATACATTAATCACCTAAATCTTATATATATATATATATGACTGGTAAAAGTGTTCTGTAACAACAGAATTCCATCTAATAAAAGGAGCCCATAAAAACACCAAAATGTAGAGAGAAAAGTACTATATTTCAGAGACTGCTGTCTCTCTCTTCAGGTATATGAACTGAGAAAAGTTTACAGAAAAGGTGGTATTTATACCAAGAGATTCGTCCACAAGTAAGCCAATTTAGGTCACCCCCGCTGATAATCTTCCTTTAATCTTCTTAAGCGTTGGTTGAATGAACACTGCGTCGACGATGTCGGATGTCCAATTCCCTTTTGAGATGTTCATTACCTGCTTCTCTGTTGGAATCGGCCCTTAAATAAAAGAGAAGCAGGTAATGAACATCTCAAAAGGGAATTGGACATCCGACATCGTCGACGCAGTGTTCATTCAACCAACGCTTAAGAAGATTAAAGGAAGATTATCAGCGGGGGTGACCTAAATTGGCTTACTTGTGGACGAATCTCTTGGTATAAATACCACCTTTTCTGTAAACTTTTCTCATTCATATACCTGAAAGAGAGAGACAGCAGTCTCTGAAATATAGTACTTTTATCTCTTACATTTGGTGTTTTTATGGGCTCCTTTTATTAGATATATATATATATATATATATATATATATATATATATATATATATATATATATATATACATATATATATATATATATATATATATATATATATATATATATAATTAACACCAACAACATAAAAATAATATGGGAAGGTTTTTATAGCTAGGTTGCAGTATGATGTTCTTCCATGTAGAATTATTTAAAAACTTTTTTTTCGAGTCGAAATGCACATTTAAGTTACTGTTTTTTCTAACTTCTCATAATACGTGTTACAAGAAATTTAGATTCGTAAATCAGCAATTAAACGCACACGAAAATAAACCTTTAAAATGAAAATTTAAGCTACATGTTTTTTGTACACTTTTTAAATACTAATCATTATTTGAAATTCAGTATTGTGAATCAGGAGTACTACAAACCAAAAATAAACCGTTGAAATAAAGATTTACGCTACAGGTTTAATTTTTTTTTTTTTTTTTTTTTTTTTTTGTAATAATATTACCTGAAATCCAGCATTGTGAATCAGCAGTACCATGCACCAAAACTAACTTTTTTTTCTTTTATTTTTTAAATAAACAGTTAACATTGCTCCAGATGTCGCCGACCTGAGTGAGGCCGATTGAAACATTTTGAGGACCTGGAGCTGTTGTTACCAGACGAATCAAAACCCATTAGAAAACCAAACGGGTTAAAAACACGTGATTAATTAACAGATACGACCGGAGGATCGGTTGGAATGTGGATCTAAAAATACCCTCATAATGAGGAGAATAAAACCCGAGCATTATACCGCATCGAAAACTCTTGGTTGATTTGTGGTCTCCTGTGAGGTTCAACAACACTAAACGGCTTACGGGTGATAAGATTATCTTGATTAGATGCCATTACTGATAATACGTTTCTACTGACAATCGTACTGGGTCACACAACCACGTTTATCAAACACACACACACACACACACACACACACAACACACATATATATATATATATATATATATATATATATATATATATATATATATATATACATATATATAATCGCGTACTTGTCTGTAATTTTAAGCGCATGCAGATATGCCAGCCTTTACACACATAAGCAAATGCGATGAAAATGTTTAAGGACCTTCAGAAAACCCGCTATTGTTAAATGCGTTCTCCTTAAATCAGATTCAAATTTAAACTCATCCTGAACCACGGAACGACATAGTGAGACAAGGAGAGAGAGAGAGAGAGAGAGAGAGAGAGAGAGAGAGAGAGAGAGAGAGAGAGAGAGAGAACATTCCTTGCTTCCCTAGCAAGCATAAGAGACCCCAGTTCGAATAGCCTTGGTCCTCGATCTGGTCGTTCATAGTGTGTTAAAGAAAAGCTCTCACCCATCGCTTGTTTTTCTGCATTCAGAACTGAATGAAATAAGAACTAAAAACACTTCTTTCAGGGTTTAACTTGCCTAGTTATTTTTCCACATTTAAATCTACGATTTTTTTCATACCGAACCTTTTCCATTGCATATAAGCCACGACGGAGATTTTTTTTTTCAACTTTGGTGTGTTTTCTGACTGTTCTATATTTAGTTGCTAAAGTTCAATAAAATACACCAATTCCCCCAGCTATATATAGAGATGATACTAATAATACTTTGCAGATAACAGAAAAGTGAACTATTACTAATTGTTAATAGTTATTATTTGTAGGCATTATTAATGAGTCCAGACGTGTTGACGAAACTTGAAATCATTCCAACCAGCCAAACAACCTACTGAGATCCCATGACTTACGGGCAGGATGTTGTTAATGTGATACTTATCGCATTAGCAAGGTACTGGTAGGTAGCACGTACTTATAATGATAAGTATGTGATGCTTATCATTATAATCATAAACGCAACGTGCATCTGATGCTTATCATTATAAACATAAACGCAACGTGTATCTTTTACCGCCTGAGAGAGAGAGAGAGAGAGAGAGAAGAGAGAGAGAGAGAGGAGAACTCATCATTTGCTCAAAATGACGGAAAGATGCAAACGGACCAAGGTAAGATGAATGGAGGAAGAACAATGAATTATCATTAATATTAACATGATCGCACGGTCAGTCTCTGGCCAGATCTGATAATCTAAAGTGGAGGAAAACAATTACTCGGCGATGAAAGATATGGAAATGAAGGTGTTTAATCATTTCCTGCATCGAGATTTGAGAGATAAATATCGGGTAATGAGGTGACCACAAGAGAGAGAGAGAGAGAGAGAGAGAGAGAGAGAGAGAGAGAGAGAGAGACTTTGTTTTCCGGAGGCCTTCAACGCTGAATGCAGTATGTCTCCCAAGACTTCATGAAGAGTGTTCGTAGTTAAACATGTGGCCTAATATATTGCTTGTAAAGCAAACCGGTGTTAAGATCTCGATGGCAAAGGAGCCAAAGTCTTTCCTCATTTATGACTTCAGGCTTTGTACGTGCGAGAAAAATGTCCTAATTACCTTTACTAAATCTCAGCGCCATATCATACGTTGACTTTTTCCAGATCTCCATTTGTGCTTTGGGCTATCTTTCTGCATCTTCCATAATAGGATTCCAGTCCGATCAGGTATACCCGCTAACATGAGGATTGAAACCCATCCCAGCGTAGTACGGGGAACCCCATTAATGGAAACGAGGGCACAGGAACTTGTTTACATATTCATGGCGGCTGTTAATGAGGGTGTAAATTGATTCACTCTTTCTGTCATGATGACTTCCTCACCGACGACGTCTCAAGAGTCCTTGTTTTGACTCGGTGCTCTCTTTCTCCAATGGAAGACGCCGCCTCTCAGTCGTTTTTTTCCCCCACCCATCAACCCATTTTTTTCCTACGACTTTTTTTTTTATCTTCGCGTTGACATCATGAGTGTCGTGTCGTTAGGGAGTTCTTTGTGGGTCTGCCATTACTTCCTAGAGTTAATGAATTCGGCGTTTCTCATGTCAAAGGGATGTTTTTATAAAGTGTTTCGGTCCGAACCGAAGGCTCCAGGTTGCATTCGAAACTGTAATTTTAACGTTTAGAAACTTTGTTATTTCAATGATAACGTATTGTGAGGTTAGGTTCCTGATATCCCAGATGAAGCGAATTTTACGAATCTTTCTCAGATAATTGAAAAAAATATGTTTCGTTCAATATTCAGACTGAAGAGGAAAATGTTTCCACATATAAACTCAGAGCCGATTTCTGAAAGAATCGACTGATTTGTTTTACTCAAGTAGAAGAATCAAGCTGGAAAATGTTTAGTCTTTATATATTCTCTAGTTTTGATAATCTTTTTATTTTTTTAGTGTGCATAAAGCAACACTATATTTGATAAGATTCGTGTTCATAGTTTTCATCCACAAAAAAAAAAAAAAAAAAAACACGATCAAAAATCTGTACATCGATACAAAATCCATAAATCATTTAAACCTTTTTTTTATTGTCGTATATTGACGACATGAATGCTTTTTATTCTTAAAATTTGAATACTTCGACAAAAGGTATGAATCGTTTTAGAATACATAAATATGAAAATAGTGATACATTGCGCCCAATAAAAGAACAGTATCATTAACCTCACAACATTTATATAAAAGAAGTAAGAAATAATACAATAATTCTAGATAAAACTTAACTATGTATGAAATATAATGAAACCTAACATTTCCCATTGTATACGCCTCTTGATACAAAATCGTTGTCTTTGAGTGCAAAATACAAACTGTGACTTATGCAGTTTATGTTGAGACTGTAGCGAGAAACTCTTAGAGAGAGAGAGAGAGAGAGAGAGAGAGAGAGAGAGAGAGAGAGAGAGAGAGAGAGAGAGAATTTCATTGCCTTTTTTGTGGTGGTATTTAAAATATGTAATGATCACTATATGGGAAGTTGGCAAAAGTATAATTGTTTTTAGACGACACAACATAACGAACAAGATAACTATTGACAAAGAGTGTATCAGTTCTGGAAGAGTTATATTAGTTACAAATAAGCAAAGCAACAACTGGTTTCAGAATAGCAAGTATTTTATCGGAAGCGTCAAGGAGCAGCCTATATTTCTGACTTAACCATTTGCATTTATTTGTTTGTGAGGAACGCGCGGACAAAAAATAAATAAATCGGTAAACAAGTAGGATAACGGGGGTTCCTAAAACTTGAGGAAATAAATAGATAAATAAAATAGTGTAAAGAAAACAGTTTTTGAGAATTCCATCGCCCACTGGCAAATACATAACTATAAAAACCAGTAGTTTTACGCCACCAGCAAAAGAAAAAAAAATATTATGAAAGTTCATCTGGCCTGCCGGTAAACTTTTAACAGAACGGCCTCTTGCACTAAAGAAATATCACGGAAATAAACAAACGAATGAATGAATACAAACTGTAGATGTTGCTCACCCAAATAAACACGCGTAAGCCAAAATCCCCCTATATTAAGCGACAGGGGACGCGAGAGAGGGGGCTGGTTGTCCCTTGCAGACCGGCCAGACACAGATGAATGTTGGGAAGGGCCATTTATTTCGCCAGTCTAGACACTGGGCTACTGGCTATAAATAGCCCTTATTCCTTGAAGATGGGCGAATCATATACTAACAAGGAAGGAGCTTATGAGGGTGACAGCTGCAGTGGGCGTAAATCTCGATGAATGGAGGGGAGGAGGAGGGATTTGCATGAAACAAATGAGAAGAGATAAGGATGAGAACGTCAGGGAACGCGGCTTTTCATAAACAGATGTGTGTCTGCTGAAGATTTGAGATTTGAAAAGACGTTACTAAGGAGGTCAGCGTGGCGAGGAAAAAATGAGAACCGGGGCGAATAAATATTGAAGAGAGAGAAAGCAGTGAAAACTGTCTCAGTATTCATTTTTATAATGAGAATTTATAAAATATTGAATATTTAATCTTCATATTCAGCTTTTTCAAGCTATATAGAATAGAAAAAAATAATGGAAGGTAAAGACATAAGAAAGGAAGGAAAACATTTAGGTCCTTCTGTGATTCCCTAAATCCTTCACGGCAGAGAAATGTTTGAATCTTAGCCCCTTTGCTGTCCGAAAACAGTTCTTAATTCCGAATCATTACTTGGGGCATCATCTCGGTAAATCAAAATGTAAGGCATGGTAAAATACTGGTTCCGAACTTAGTAACCTAATGATAGACACTTAATAATTAAAATGGAAAACAATGGAAATATGAAATTACTTCCCGTACAAGCTGGTACAACATGATAATAAGCAAAACGCGTCGTACCTCTTGATTTACTGTATAATGACTTGGAACTTGTTTTTGACAGAAATCAACAGCATATAAAAATACTTTGAAACACGCCCTTCAAGAAACGACACTGATATTAGAAATAGAAAGAGCGAGGAAGAGGAGTAGAGTGGAGACGATCCACGGGCGGGGGAAAACAAAGAAGCCAAACAAAAAGTGGAGCAGGAATTGTCAGAGTCCGCGGTACCGCCAGGGCGTTGGTAACAGCTTTCGATGATAAACGAATCCCGTAGGTGGTTGGACACCGAGCACGCGTGTATACAGGCATGCAACAGATTCCCGTATAAGAGCCCTGAGGACGTCTACCCACGGCCCATCCAAGGCTGACAGTTCTTTTACTGGGAAACTCATTAATGGGGCCTGGTTGCTCCGCTCGACGAGCAAATTTCGAATTTTGCATCTTTCGAGTGGGCGCTCTTGGGTGAATTATGAACTGTACGCGTTCTCAGAAGGTCACCCGTCGTTAGGGTAAATGTGGTTGTTCGTCTTCCTTTAAGACGCAAACTAAAGAAAAAAGTTGTTTGTACCGTTTGTTTGCTATAGTAATCATCCGTTGATATTCTGTCTGTCTTTCGAAAGATTAACTTGTTGTAACAGTGAAGATGATCATTGAAAAACTCTGTATTAAAAAAGAAAAACATTCAGGTAGTTCAGGAAGACTTTATTTATAAGAATGTATTCGTAATGCAAGAAAAAATACACATTCTTTCATAGTGTTTTCCCCCGTGGGGCTGAAGAAGCTGTTGATTAACGGAGTACCTAAAACACGCCCATTGAAACTATGCGCATGAAAACCATTGACGCCCATAGAATCGCCCGCCAACGATAGTGGATGGTACACCCAGGCCCACTTAAGTTTGGGGAAAATCCCTCTGTGAAGTGTCACAGTTCATAATACGGGGCTATCGTTCATTTAAAGTTTAGTGACGTTGAAAGTTAGAAACGGGGAAAATGATGTCTGAGTAAAAGGTCGAGTTGTAAAAAAAAAAAAAAAGAAAATACTTGGATGGATAATACAAAGAGATTTTCCCGTAGGGGTTAGTGCCGTCAGTGAACCTCATGCGGTGCACTGTATAGGTATTACTTAAGGTTCTTTGCAGCGTGCCTTTGGCCCCTAGCTGCAGCCATTTCGTTCCTTTTACTGTATCTCCTTTCGTATTCTCTTTCTTCATTTTACTTTCCACCCTCTCCTAACGCTTGATTCATAGTGCAACTGTGAGGTTTTCCTCCTGTTACACCTTTCAAACCTTTTACATGTCAATTTCCATTTTGCCTTAATTCTATATTCAATTCAATACCGAGAGATTTTCGCTGATGTTCATCATGATTAAAATCAGAGTGAACTTCTTCCCTTCACTCGAATAAAAACTTCGGTATATATTCATTCCTAAGAAACTTGATGGACAATAATTGTCAAGGGGCCGCTTCCTCGTACCTGGGAACAAGCATCGAAAAAGAAGGGTTCCGAGAAGACGGTTTGAAAAATCCGTACCTCCAGCCATTTTGTGGTTAAGGGGACCACTGAGAGAAGCATATGATTATCGTGGAGGTCATGTTCAACCCCTATCTCGTTAATCAGATTTTTTTCTTTTGTGTTACTTTTTCCTTAGAAATGGAATATCTTACAATAGTTTTAATGGCTTCATCGTTCGAGATTCTGGAACGCAGGTGGAAGATGAAATGAAACTGGTAGCACCAAGGACACGGCAGAACCGAAGTACATGTTGGGCTAAATGTTAGACTATAGCCAGTCTTACCTTGTATAGGACCCTACCTTCCCATTATTATCATGTTTTCCCAACTTCAGAGGCAAAACTTACCCAACACAGTCGCCGAAAAGGGTAAAGGACAGCAAACATTAACATGCCAAAAACAAAGTATAAAAAAAGGTAAACAGATGAACGAGGGAGCAATCCAAAGGCGCCTGCGTGCTACTGCCGAGTATATATAGGATTACACTAGACATCCTTGATGGTCAGCCCTTTAAGGAAACCCCCTGAACCGCCATACTACTCTATCATAATCTCCTTCTTAGGCAAAGGATAAGGATAGACACGAGATACGACTACTAGAAAGGGGCCGATATAAACTGTACTGTAAACAGCGCCTGACCATCCGCGGCCATTCTTCATAATCTACAGGAGTGACGCGGAGATAAAGACCAACTCCCGAAGTACAGTTAACTGTTGCTGGATGGTCGCTAAAGCTACCGTTAATAATTGCATTGAGAGAGAGAGAGAGAGAGAGAGAGAGAGAGAGAGAGCTGCATCGAAAGGCGTAAGCAGTTATGGTCTTTGTCATTATTGATTATATAATATACGTACATATCCGTATATTTTTTTCCTTACAAGCCATTCGATATGGATCAAAGTATGAATTAACTGGACGTTCTTGAACGCTACATTCACGCTTAGATTTGTGCCATCGAAAAACTTGGATCGGGAGACTATCAACCTGATCTCCAACGAAGGAAAACAAAATGATGAATGCATTATGATCTTATCGTAGCTTATCTCAGCCTTGAGCTAAAGAGGAAATTAATTAGGAGCAGAAAATCTTAAATCTTTTCGAAAACAGTATATCTCGGCGTCCGTGCTACATGTCACGAGATGTATCATCCGCTTTTTGTGAATTATCTCTATTTTTTGTTATTTTTATTTTAATGGTCAGATTGGCTAACGTAACGGAAGAGCGCTTTTCAAGCTGAAGACATTTCCTATAAGTGAACGATCTTTGCCATATTTGCGCCAAACATTTTCGACTCTCAACACTATGGAATCCCCGATTTCTTATTGAATCCCTGGTATAAATAATAATAATAATAATAATAATAATAATAATAATAATAATAATAATAATAATAATAATAATAACAATAATAATAATAATATTCTGTAAAAAAGAATGGCTGTGTTTAGCGAATCAATTTTATCTGATAACTTTTCTATCCTTCTTATTAATCGCTTTTCTGGCTCAGCAACATTTAATAGCAGGCCAATATTCATATAGGTATTTATTAAAACATTCTCGCATCATTGTTTGAAAGGATGCGAGATATGTTTTATTTAAAAAAACGGATTCTGGTGGATGGTATATCCTTTTTAATAGAATATATTTGACAGAGGGTCTTCTACCAAAATAATAATAGTTTTTGCAATAAAAGACCACAATTACACTGTAAACTGTATCGCTGTTTTAACGTAAACACTGATGAAGAATACCGTTCAGGTGTTCGGAAGTTTTTGCTTTTGTCTTTTACTTAGTAATACAGTTGATATACCATATAATTTTGGATTTTTACTACATAACCTCTTTTCACAAGCTTGTGAATTTCTTAGCGATAATAATGATAGTAATAAAACGCTAACCGAATGAGTCAACTACCTATTGTCTTGTGATTCCAGCTAATGACATGTTATTATAACTATAGAGTATTATCATTACGCTTCGTTGGACACAATACAAAATTAAATGGTAATATATACTAATCACATATGCTATATAGGAGGGCTTGAATGAGAAGTTTTTGTAATATATGATTTTCTTTCCTATAAGATTTTAAGGCTATTTATCGACCTTTCATATTATAAAGGTGATAAGTCGACTAATCATATTATATTTTCTCTTAATGTAAGCCTAATAAAAATTGATGCAGAGAGAGAGAGAGAGAGAGAGAGAGAGAGAGAGAGAGAGAGAGAGAGAGAAATGGTAGCTGAATGAGGGTAAATAATGACACACGAAAATCAACAGAAATAAATATACATCAAATGCTGTATAATATATACGAAGAGCACACGAAAATAAGGCAAGATTAAAAAAAAAAAAAAGTGATAAATAATCTCACATCCATATTCTTACACGAACAGCCGGGATTAAAGGTTAGTTTCTTTGAAGTCTTAAGTCTCAAATGAAGCAAATAAATAGATGTCTGTAGGCGGAGGTCCATTCAGGCGACCTTCCCGGAGGGGTTCTCTCGCGGGGGAGGGGGTGGGTGGGGGGGGGGGCTGGTTGTTAAGGAGACGCTGCTATAGGTAGACATGACAAAAGCATGATGTTTATTTCATTTTTCTTCTTCTTCTTCTTCTTCTTCTTCTAGGTTAAGCTGGCCTTATACCAACACGGGCTCTTGCTCTTGAGAGCTTGCATGCAAATAGCAGAGGTTTGTTTGTTAGAGTAAAAGATAATTCGTTTAATTTTTCTCACAATTTCAATTTCGTTTTTGTATCTGCCTTAATCTTCCAATTTGGATATTCATAAATATGACCTGGTCAGTGGGCTTTATGCATAATAAAAATTGAATAATAAATATATAAAATTATAGGATTGACCTTTATTCAAAATCCTAAAGCCTACACCCGCGAATCCTTCGTTTCCTTGACCTCTCCCGCCTGATGTTTTCATTCCTCCAACCAATTACAATCCTATTCGTAACTGTGATATCATCATCATCATCATCATCGTCGTCGTCGTCACTGCAGCTGCATTATTCTCCCCAGAACGCCCTTCAGTTCTAGCCTACGCGCGCTTTAAGCAGGATATACATTATTATATATAAGATAAAGAGGTAAATTGATAAGCTTGGGTATAGACGGGTTGACATGTTTGCATTCGCGCGCGTTTGATTTTAAGTCAGATTAATCTTTATATATATATATATATATATATATTATTAATTATATAATTAATATATATAATATATATTACGTACATATATCATATAATGTGTGAATGTTTTTTTACTGTAACCCAATTGTACACTGTGAAGATGAAAAGGGCCATAAACAACATTATAAAGAAATTGCATTCATACATTTCGGGCGCTTTTTCTGTGTCCCTGTTCACCAGTGAGCAAGGATACAGACTAAAAGGTGTCCGATATAGGATACAATATATATATATATATATATATATATATATATATATATATATATATATATATATATATAGATATATATGTATGTATAGTATGTATGTATGTATGTATGTGTAACTGAATCACGAAAGTTTGGAACGTGATAGATGCATAAATAAAGGTATAAGCCACGAAGGAAAGATAAACGACGGGGTAGCTACAAGATCTTTCGACTCGTCTGCTAAGTAAAGGACGTTGAGTCGAAAGATCTTGTAGCTACTCCATTGTTTATCTTTCTTTCGTGGCTTATGCCTTTATATATATATCAATATATATATATATATATATATATATATATATATATATATGATATATATTATACACACACATAACCGAGTCAGGTATGTACTGTATTTTGATCCGTGGGAGTTCAGTGACTCGCGTCCCACGATATATCCATGTCCGTCCCGTCGTATTGACCACAGCTTTCTTTTTGGACTGGTCTTTCTGATATATTTCGTCGACCAGAGGTAACATATCCCGGGATTATAGCACCTGTGGCCCACAGAGAGAAAAAAACGGTACCCAATCCTTGGGGTCCCAAAGGATACTCGAGAAGGCGCACAGTCTTCACGGGGATGAAAAAAGCTAGAATTTATTGTCACGATTCCTTTATTATTTCTTAAGGATTTGGATGAGTTATCAGGCAGAAGAAAATGTGTGCGATAGATGGAATTAGCCAAAATTCGATTCGTTTTAACTGTCTTTATCGAGAGGAGCGGTTCATATCAATTAATTATGGCCAATAACAAGGAAGATTTCCGAAGCATCAATTTTTTATTTACAATATATACATTATATATATGTATATATATGTATTTATGTTTGTATGTGTGTGTGTATGAAAAGGAAATAAGTTCATTTTTCTGAGAGAGAGAGAGAGAGAGAGAGAGAGAGAGAGAGAGAGAGAGAGAGATAATACGATGGTGCAAATTGATTTTTCGCACTGACATTCATAAATTATTTGCGGTACTTTTAGTTTCAAGGATTTTGGGTGTTGTTCAGTTTTTTTCAGCGTACTGTATACGAATAATACAGATATTGATACTGTATGTATGAGTGTTTGATTGTTGTCTGTATGTATGTACGTACGTATGTGTATTTTAACAATGAGAAATTCTGTATATATATAATATTATACAATATATTATTATATATGTAATAGTATATAATATAGATATAGATATATATCTATAATATATATATAGATAGATAGATAGATAGATATATAATAGTGTAAAATATATAATGTAAATGTTAATATTATAATATTATATATATATAATATATAATATATAATATTATATATATATATATATATGTGTGTATAAATACATGCTATATATGCACACACATGTATGTATCGAGACATTAACATCTGTCCCTACTAATGTCAGATGAAAATACTAAAAATAAAAAAGAATAATGAATAAAAAGAAACTTTGCAGAGGAGTTTCCTTGTTTACAACTCGAGTAGGTGAGCCAAAAGGGCCGCCATTGGTTTAGGCTTGGGTCCCTTCAACGTGAGATTGTTGCCACTTTTGGCGGAAGTATCATTAGCTTACGAGATAAGTCTTCGATCATATTAGGGGTCAATGGGCCTCGTTTTGACCCTTTTTCGTCCATTATCCGCGAATTTTGAACGTCTTGAAGATGTTTGGCCTTGGTTACGTTCTTTGTGTTTCATGAAAGAATTTCGTAACAGAAAAACGCATCCAAACACCCACGCAAACACCCATCCACCCACTCACACCGTCTCGGGGCGCACCTATGCAAGTTAGCCCATTCATAGAGACTCTCTCTCTCTCTCTCTCATCGACGTCCATGACCTTGGGAATTGCGATGCCAAATGTGTGTACAGAATTAAACCTCTTTCTTATTTTCGTCTTCCACTGATTTATGTAGAAGACTCATATGCATATGTGTTTATATGATATTATATATGCATGTATATGTGTGTGTATAAATATACATTGTAAGCGAGTATATAGATCGGTGGCTTACAGAAATTAGCGTCTTTCCTGCCGCAGATTCAATTTCAAAATCGACACATAGGAACATGAAAATATATGTTATTTTACCTGTGCATGCTTGCGAGAGAGAGAGAGAGAGAGAGAGAGAGAGAGAGAGAGAGAGAGGTGGAAATGCAAACATACATCGGAGTATCCATAAACAATGTTTACTGACGGACGTTCACGACTGAGCCGAGCCAAGCGTAGCTAATCTCTCTCTCTCTCTCTCTCTCAACCGTTCCACGTCCCAGACAAAGAGGGAGAGGTGGTTGGACAGAGCATTCAATGAATGGGATACTGGCATCCCATTGTTAGTGCATAGCGGATGCCAATGAATGAGCGAAGGATGAGGGGAATGGCGATAGTGAATGCCTAATGAGACGGTAGAGGTAGGGTTTGTCTGGATTGATATCAAAGCGACAGTTTTGAACAGATTTCTTATTATTTCTTAAAACAGTGACGCCAAAAAAAGGCCCTTCTACTGGTCACTTTTTTTTTCTCATCTGATACGTTTATTAATGTAACACTTTTTTTTAATCAGAAACTGTGTATTTCTGGTGATAGAAGTTCACTCTCGACGTGGTTCGGAAATCACGTCAAGCCGTTGGCCCCGTTGCTGAATAACCACTGGCTGCATGCAACGTAAAAACACCATACAAACAAACAAACAAACGAGAATGCCCTCTTAATTTTGTCACTGCAAATGAAGAACCAGATGAAGAAATTCAGACATTCTGAAGCCCGAAGGTTTAATATGGTGGTTATTTATCTCTAGGCTTATTTTAAGCCTCACCCTTCTGGACCTGACCAAAGATTAATGGACGATCAGTAATTTCTTTTCTTGACAATTGCGAGATTAAGTCTCCTTTATTTGTTTCTTGTTGGTAGAATGGGTTCGTTGATTATATAGTGGACTTAAAAGAATATGCATTTATGCATTTACACCGTGATATTTGATAATAGTAAACTAACCCTCTCTCTCTCTCTCTCTCTCTCTCTCTTCTCTCTCTCTCTCTGTCCTCGAACATATGGGCTATTAATATGGCCCGGTGAATTATTTCCTTTTTTATAGGTTTTGTGCGTTGTATTTCATCACGTATATATTTCTATTTGTGTTGCGAGTAGTTTCGTTCGCGTAGCTAATACCATCAGCGAACATTCTGGAGTAAATTCACATCACGAACAATACTTCAAAGGTAATGCCGCAATTATAGGCATCGTGACTAGAATGGCAAAATGTTGTAAAATACAAACCTAACCCTCGAAGGTCAGGGCAGAAATATATTACCCTTCGGGAGATGTTATGGCCAAGAGATTTGGTACAACCGGAAACCAGGTATGATGGGGGTCAAGGAAGGACCCCAAAAGGAGCTTTCTTGGCGAAAAAACAACAACAACAAGAATTATATACCAGTAGAAAGTTGACGATCCAGTTTACAAAAAAAAAAAAAAAAAAAAAATAAATAAATAAATAAATAAATAAATAAATAAATAAAAAATAAAAACATATCGGTCTCCGAATCAAAGGTCACATTAAAGGAAAACTGAAAACAAAAAGGACTAAGGAAGCAGAATCCGAACCTATCCAGCGGCCGTAGATCATAGCATAAATGGCAGCAGCATCAGCCGCCGCTCTCCGAGAAACACAGGGATGGAGTCGTAAAATTCCTAAAATAATGTAGTTTATGTAGAGGAGAGATGGGCGCCGAAGAAGAGGCGACCAAGGATGGAGACAATCAATCCTTGGTTGAAGGAGTGGTGAACCTTCTTGCCTCGTGCTCCCTCCTATCCTGTAACCGCCCCCCCCCCCCCCCCGGCCAATTACACGCCCCTCCTCCTCCCCTCTCTCCAGAATCCATGCAGCCTTCCCACGACTGATTCCCTCATGTTCTCTCTTCCCTCCTTTTTCTTCTTCTTCTTCTTCTTCCGATGATGATCATCGCTCATCTTGTGTTAGCAGACGCATAATAAACAGCCAGTGAGCGATAGTTGGGAGAGACCGCACAGATATGGAAACGAATAAGGCTGCCGAAAACGACAGAGAACAAGACTAAGGAATCGACACAAGTGATGGAGAGAGCGAAAGAAGCAAGAATTATTTCACCATATTCGGTTTCCTGAAATCGAGCGAACTAGACCATATTACTCCCCTCGCATCATTCAAAGATTACTTAGTAAAATGGCTGGTTACGAGCGTCGGAGGTGAGATACTACATCAGTAAAACTACGGTATTCAGACCCCATCCATTGACTGCAATAAGTTATTGATTGGAGGTTACTCGACGTGACAACTAACTGGGTCACTGACTCCGCATATAATGAGGCACTGCTCAATGAAAGCACTAGTACTAGGCACTTCGCGTCGAATTTTTCGCAGGCAAATTCTTCCTTTCCCAGCGGAAGTCGTTAGACTAACAAAATACCAAGAGAACTGCATAAATTTGATTATTATTCAAGAAGAAAATGTGAAGAAAAAGCTGAAGCCAACATACTACTTCACTGGACAGCGCCAACTACGTATGTTCGCTGGAGTCGAACAATGGAAAACAGGCGGCACGTTCCATTGTGGAGTCAGTCTGCGACGGATCATGCTCAGTCACAGAAGAGGTATAGTGGTGGTGTTCTTTCTCCTCCATGAGCTTCGACAGTTTATTTTTCAACAGCTTATCTATATTCACGTCTGACCCTTCACAGCGCCGTCCGTCCCTTCTGGCGGGAGAATTCCAGACTCACATGGTAACAGCGACTGATTATCATATGGGGTGGGGGTAGGGGTGATTAGGGGAGAACATAACTAAGGAAAGCCACTTGTTGTATGCTAGAAACAACTGCGGCGTTCGTGGAATACTCTTCCCTGAATTAAACGACCATTTCATGCAAATAAAGTTGAAAAATTGTATTCCAAAAAATCCGATCTCTCATAAGGAATTGATATTATGTCATTGACCCAAATGGCCGCCGAACATTCGACTGTAGACCCTAGGGACAAATGACATGCGTGTCAAAGTTGCGTCCCCCGGGATAACCAGCAGCAAGGCTTGTGACTTGAGGTACGGTCGTGTGTGTGACATGCAATATAATTTCTGAATACTGTGGTTAGACAAAGCTATGAAAATATACAAAGGATGGTCTTCACCAAGCTCTCCTTGGTAACAAGATCAACGCCATTAGTTTTCCTTAATATACAATATCAAACGAATTCTGTTCACTTTGACGTTCAAATGAAAATTATACACGTATACACAGATATATCTATATATCTATCATCTATCTATATATATATATATATATATATATATATATATATATATAGTATATATATATATATGTATATATTAAAATAGATAAAATTTTCTAGCAAGAAGTAAGAGGGATCCGTCTTATGACGCTTGACGTGCAAATGAAGAGTTAATATACGTATACACAGCTATATAGTATATATATATATATAGATATATATACATATAGATATATATATATATATAGTATATATGTATATATATATATGTATATAGATATATATATATAATATATATATATATCTATATATATATATATATATATCTATATGTATATTTTAAATAGATCAAAATTTTTCTAGTCAAGAAGTTAAGAGGGCTCCGTACTTTATGACACACACACACACACGCATATATATATATATATATAATATATATATATATATATATATATATATATATATATATATATATATATATTAATATTTATGTGTATAAATATTCGTGGGTTTCTTTATGGTTGGCATACAGATGATAATCCTAGTAGACTCCAAAACTATACTTAACTGTGATAAATACGCTGAAACAACACTAGTAGGTACACTTTTACACGTGCGGTATAATACACATATGAAATCATGCCGTCAAAGACAACAATGAAATAAGAAAAGCCCGAGATAGGGCGTGAACTACTGTTGTTACCCTCAGAAACAAATATATGGATACATCTCCTTATAAAGGGTCTCATATCTTAAATAGAAACACACAAAAGCAAACCATTGCGTGTATTTTAAAGTTCATTTCATAAAATTGCCTGTTGAAAGACGGGAAGTTAGGCAGAATGCTTTCAGAAAACAGTGAACGCTGCAAAGACTCCTTAGAACGGCTCGATGCAACAAGTAAATTGTGGCCATAGGACAAGTAAAGTGATTGGAATGGCCAAAGGACAAGTGAATGGAATGGCCATAGTACACGTAAAGTGATTGCAATAGCCATAGGATTGGAATGGCCATAGGATAAGTAAAGTGAATGGAATGACCATAGTACACGTAAAGTGATTGCAATGGCCATAGGATTGGAATAGCCATATGACATGTAAAGTGATTGGAATGGCCAAAGGACAAGTAAAGTGAATGGAATGGCCACAAGACTATTAATGTGATTGGAATGGCCATAGGACAAGTAAAATTATTGCAATGGCCATAGGACTGGAATGGCCATAGGACAAGTAAAGTGATTGGAAAAATGAAATATGTTTGAAGTAGCGTACAAGTGGAGTGATTGAAAACTACTGAAAAGAGGTTCCAGTCACGTATATTTATATTCTGCGTTGATTCGAATAATTCTAGACAGGACGATTGGTGCAAAAATCAGCGCTGAAGCGCTTTTAAATACCCAGTGTTAGAAAAGACGTGTTCCAAAAAATTTAAGAGTCTCTAGGAATTGCAGAATCTTGTAACTGCTAAATAAAAATAGATTGCACAGCATATCTCTGGGAGGTGTCTACCTTTAAAGACTAACTTATAGAATGAAATGTCGCCAAACTTTATTTTAATTGAAATACTTAAAAATAGAACTTCCTGTGACAGTAATACGGTAAAAAAAATTAAAATAACTAAATATTATATTGACAATCAATGATAATCTGTTCTAAGCAAAAGAAGAAGAGGAAGAAGACAAGCTATTGATAATACTAAGCAAACCAAAAGTCTTCCGTGGGGCATCTTCGGCATGGAAAGAAAGATGACCGAAGGAGATATTAACCCTCTACATCAATAAAGTGCTAAAAGGCAGGCATCTAAAATCTCGAATAACTGCGGGGAATGATGTAACTGTCACACTATACTCCTTACATAATATCACCGACAAAAAAGAAACAAGAAACGGAAAAAAAAACTATGGCCTGGGGTGACGGCCACGTTTCATCTTTGTATGTACCAATTGAACTGAACAGAGAAACAGGATTCAGAGCCAAGTATTTACGGCTTTTCAGTGACTCAAAAACAGTATTTAAAACAGTTTTCTTTGCCATGATGTTAATACTAGGACCATTATATTAGGTATGAAAAAGACATGACAAAATCAATAACTAAAATGAACCGGGAGGTTTATATTCTAGGTCGAACACATACACATGCACAAAGAACAGAGTGTCTTGTGAAATGTTATCTAGGTCTTCAGGTTACTCTCTTACATAACCGCAGAGCACTTTCTGTACTATTCTTTTTTTTATTCCGAAGTACATGCGGTCTTCAGAATGCCATTCAACTATAAAATAAGCCGTAATACGCCAAGACATTTGTTTATCTTGCTTAAACATAGTCTGTGCACGATGGAATATATAATTTGTTAAATATTAAAGAAAAATAGATAAATAAATAAACCAATCAATAAATAGATAAAACAAACAAACTCTTCTATCAGATTGTCCCTTCCCTATTTACGACCTGACGAAAACAGGCAAGAATAAATTCCTCTTTTAAGTATATGAGAAACAATCACGACATTTATTCCGTTTACTAGCTCTCATTATAGACTGTTTCTTCCGTATATCATGTATCCCTTTATCATATTTTTCATCCAGAAAGTTTTTCCACTCCTGAAAAACTGCGCTGGTAACCGAATGAAGCGTAAGACTCCTTCAGTAATTACTCGCCAAGCGAGGCGAATATGGAAACGTAGGTAATGTAATCGTTAATCTGTATGGAACCGGTCTTGGATTGAAAAGAAAGATAAGAGACACAAGAGGTGGAGAGAGAGAGAGAGAGAGAGAGAGAGAGAGAGAGAGAGAGAGAGAGAGTGTGTGTTTTGTGTGTGTGGTAAAACGAAGTATTGATAAAAGCTTTCATTGTGAACGAGATGTCTTTACAGTTAAGAACAAATAAAGTGACGACGCAGTGAAGTAGTCTAAAGCTTAGAATTTTTGACAGACATTGTCATATTATTATTATTATTATTATTATTATTATTATTATTATTATTATTATTATTATTATTATTATTATTATTATATCTAGAGGAAGACCCTCAAGTAGTATTTTTAAGCAATATTGATAATAGAGGATTTCAGTGTAAGAATATTTTAGTAGCATCATGAATGTATCCTGTTAGCAAATAACGATGATTATGATAAGTAGCTAACGTCGGTGTTTATTATTATTATTATTATTATTATATTATTATTCGTAATGATGATGATGCCAATAATAATGATAAAAATAAGATATTATTATTATTATTATTATTATGATTATTATTATTATTGTTGTTGTTATTGTTGTTTAAACAACAAAAGCACTAATACTATTTAATCAGGAGTCTTCAATAAAAGCTGAAACTCACCAATGCATGTCTAAAGGAGTGCAAATTCCACGCGAGGTTTTGAAAAATATAAATAGGAAAAAAAAAAACCAGATATCCATCCACAGTGATTAATGAATGACAACCTTAGATTAGGTTCTCGACGAACACGTTGATAATTTTTTTTTAACTGGAACAAATCATCGTTTTCTGTATCATCATAAATATTCAGGAGGAGAGACTCGTCCAAAACAAGCATGAGCCTAGCCGAGGATTATTCAGTGTAAGATTTAACCGGCTTAAAGCGGTTAGGCTAAAAGGGTCAAGTTCTATTGCTAAGAAGAGGCCAAAACTTGCCTTCGCTGATGACGATCCATGGGGTAAAAGGCTCATAGGAAAGTAAACTTATAAGCACAATCATAGTTGTATGAGGCACAGTTAAAGGAAATGAACGTACGTCAGTTTCTACTGATGAATGTGCATTGGCCTTCGCATACTAACGACTTGCTTGCAGACCTTTCCTCTCGTGTGTCGCCAAATGGACGATGTGAACCCCGCGTTCAGTGATGAGTTCGTTGAATAGTCTTTGGAACAGTCACCATTTTCTCTGTAATATGTGAATTCTTTTGCTTTGATTTCACTGAATCCGACTCCTTTTAATGCTATAATGACAAAGCCGTCTTTATTTCATTATTTTGGAGTCTTTAGTAGTGTACGTAAAAATGAAGAAATGAGAAAAATTACATAAGAAAATCTACATATGCAAACGTTGTTGACTCATGATGTTACCAAAGCCAAACATACAGTCACTGGTGCACACGTTTACCCTTTAGTCATTCTTTTATTGATGATACTGAGCCGCCAAATCGAAAATCATAATCTTGATGCGTTTAATAACTCAATCACCTTGCAACTGATTAGCGTCGACTTTCAAGATAAATGAAAGCCCAGAGGCCAACAGGATACTAAGATCGATAAGAAATGAACTATTCTGACCAAAGTGAGTGTAAAAAAAACACACACACACAAAATAGGTCCAGATACTTGATAACAAATAAGGAGAGACAAGCTTCCGACAAAAGAGAGACATAAAGGAATGTAAAAAAATAATCACCTAGGCTCAGATACCTTGAAGCATCGATAAAATTAGAATTTAGGACAATTCTTGGTCAGACTTGACCTATTCTAAGTTGCCTTGAACGCAAGGTGGTTCCTCGTTCTGCGAAAGGGATTTGGGGTCCTGTTTGAAAATAAAATAAAAAGAAAATAAAAGTCTAGGAGAAAGGTTCTGGGGGTTTGTTCTGTATTTGTGCTTTATGAGCAAGAACACTTACATAGTTCTGCTGTTACTTTCAATACTGTTACCACAAGTATTGTTACGTCTTAGACTGCGGTTTCAGAAAGTTTATAAAAAACCACAGGTGTAAAACGGAAGTAATGTAAAAGAGCCTTGAAGAGTAGCTTCGAAAAATCAATGCATAATTTTTTTTAGGCCTTTAAGAAGTGATATGCTTGTCTCCTTTTTCATTTGGCGTTTGGCGGACGCGTTTATGTGCTGGAGTCGCAGTAAATTTCAGCCTCTTATCATTTTCTGATATCAGCTTGACACAGCAATAAAAGGCGTGTAGCGAAGAGTGCATGTCGTTGCTCTTAAAGCTACAAACCACGCAAATCTGAAGCGACGATATGAATTTGTATAGATCATAACAATCTCCTTCATTATCCACCGGGCAGATGGTTTCGTCACCTAACGTCTGCAGGGGAATCGGATATATATTGTAACATGTGTCCAAGTCGTTAAGCTCCCAGTCGGGAGATGAGGTCAAGATGGCAATACAGATAGAGGTTCTACCTTCAGACAGATCCCAGACACTCTCGAATGCCAGAGCTCCTTCACTGCACAACTAGATATGCATATGCAGAGGATAATTACCTACCCAAATCAAAACAAACTTACTATGATCTCACTGTCTGCTTATCCTTGTTCCAGACGGTGCCTTAACACAAGGTCAAGATTCTACTCTGGTCGAAGGCCTCCTTCGTATACTACGCCGTTGACCCAAAACTCCCCATTTCACTTCACTCTCTCCTGAAAATGAATTTCCAAAACTCCATCGTCCTTGGCGTCCTAGACTTGTCTCGTGTGGTTGCTGCTGACTCCAGACATTACTAGATGTCATGAATATGCAAGCATCCACCCCAGATGTGGTCCTAATGAGGAGGAGGAGGAGGAGGAGGAGGAGGAGAAGCGGGAGGTGAGGCCATCGAACAGATATCATCAGAACCCACCGAAAGGCGTTGTCTTAGCAACAAACTTCAGAAATGGAGAGAGAGAGAGAGAGAGAGAGAGAGAGAGATAGAGAGAGAGATAGAGAAGGTCACGTGGAATCCGAGTGTGCGTTCGTACAAGTTCACAGTTCCTGTCTAGGAACTCAGAAGGTCTGTTCGGTGACTCAGAAAGTTTTATGTAGTTTGCACAAAATAGGAAAGAAAACTAATAAAAGAAGGGCGTTGCGGACTGGGTTATTCTGTCCGAATTTTGTACAGTTGAAGACCCAGATTAAGACTTCATTATCAAACAAATGACACCATTTTCTACAGGAATGCGACTGTGATATGCAAATGGTCTGTGCCTAATCGAACACTTGGATCTCGGCGTCTTTATCTGACATGCTCTGGTAACACATTTGTTCACCGTAACATTAACCCAAGATGAAAGACCCCCTACCGGGCCGCCATGGCTAAATTAGGTCTGGGCACAGAGTATATCTTGTATCGATAACGTATACATCTGCTCTCTGAATCTTCATATTATTCTGTGCACGCGACAGTAATGGATGTCTCCGTACAACCGTGCATACTTCCAGTTGTATGTGTGGACCAGAAAATGTCTGCTTATATGAACGTGTCAAACAAGGCCACCACAGACCAGACTGACGTCAGAGGCAAAAGGGGTCTTCGAATAGAAAGTCTTCGTATCCATTTGGATGTTCTGTCGGCTGGCTGCCGGCCCTAGACTAACTAACACCGATTGATTGGGTCTGATGCACAACTAGATACTAGGCTGAGCACCGCCAAGAAGTCAACACCAAAAGGAGCCAAAGCTTAGGGATGAAATCACTGAGTAAAGAGACAATTAATGGCAACGCGAAAAGAAACGAACTATTTCAGTGGGAGACAAAATTAGAATTTTTCGTAACGAACAAAGTGCGTCTGTTGCAGAAGACAAAAGCAATGTAGTTGACAAGCACAAGACGTACGATTAAGAGGCAAATGGACATTATATTCCCGGATAATAACAAGTAAGAATTATGGAAGAATGATATAAAACAACAAACATGCAGGTTACCTAGCAGCAGTCCTTGACATGAGCACAATGAGTTGACAGTCCTATTACAAAACGGCGATTTTATTATCTCTGATAAACAGCTTTCACTTGCAGATAAACGTGAATTTGAAATTGGGTCCTGTACCTTGTGATTTTGACGTTTTCTTGAAATTTTACAGAATTATCCTATGAAAATGAGGAAGAAAATAAGAGAAAAACAAATGAAATCATAAGAAAAACCATTGATCCAAAGTTCCCCAAAAATTCTCTTATTCATTGTCTGGGGTCAATACTTTTAGGTTATCGAAGAGGTCTCTCCCTCTTCCTCCTACTCGCCAGTCTCTTCTTAGTTGTCTTTTCCTTCCTCGTCTTCAGAGAAACCATATGATGGATTTAAGTTGAAATAAAAACATGACAACGAGGAATTCCGCAATCCTTTTACAATTATTTTTTTAAACGCTAATATTCCTAATAGCATTCATAATTAAATACACGCAGTAAACACTAACATGCCTGCCACTAACCATACTAACATGTAACTGCATTTTAAAAATTCCCCCTTCTCTTCATAATCTCAGAAAGGCGTGATGCGATTACAAACCCTTCCTATGAATAAATAAATGAATAAATAAATAAATAAATAAATAAAGGTCTTCGTGCAACGTGAGATCATCTCCTAGAATTCGTTAAAATCACCGAGCTGTCATGGCTCCGGGTCCCTGACTCTGAAATACTTTGTCCAAGCCATAAGGGTATTTAAGGGGACTTTTATTACTTCAATTTAAAAGGACTGGAAGAGAAGAGGAGGAGGAGGAGAGGGCATTTGGTAGGAGGAGGAGGAGGAGGACACAGACAAAGGAACCACTGGTTGGTCGAAATGCCCTGGACCAATAATCATCGTCTGCCCATAGCTACGTACGATCAGTGACCATGTGTTCGATGTATCTGATTATTGAATAATGTAAAAGAAAGACATCTGGAGAAATCCAATATCTTTGAATCGAAGAAAATGATTCAACTGATAACCATATAAGAATAGATTATAGCGTCCAGGTGTCACTCGGGTCGCTAGACGCCCTTCGGTTCAGAAAGAAGGGCCCGACGTTTGGCTTTGGAAGCTTTCGCTCAAACCAGTTCGACTGAAGGGAAACCGAAATGGATCCTATCCTACATAAAGCATCATCCTTTCACGCTTTCAATCTTGTCGTTTTGGGTAAAATAACTCGCGTCTTACTATAGCAAAAGAAGCAATTGTTTGATTTTGTAAAATTTTAAAGACGTGAGTAAACCAATGCTTTTTTTTTATATAAAATAATAGCATTGGTTTACTCACTTCTTTAACATTTTACGAAATCACACAGTTTTTTTTTATATCATGTTCAATAGACTTACTGTTGTATCTTGTTATGTTTGCACAGGATATATAATACACACACACACACACACACACACACACATATATATATATATATATATATATATATATATATATATATATATATATTGAATACACACACGCATAGTATATGTATAGTGTGAATCATAATTATGCTAACCCCACGGCCAAGGGAGGAGGTCTACCTGGCTAGAGGACCCCCAAGAGCGAGAGTAGGACGAATTTGGAACTCCGGCAGACGGCCAGGTGCCGGAGGAAGAGCGAACGCCGGAGCCAGGGCTTAGCAACAAATGAAATTCGTCCAGAGCCCATCATTCTGGCTATTTGTAAGAATCTGAACCCATTCACTGGTCCCGTCCCTAGCCTCAAATGCCCACTGATTCGAGATTAGCGGGAAGAGTCACTTCAAAAGGAACCTCGCGTGGGTGTGAAAGGTTCATACATCTGGCCCGAGTTACTTCACTTACGGTTAGTCCGAATGTTTGGTGGCTGGACGCATTCGCATATATAAATACTAAATGCATTTCCCGAATTCGGACGAAATCGATTGCCGCATTTGTACGACGTATCCAGCGATATTTCACCCAGACAGACAGAGAGAGAGAAGAGAGAGAGAGAGAGAGAGAGAGAGGTCCTCAATATAAGGGCTGGCAGGTTCTGGATAGCAACAGACCAGCAAGGGCAGAGGGCATGACCCATTAAAGCCCCGACAACGGTCACTCTCCATTCATTCTCTACGAGCTTGTTCCGCCCACACTCACAAGGGCCACACATAGTCACGGACAAAGGCAAAGGGCCTATACAGGTACACACGCGCAGTGATAGCGACAAGGACATCGACTTGCAGAGACCTAAATAGATCAAAATCTCTGTCGTGAGATATAAAATTGGAAATCACAATAATGTTAAAATTAATCATTGTGATGATAAACACAAATGCATTTCAGTTATTCATTCAACAGTTACCAAAGGCTATTTTCCTTCTTATTCATGTCGTTATAATGTAAAAAGATAAAATAATTAAATAATTACTATAGTGTCTTCGAATCTTATTCGCCGGCCTGTGCACTACCTTCTCCGATCCCAGGGTGCGAGAGACACATGTATGCCCACGTGAGCTTTCCCTCGAGTTCACTTCATTTTTATTTGGATGACAGAACTCGACTCACACTCGAACCTACACGTGTAAATATGAGGGCCCTAATGCACACAAAAACGCGAACTTGCAATTTATAGTGACACTTC
>NC_061096.1:53799240-53806740 GCF_015104395.2 Macrobrachium nipponense | reverse complement strand
GGTAAATCACTTCCCCAGAGATTAATACAACACAAACGGTCAGTTAGGTATGGACAACAGAAACTCGGCTATTTTTCAATCATATAAATGAACATAACCATAGAATAAACTGGAATATGTCACGTGTAATTTATAGCAGCAACTGCCGGTACAAGAGTCAAATGATGGAATCGGCCTTAATAAAAGAGAAGCAGGTAATGAACATCTCAAAAGGGAATTGGACATCGGACATCGTCGACGCAGTGTTCATTCAACCAACGCTTAAGAAGATTAAAGGAAGATTATCAGCGGGGGTGACCTAAATTGGCTTACTTGTGGACGAATCTCTTGGTATAAATAGTACCACCTTTTCTGTAAACTTTTCTCATTCATATACCTGAAGAGAGAGACAGCAGTCTCTGAAATATAGTACTTTCTCTCTACATTTTGGTGTTTTTATGGGCTCCTTTTATTAGATATATATATATATATATATATATATATATATATATATATATATATATATATATATATATCGTCTTAGGGATGAAGAAGAGAGATCCATAATCCGTTACAAATACGTTTCTTATTAACTGATTGTTTATTGTTACCAAATCATGTTTCCTGTCTTTCTGATGGCGGTGTCTCTGGGAAGGAAAGGGGAAATTTATCTTTCCTACTTTACTACCTTTTTTTCCTCAAGTCTCCTTGGCACCTACGTGTATTCCTTTGGAATAGGAAGGAAATTCGTCTTCTCCTCCAAACCCGATACTCTCTCTCTCTCTCTCTCTCCTCTCATCTTCTCTCTCTCTCTCGTAATCTCTCCTCTCTCTCTATACTTAATATATATATATATATATATATATATATATATATATATATATATATATATAATAGAGAGAGAGAGAAGAGAGGAGAGAGAGAGAGAGAGAGAGAGAGAGTTGAAGAAAAGAGATTGTAAAGTAGGAATGATAAATTTCCCCTTTCCTCCCATAGACACCGCCATCAGAAAGACAGGAAACATGATTTGGTAACAATAAACAATCAATTAATAAGAAACGTATTTGTAACGGATTATTTTTCCAAAACTGGAAATGTTCACTTAAAAAGAATGGGTATGTAGGACAAAAGAATAATAATAATTAGGAGAAAAAGGGAAAATATAAGAGAATTTATTAGGAAAAATAACGACTACAAACAAATGGACAAAATGATGTCGAAATTTAATCGATAGAAGAAAAACTAAGAAATAGATGAAGGAAAAATGAAAGATGGAAACACCGCCACTTTTCCGAGTGAAAGAGGAAGAGGAGGAGACAGAAAACAAAGGAGAATTAGAGGGAAAGGCAGCATTGAAAGTACTTCCGAAAAAAAAAAAAAATTAACATAAAATTCGGAAGCAACAAATAAATGAAGAGAAGAGGGAGAGACTGAAGGGAGAAAGAGATGGACAATGGGAAAAGACAATAAAACACTTGACTACCAAAGGAGGATGACGAGAACACTTTAGAAATGAAAATAAACTGGGAAAACGAAAACAAGAGAGAACTTGAAGTCTCAAGAGGTGGCCGACCTCTTGACATCGGCGCTCAAGAAGAAGGGAGAACTTTTAACCAAATCAAACTGAAGGGGATATTATTTATTCATCGATTCAGTGAATAAGATTGACGACGGTTCCTGGCATCTTTGAATAACGGACACTCAAGAGGAGGTTATGAGGTTATTTAGGATGTCGTACCTTTAAGCTTTAGCAAAGAATTGGCTGACACAATTCTAAACACCTATAGGAATCGTGTACCTCCCTTTTTGCACCAAGCATATCAAGACTCATTGCTCTCGATTCCTGATTTCCATTCTCTCTCTCCTCTCTCTCTCTCTCTCTCTCTCTCCTCTCTCGCTTATCATCTCGCTATCTATATATATAATATATATATATATACTATATATATATATTATATATATATATATATATATATAGTATAAACGGAGACCTATCCCTCGAATTTTCAACTTTCGTTACTAATGAAGTCCTCATGTTTTACACGGATACCTATACATCTATATTCTTTCTCTCCTTAATTAAATCTTCCATATATGTCACATTATGGACACATCTTATTTCGCTTCTTCTTGAAAAGCTTGACAAGAATATTTCATTCCCGAGAGTCGAGATTCGAGAGAAATCCGCTCAGTCATCCTTTCACTAATTATATTGAACGAGGGAGATTCGATCTCAATCTTAAATTCTGCTCTGTTCGAGATAAATGTAACAACATATTTTAAAAAACGTAGGCTTCGTTTTTTTTTTCTTATGAGAGAGAGAGAGAGAGAGAGAGAAAAAAACAGAGAGAGAGAGAGAGAGAGATAGGCTGTCTAAAACAGACGAGAGAGAGATGTAGGCTGTCTTAAACAGACGAGAGAGAGAGAGAGAGAGAGATGTAGGCTGTCTAAAACAGATGAGAAAGGGAGAGAGATGTAGGCTGTCCAAAACAGCCGAGAGAGAGAGAGAGAGAGGTATATAGGTAGATAGATAGATAGGCTTCCTAAAACAACCAAGAGAGAGAGAGAGAGTCCAAAACGACGAAAAACCACCCAAGGTCGACTCCAACCTAAGTCGAAGGGCGCATCATCCCTCACGGAGTGATATTCAAGAAGAGATCGATTCTGCGGCGAAATGACATAAGAGTATTAGCTTCGGCGGAGATCGAAGCTTCGGGACAAGGGCACCGTCCTATGTGTGGTCTTAGGCTACCGATATAAATAGTGTAAGGACTCCGGCGAGATGACAGTGATGTTGCCCGATACGTAATCCAATCTTTATTTTTACTTTCTGCCGCGTCGCATCAGGCCACTCAGAGAGAGAGAGAGAGAGAGAGAGAGGATTTGCAATTTTCAAAAACATGTCCAGGGAGATTTATCGACTTGTCAGTTTCGTTGCGAGTATATGGCTCAAGAAAATGAGAGAGGAGAGAGAGAGAGAGAGAGAGAGAGAGAGAGGATTTGCAATTTAAAACAAACAAAAAAAAAAAAAAAAAAAAAAAACAACCATTGGGGGGGGGGTGGGGGGGGGGGGGTTTCCCCCCCCCCAGGGAGATTTATCGGAATTTGTCAGTTTCGTGCGAGTATTTGGCTTCAGAAAATGAGAGAGAGAGAGAGAGAGAGAGAGAGATTTGAAATTTTCAAAAACATGTCCAGGGAGATTTATCGACTTGTCAGTTTCGTTGCGAGTATATGGCTTCAGAAAATGAGAGAGAGAGAGAGAGAGAGAGAGAGAGAGAGAGAGAGAGAGAGAGAGAGAGGATTTGCAATTTTCAAAAACATGTCCAGGGAGATTTATCGAATTGTCAGTTTCGTTGCGAGTATATGGCTTCAGAAAATGAGAGAGAGAGAGAGAGAGAGAGAGAGAGAGAGAGAGAGAGAGAGAGAGAGAGAGATTTGAAATTTTCAAAAACATGTCCAGGGAGATTTATCGACTTGTCGGCTTCATAGAGAATATATGGCTTCAGGAAAGAAGAGAGAAAGAGAGAGGATTTGTCAATTTCATAAAGAACGTATGACTTTAGAGAGAGAGAGAGAAAAAAAAATTACTGTTAACAATCATACAGACAGTTAGACGGATTAACACACAGTCCCACAGTGCCTGTGACTATGCAGGAACAGGAAGACATGGCTACGCGGTCGAGACCGCTCCGAGACGCAGATCGTACCTGAGTGATAAAGTTCTCCTGCGTTGAATGATCGTCTATGAGAGATCGCTAAATGAACGACATGTTTAGAGGTATAGGTGGGTGGTGGGTGGTGGGTGCTGTGGGGGAAATGGCTCTACCGCAAGATGTGTGTTAACTTCTCTGATATAACATAGGACCTTTTAAAGGCTTCGGAAGGTGGCAACTTGTGCAGAGCATTTCGACGGCGAGTTGTGTGGTATTTGGCCCGGCCTCCAGCTACCTGGTGGACTTTACTTTGGGGAGACGGGTATTATATTATTATTATTATTATTATTATTATTATTAGCGTCTTGATGGGTATATGTGTACGATATATTTAAACGCATAAAAGGCGCAAAAATAGTATATCGAGTAGCATGAAAGTACCGAATTGTTACTATTTTTTATTCCTTGAATTGAAAGAAAATAAATGATTTTAATTGACTACTTTAAGAGTAATCTACCTTCGAACGCCATGATAGTAATTGTAGATTTATATTCCAAATAAAGCATGAACCAGAGATGGATGATAGCTCGCACATTGATATAGATAGACGGAAATTCTCTCTCTCTCTCTCTCTCTCTCTCTATATATATATATATATATATATATATATATATATATATATATATATAGATATATATATATATATATATATATATATATGTGTGTGTGTGTGTGTGTATGTGTGTAGTATATGGAAAGAGAAAAAAGATTGAGAAGGTTGGGGGGAGCACTGTTATGATTTATTTCATCAATCAAGAATGCTAAAGATTAAAATAAAAATAAACCGGCGACACGTTTAGTGATTAATAAAGTCAGTTTTTCTTAACATTCGGAGGGAAAGGATGAAATTTGGTATGCAATACGTCTCAAGATTGTATTTATTTAGTTATTTTTTTAAATTTCTCGGTAAGCTGCTAAATATGGTGGTTTACGGAACGGTGAACTTTGCATGCTTTGTAAAGAAGGTGAATTTATTATGTTTGAGTTAGTTTTGATTATGAACCCGGTGTTAATTTCACTACTAGTAAATAATTGTTCCGCCTTGTGAGCGCAGTTGCCTCACACCTCTTACCCCGCAAGTTTTTATTTTTATCTATTTATTTTATTTTTTAAATTTTGGTCTATTCTTGGCGATTAGCAAAAAGATGCTCCAAGTTGCTGGCTGCTCTCAGGCAAAGCTGCTTTCATTTTCGTTGGAGTAATGCACTTTCGTTTAATAAAAGGAAATATTTGTCAATAATAAACCTCACTAATTCTACAAAAGTTAATTTAATACTTGCCTATGATCATTAGCAACTGATTCTAATATAATTCCAAGCATCCTCATTAGTTCCATCTGTTATTTTCATAACAGATAGTGTCAAAGTAATATTAATAACAATATAAAGAACGCAAAAAATATTATAATTGTACGAAAATAACTATTACTGCTAGCAACAGTCCGTAAGTTACATGCGAACAGCCTCTCCGTTTTCTGTGGTTATGAGGAGGGCAAACTCTTTCATTATCAAATTAAAAAAAGAAACGGTGGACCTCACGCCTTCAGGGGTGTTACGTCTGTCGATTGCATGCCGTAGGAGTCATTTTCGTTTAATTCATTTATTATTTAAATATTAATAATAAATTTCACATATTTTTACCTCATTTACGATCCCGAACTTACCAGTTGCTTCCTTCATTCATACTAGTTTTAAGTTATTATGTTACTATGAGGCCTGCTAAATTGATATGAGAGAGAGAAGTGCGACGAGGAAGAGGACGAGGAGAGACGAGAAGGAGAGAGAGAGCGAGAGAGAGAGAGAGAGAGAGAGAGAGAGAGAGAGAGAGAGAGAGAGAGAGAGCTGGTGATACAATGAGAATATATAATGAGAGTCTCTTTCATTTACGGTCCCGAACGTACCAGTTTATTCCTTCATACCAATTTTAAGTTATTATGTTACTATAAGGCATATTGCTAAATGTGTGAGAGAGAGAGAGAGAGAGAGAGAGAGAGAGAGAGAGAGAGAGAGAGAGAGAGAGTCTCCTTCAAGGACCGAGGGGATTCCTATGTCCGGATTTCACCCTAAGAAAAGCGTCATCCGTTTTCCTACTGTCGAATCATGAATCATAAGGTCATGCATTATTGACGTCAAATGCCGTAGTGGTACCAATAATGCCTCATTAGGAGAATGTACTATTGTCTTAATCATAGCTACTATGCGTGTATCTGGGAATCGGAGGAAATGCTAGACACAATGTGAGGATAATGATAAACGGGTGATTACTATTTTTGGTCTTGTTTCTGCTACTGCTTTTATAAATAGCTAATTATTTATGTAATTATGTATCACAAAAAATTTACGTATCGTTGCAGATAGGTTCAGCTATTTTTAAAATATATTCTGAAAAATAATTATTTGTTCAACTTGAAATCCTTTGTGGCAAAGGCTTGTACCAAACATCGCTTCTTAAAATTATTTCTTGATATAATTTAGATGTGAGACAGACATCCTGTTTATCATAACGAATGTAGCTACGTAATAAATCCAGCCTTCAACTTTTACCACAAGAACTTGTACTGACTTCCAATATCATTCTTAAGCGTCCGCACAAAGGTTCCTCGACATACACAAGAGAGGTGTTGCCTACCTTCATTCGTTTTTGCGTCCATCATACAAACAAGTGGCTTATGTGCGCTTGATTCTTCAAGCCCAGCCGACCAGAATTGAGTTGTGAAGTACGATACGGTATCACAGGTACAAGGCACTGCGGTGGCGCTGGCATCACCCGATAAGCGATCCCATTTTTCTTTGGCTTCGGTGCAAGTTAGGACGAAATGAGAGTTGGGGGTGGGGGGAGGGTGACTCTTGAATTTAGCTAACTCAACTATATGTATAGCTATTTAATTACCCTTTCTCTTTTTCTCCTTTGTTTCTTCTTCTTCTACCAACAACCAGAATAGTTCTTCAGTGAAAAGGTAAAATAGGAGAGCTGCTGTAGAGAACCTTGGGTTACCTAAAAGCTTCGCGAAGGTGTTCTTTCGAGGTACAGGTATGCCAAGATTGTACTCCTGGTCAATATTTACTTTCACTGGGGTCACCTTACTCAGGTTTAAAAACACTCAGTCACTCGGCTGAAGTACTGTAATTTATCGTATAGTTATTTTACGAGAGAAATTGACTTTGTACACACACAGATGACTAAAAGCGTTGTAAAACTGAGCATAGATGCCATTCATATGGCTCTCGAGCAGAGTATCCACCCATCAGTGCCAACAAGCTCTCCTTCACCTCTCTTGAAGCAACGACACCAGCCTCCTCTTGGCTGCGAGCCTCCACACCTCACGCATCAACAGTACACGCAGGCGTGCTCACTCTCTCGAAGAAGAGACACTTAACTCTAACTGTAAACCGACAGGTGCTTCTCTCGAGTTTACAGAAGGTAGAAGTGTGCTGCAGCAGCCCTGTTCCATCACCGAGAAATTCCAGTCAATTGGGATCAGTTTTGGAATTTCCTGATGCAATGAACCAACGATGACACGAATTTTTAGCACCACTAGTCTGTTGAGCTCGGTGTTGAAGGCACACGAAATGAAATGATCACTTTCACGCGAAGGCACATCGAAACACAACGGAATGGGACTATAGTCAAATGGACTTGGCTTCAACAACCGACGAAGTGGCCCCTGCGTGAACCTTTGGACGCAGCTGCTGCCCAGTTGTGTGTGCTGTCTTTGAAGCAGCTGGAGCGACACTGGTTGGCCGCCTGGTTCCCTAGTGGTGGCTGCGAGCCGCCTGAAGGAACTGAATGTTTAGCCAGAGAGCAGCG
>NC_061096.1:53786740-53794240 GCF_015104395.2 Macrobrachium nipponense | reverse complement strand
TATATATATATATATGTGTGTGTGTATATATATAAATATATAATATATTAAATATATATATATATATATATATATCATATATATATAATATATTATATATATATATCCCTTTTAGAGGGTGGCTAACAAAGGTGACCTATTTCTCAGTGTTTGGATGGTGACCAATAAGAAGTGCAAGGTATGGCAACACCTCATTTACACCTTATTTACACCTTATTTACACTTCATTTACACCTCATTTACTGAAAACTGGAATTTTTTCTAACCTGAAAAATTACACATGGAGTGATTGCTCTGTTAATCCAGTATAGAACCACTAATTCATTTCTCTGAAAGCGCGTGAGAACCTTCCTTTCCTAATATTCCTTTTCCTCAATAAAAAAACACGAATTGAAGAGAAGAGGTGGAATAAATCGTTCAGTTGTTGCCTGGGAAGGAAAACACGAAAGCAACAAAAAAAAGCAGCGCGGTTTTGAAGGACTTGAGTAAAAGAAAACACTGCTACGAGCTTCATCCTCCTCCTCCTCCCCTCCTCATGAAGATACTAGAGCACATTCCAAAGTCGACCACAAGTATGCCACCACATGGAAAAAGAAGAAGAAGAAGAAGAAGAAGAAGAAGATTGAGGAATCCACTTTTGCTCATGAGAACGCCGTAGCATTCCCCCATCTCTCACCTCAAATACAAGTCAGGGTCCCACCCCCATCCACTCGATGCTCTCTCTCTCTCTCTCTCTCTCTCTCTCTCTCTCTCTAAAACATTACTCTGCCTTCCTGAAGCTCCCAGGCACGTTTTTGTTTCGCTTCCTGCATGTACAGACACATTCACAAGATGTATGTGGACGGGAATGTATAAACACGCACATATACACTCGTCTTCAGCGTACAGAGCCATGCGCTGCCTGGGTGAACTTTCAAAACATTTTTTTGGCATATCGTGCTGGTCCTTATCGTCCGTGCCACTCCTTTGCAGTCGACAGTTTATTTAAGAGCAGTGATATCGTACCCAAAGGTCATATAGTGGCGCGCATTGAAAAGCTGTACACAGCTGGCGTTGCATGCAGAAGGAATGGTCACTTTTTCAGTCTAATAATTATCAGAGTATATCACGCCTCTTGCTATGTCTACAAATACTTTAGATTTCTTGCGGGAAAATATAAAGAAAGAATGAAATGAACTATACAAGATCATTTAGTTCTCAACAATGCACTGTTCGAAATTAACTAGGGAATTCTGTACTTACTTTCCCTCATGGATTTTTTTTTTTTTTGACTGAACGCTGGATTAACGTTCCTTCCCCCAGACGAAAATGTGTTCATTGGGAAAGCAAAAAAAATGACCGGTCTGATACACTCCTAAATGCTACTGAGATAAAACCCGAAAAGAAAAGACTCTTTGTTAGATGAAGACCGATGAAAATAGAGGACGGGTGGGTCATATATCAGACACCCTGTCAGTGATGTTTAATCATTATGTTAGACTCTGTATTTTGTCTTACTTCGAGGGGCGCCTTAGGTGTTAAAGGGTTGTTGCCCTGGGAAGGATGATGTCGTTTCGTTTTTATATATATTCCTCTTGCAGACATTCCTGGAATGTTACTCGGTTTCTTTAGAATGGCGGGTGTGATGACGGTGACCATAATCATTGTAAAATATCCATCAACGAGAGCTTAGTTAGTTTTTCATTATTCAAATCAATGTCACTACATCTGTTTTGTCTTAAAAAGATTAATCTGTGTTGACCTTTGTAGAACGAAATCGGTCTTGAAGCAAATAAGAAAACAAGGTAAATAAATGTAGTACTTTGTCAAAGTCTATGTGTGTGCGTATGTACGTGGGAGGATGAACGAGCAAATAGCTCAGGAATCACTGGATCCCATTCATTGTCTTGGATGATGCGGAAGTATTGAATTTCTCTCTCTCTCTCTCTCTCTCTCTCTCTCTCTCTCTCTCTCTCTCTCTCTCTCAGACTAGTAAGGTTCTTGGTAAGAATGAACGTTCAGCATTCCGTTGCTTTCAGTTATGGTATTCTAGATTGGAGAATGCTTACCATTATCTGTGGCTTCTGCGTTATCTCAAGTGATACATTTTGTTACCTTTCGTCAGGGGGAGGGGGGGGGGGGGAGGGGGGTTGGTGGTTGTTGGCGAGGGCCGTGGAACCCTTGAAGGTGGAACCTGTATTCTCAGACCTTGTACTTTGACAATTCCTCTCTTCACGGTACACTCAAGCGCACTTTTCCGTTTGTATACATTGCTGATTGATGGGTTAATTTGTTATCAGTAGCATGTGATATTTCGTATGAAAAGGTAGGGAATTTTAGCTATTGTTTTTATAATTATCTTTGTTTTCTTATATTTATATCTACGCTGTATATATATATTATATATATATATATATATATATATATATATATATATATATATATATACATACGGGCATTTACCATATATTTCGACGGACTCTCTCTCTCTCTCTCTCTCTCTCTCTCTCCACTCACAAACACGACACACACACACACACACACACACACACACACATATATATATATATATATATATATATATATATATATATATATATATATATATATATATATATATATATATATATATATATATCTTTCAGCGTGAAGGTGGATCATGGAAGCGTTCTAAATGCATTATAATTATATAAAATATGGTATGCATATTTTATAAATATATATATTATATGCATATATATACATTATATATATGTATATGTGTGTATTTGTGTGTGTGTGTGTGCGTGTTTGTGGAGAGAGAGAGAGAGAGAGAGAGAGAGAGAGAGAGAAGAGAGTCAATCGAAATGTATGGTAAGTGCCCGTAGAGTTATACACGGGCACTGTAATTTAAAATTCTCTCTCTCTCTCTCTCTCTCTCTCTCTCTCTCTCTCTCTCTCTCTCTCTCTCTTCTCCTCTCTCAACAGTAATTTTACCAACTGAAATTTGTCTGCATAATGAAAAGGTGAAATTTAAAAGAAGGAATCTAAAGTAGTAACTTTCTGGTCTCACAATATTAATTTCTATCTGGCCCATTAATACCTGGCGTACGTAACCGATTAGACCTTTTTTTTTGGAAAATGGAATTTGCCATAAAAGAAGAAGGTACGTTGCTTGGAAATTTCCTTGGTGAAGAATCTCTGTGTTGAAGACCGAAAGAATTCAATGCTTGGAGGTTCTTTTTAAATGTAATTTCTTCCCGTGTTCCGCTCTGGTAAGTCAATTATTTCTCGTGTTAAGTTGGCAATAAATAGATTTGAAAAGGAGGAAAAAAAAAAGAAGAGAGAGAGAGAGAGAGAGAGAGAGAGAGAGAGAGAGAGAGAGCGCAAAAACGTTAATTATTTAATTATATTAGCGTTTTCTTGTGAATATTAGACATTGAAGGTGAATAGCTGCTATAGATAAAAGGCCCACACAAACAATCTTGATAGCTTTAATATTATCTATGCTGATATCATAGATACCTTTAATGTTATCTTTACTAAATATCATAGATAGCTTTAATATTATCTATACTGATGTCGTAGAAATCTTTAATATTGTCTATGCTAAATATCATAGATAACTGTAATATTATCTATACTGATATAGAGATCTTTAATATTGTGTACACTAAATATAGATAACTCTTATATTATCTATACTTATATCGTAGAGATCTTTGATATTATCTATACTAAATATCATTGATAACTTTAATATTATCAATACTGATATCATAGATAACTTTTTTATTATCTATACTGATGTCACAGATATCTTTAATATTATCTATACGGATATCATACTTGAATAATGCTATGATACCTTACAGAGAGACATAAACCTCTAAGAATCTATATTGGGAAAAAATTAATGATATTAAAAAAAAACTTTGTTGCCTATAATTCATCAAGAGTAGAGAGAATAACTGCGCAGTGATCTACCCATATAGGGATGATTTGGACACACCCCTAAAAGCATTCTGCCACTAATTATACATGGAAATGTATGATTCCTTTTGTATACGTAAGCATGTGACAGCAAGGGTGGCCAGTAAGAGGGCGCTTGATTTGGAACCACCCAGCAGAATCTCATCTCATCGATATGTAACTTTAATTAATTTTTTTCTTCAAGGATCTTGGACGGAGTGACATATAGTAGGGTCGATTTATGTCACCATTCGAATCTGGAGTGTTGCTTTCTCTCTCTCTCTCTCTCTCTCTCTCTCTCTCTCTCTGTGAAGGGAGTGATATATAGGGTCGATTTATGTCACCATTTGAATCTGGGATGTTGCTTCTCTCTCTCTCTCTCTCTCTCTCTCTCTCTGCAGTGATCATGAGTCATTATAATTGTGCAAATAAAATATTTGTAAACGATTTTCCCTAAGAACAAATGACACGTTTGAAAACTATTATGCTTCTTCGAGACTAGTTTTTTAAATAATTTTTTTAACTTAATTAAAATTACGTGGGATAAAACTGCTAATTTAATGTGTTTCTATAAGTATTCTTAACTTAATTAAAGTTAATTGGAATAAGCCTTCTGAATTAACAAACTTATTTAAGTATTCCGAGACTGCGAAGATTCTTTGCCGAATTGCCTCTTTTAGCAGAGAGAGAGAGAGAGAGAGAGAGAGAGAGGGAGAGAGAGAGAGAGAGCGAGAGAGAGAGAGAGAGAGAGAGAGAGAGGTGGCTGGCGAATTATATTGCTTGGTATTCAATTAGCATTCAGCTTTTGCCGATCTTGAAGATAATGTACATTTTACACCCCTGTTTCTTGCGTTTATAATTATGTTCATAAAGTAATAAACATTGAGGCGCCGAGGACCTATCTTATGTGTGCAGGTAATGGGCAATAAATGAAAAAAAAAAATAATAAAAAAACTATCGAAATTAACATAATAATGATAGCTACTGCTGCCGCCTTAGATAGCAGGGTTGAAAAGCATGGGGAAAACGTACCCTGTCATAACCCCATATAAGTTCTTCAGTCCCTTGCTTACAACATTTACCACTAGCCATTTCCCTCCCCATCTCCCTCCCCTTACGCACCCCCCCCCCCTCCCCCCCCCCAACCAAAAACTGCAATGGCCCCCGGCCGTCACTGCTTACATCATCCCCCCCTCCACCCTTTGCCCTACCTGCCCTCACTCCATCCTTCAACCTTTAGCGTCATCTTCTTGGCAGCGCGCTTGCGAGTGCATCGTTCATAAACGTTAGGAGAGGGTGACGCGAAACAGTTTGCTTGCCTGTCCAGTTGCCGTTCCTCAAGAAGGCGTCTGTGATGGGAAAGCTTCCGCTTGGTTGATCTGGGTAATGTGTAAAAATATAAACAGAGAGAGAGAGAGAGAGAGAGAGAGAGAGAGAGAGAACTGGTGATATAATGAGAATATATTATTTCAGTAGTTAGTAAAAGTCACCTGGTTTTGATGAATTAACTGGCATAATTATATAAAAGATTATTTAGTTGCATTAAACAATTATTCCGTTGTATAAAAAAATTTTTCGCTGCTTAAAAAATATTCGTTGCATAAAGCAGTTATTGCATAAAATATGATTTTGTTGCAGAGAAAAGGCTGCGTTTTATATATGTAATATATACGTATATACAGTATATATATGTATATATATTATAGTATAATTGGCAGCATTTTGGAGAGAAGGAACAAATGAGTTATGGGGGAAGTCCAACTTCATACCACTTTTTTCTTTCCAGGAAGAGCAGTCATTATCCTTTGGCAAGTTGCCATATTGAAAGTTTTCTCCAACTAAATTAGTTTCATATAATAAAGAAACCAAGCGCTTTCATCTTGTGGTAGAGAGAGAAAAATAATTAGGATTAATCTTTTGCGTTCACGAAATTCCTGTTGGGATCCATAATGTTTTATTTATCTCTAAAAGAAAATCATTGTACCGGCTTTGTCTGTCCGTCAGCACTTTTCTCTCTGCCCACAGATCTTAAAAGGTCCTGTGGTTAGAGGGCTGCAAATTGATATGTTGATCATCCTCCCTCCAATCATCAAACATACCAAATTGCAGCCCTCTAGCCTTAGTAGTTTCCTTTATTATATTTAAGGTTAAAGTCAGCCACAATCGTGATTCTGGCAACGATATCGGAAAGGCCACCAGCGGGCCGTGGTTAAAGTTTAATGGACCGCGGCTCATACAACTTTATACCGAGACCACCGAAAGGTAGATCCATTTTCGGTGGTCTTGATTATATACGCTGTAAAGAAAACTCGATTGCGCCAAAGAAACCTCTGCACATTTTTTACTGTTTTTTTTTTTTTTTTCTCCAATTGTTGTTGCTCTTGTTTAAGCATTCTGACGCCCATGCAGATGCGTTATCCATTCAGTACCCGTTATACGTAATCAGAATGGTTGACGCACACACACATACACATATACACATAAACAGTTATTTATTATAATATATATATATATATATATATATATATTATATATATATATATATATATATATATATATATATATATATATATATATATATATATATATTATGAATGATTATCACATCACCGTGATTCATATAAATCATTCGAGCTACAAATGTCCTTTGATATCCAATTCACTCTTCCTCGGAATTGATATATTTTCATATATGTACCGAAGGAGGGGAAAGGACATTTGTAGCTCGAATGATATATATATATATATATGTGTGTGTGTGTGTGTGCATACGTACATACATACCTACATACATATATATATATATATATAATATACATATATATATATATATATATATATACATGCAATATAAAAACACTACTGTATCGTGCTTTTAAGAAATCAGTAGAAGGATCCACAGTAATATTCTGGTTTATCCAGATGAAATATATTTGTGGAAATATTCACAAAGATTATAGCTTTCGTCCATCCTTCTGTGGACCTGATCAAATACATTTCATCTAGATAAACAAGAATTTTACTGTGGATCCTTCTACAGATGTATATATATATATATATATATAATATATATATGTATATATATATGCATGTATGTATGTATGTATGTATTTGTGAGTGTGTGTGTACACTCATAATCAGAACGGAATACTACACGAGCAGCGCTAATTGTTACAAATCGCATGTCAAACAATGGACAAGGTGCCTCGTGCCTTCATCGTAGTTGATCCAGTGGAATCATAACAGCGAAAACAGCCATCCCCTTCAATGCTAAAATGCAGCTGGGTAAGCAAACCACATCGCAGCCGTAAAAAGTAGACCGCGAAAGAAAAAGTTTTGAGATCCCTCTCTAATTGACCGGAGGAAGAAGTCATTGTTCCTGGAGCACAAACTGATCTTCGAGATAGTGCGTTTTAGCGGACGACTTATGCAATTACCGGTAGTATGTATGTGTGTGTGTGTATACCCAGTTCTTGCGCGATCTTCTTTTGGAAATCCTTCAGATGGATGGGTTCGAAACCTTTGTTGGGACACTCGGAAACTGGTTTGCTCTCGTAACGTTTGTAAATA
>NC_061096.1:53781740-53784240 GCF_015104395.2 Macrobrachium nipponense | reverse complement strand
CTCTCTTCGGCACTGTCATTAGCTAAAACTGGACCCTCCCTTTTCCATGGGCATTTAAACATTAAACCAGGGCCTCTTTCATTGCTATTATAATTTATATATATATATATATATATATATATATATTATAATATACTATATATATAATATATATACGTATATAAATAGATACATATTATCTATATATATATATATATATATATATATATATATATATAAAGTTCACACATGCACACACATTATATATATATATATGTGTGTGTGTGTGTGTTTGTGTGTGTATGTTTGTATGTATGTATTTAAATAGATAGATCTCCACATGCACATACATACATATGCATGTTACACTATCTTCTTTAAAGTGCTGAATCATGAATATACCCCAAATATGGAACATTTCCATGGCCTTTTTGGTAATTTTTTTTTTTTTTATCTCAAAAGTATGTGTTTAGTAAGCTTGGGTAACCACGCATTTCCAACAATTATGTCCCTTTTTTAAACGTCTTTCCATAAACTCTTCTTCCTCAATTAGGGCTCCATACTTTACAGCTAAGATATTTCATTTATCACTCATCTTTGCATTCAAATCACCCAGCACTGCCATAGTTTTTTATTCGCCAAACCCAACTCTGCACAGATTTCGACCCTCTTCAGTCAGGCCTATGTTTTTTTTTTTTTTTTTTTTTTTTTTTTTTTTTTTGCATGCCTACACCATATGCACTCACTTTCACAACTAAATTACTTACGTAGACCTTCGACTAACACATATGAACCCATTTTCTCAGCCAAAGATTCTTCCTGACAGTAGCTCTACCCCATTCAGCTACTCAAGACACAGTCGCTCTTATTCCTTCCCATTCCGGCTCTCGCTGCTCTTTCAGTTCCTCGTTGGACGAGTGTTTTTCGCGTTCGGCTACCATTCCGGTGGTCCAAAGTTCGATTCTCGGCTCAGCCAACGCGGAATCAGAGGAATTTATCTCTGGTGGTAGAAATTCATTTCTCGATATAATGTGGTTCGGATTCCACAATAAGCTGTAGGCCCCGTTGCTAGGTGACCAATTGGTTCCTAGCCTCATGTCAAGTGCCAAAGCGTTCAGCTCTTTCTCTCTTTAAACGAATCAAACACAAACTTTTTATTGTTTGTATTGATTCCTTCTTTTTCAGTGCCCTTTAGAAGAGTTTGTTTGATTTCAGATTTACATAGTATGGCTAGTTATGAAAAGTTGGTCGCTTTAAATGTGATATGAATATGGAAAGTTAGTTTAACAGTTAGATTTCCTTGACTAGTTCATGTCTAATATCTCAAAAGTAACGCAAGTCACCAGTGATATCAACTACGTAGTTTTACGCAAGGACAAAGTAAATCCAGTGATAGTAAACAGGCAATACAACAGAATACGTTTTATTGCTGGCGTCTGTAACAGAATAAAGGGTAAACGATATGGTCAGCAAATACACGCACAATTAAAGAAAAATTTTTAAAATAAATAAAACGCAAGAAACTAAAATGAAGATCAGTGGTAGAATATAAAGCGAGTTGTAACTTTGTCCATAAAATCTGTGACCGATAAGAAATGAACTGAATACAACCCATTTAACATTAAATATTCCTTTAGTGTTTTGTTAACCCAAAACAATGAAACGATTAAAAGCAAACGTGAGCATATCGTCAATCATGTCGTGACACAAAGTCATCTTGAATCATTGCAAATGTGTTTTAAAGTCGCAGAATCTCTGGTAATTTGATGTTCTTATTAACACGAGAGTTTCTCAACACGGTCTTAGATCACTTGACATTCTTCGCTATTTCTGGGTCACAGTATTTAAAAGCGCTTAATATTCGTACTTGTGTGACGACGTCTTTTAATAACCGAATTTCGTAACGATTTATGCAACACAGTATATTCGGCGTCTACCATTTCAGTGTATTCCTTTCGCAAGGGTTTTAATAGTTAATTCATACTGTCTGTGCCTTTGTATGCAATATACAACGGATGCAGAAGAAACAGCTCATGTGAAGGAAACTTATACAAACCAAGTAATTTTAATCTAAGGAGCCAGAATAACCAATCAGCTTCTTGCATAACGATGCCGTGTGAATGGGGGCACTCGAAACAGAGTCAAATCAGTTCGTTAGCGGGTCCCATACAAGACAGACTGGGTCGAGACGAATGCCAATTGCCCCGCTTTTTTCTTTCTTCGAAAATGCATATAAATGGGAATGCTGTTTCCCAAGCTCTTGCATTACCCTTGTTCACTTTTGAAGGTAAGTTGACCTTTACGTCTTCTGTATATGATTTATGCAGGTTTATGACGACTTTCCGCTACTATTTACGATAGCTCGCTTGTTATTAAAATGACAATTCTGAAACATGACCACAGGGAATTAAACAGACTTGTCAGATATGTTAGTCCTCTCGCTCAAAGTTGCGAGTTATAAATTCAGACAATCTCTACCCATCAGTTTTTCACGCTACGGAAAGGTGAAAATATTTTAAAA
>NC_061096.1:53734240-53779240 GCF_015104395.2 Macrobrachium nipponense | reverse complement strand
CTTCGTTCTGGAATCTTCACCTTTCACACTCCCCTTTCGTAAGCAGTTTTTAATGTAAATAGATTTTGTTTGCGTTTTGCTTGACCTCTCTCTCTCTCTCTCTCTCTCTCTCTCTCTCTCTCTCTCTCTCTCTCTCGTTGTGGGAGACTCACGGAAAAAATATTCAGTCTATAATCTGCATCTCTCTCTCTCTCTCGTTGTGGCAGAATCACTGAAAATATATTAAGTCTATAATCTCTCTCTCTCTCTCTCTCTCTCTCTCTCTCTCTCTCTCTCTCTCTCTCTCTCTCACTCTCTCTCTCTCTCTCTTTCTGAAATCATAATTACAACGAGAGAGTGGACAAAGAAATGAAGGCTCCTGATCTGGAAGAAAGCCAACCCGGAATGACGGGCGCTTTCTTCGAATTCATTCAACTGCTCTTGTGACATCGATTACCAAAAGTTTCTTGAATGCTGGACTTTATGAAGTTTAGTTTTTATCACGAGAGTTTTGGATGCCCGAGTTCCTGGGTCTTAAAGTAAAGCGCGTTTTTTTTTTTATTCTTCACGACGTTGAACAAGGTAAGGTATAGTATGTAAGTCTTAAGATGCAGGATCATTGTTTTGGGAAATTATTGTTTTTGGTGTACGCGGCTTAGGTTACTGCCAACCGTTCATTTAAAGCTGATAATGCTTTTATCTAATTCAGACCACTGATTTCCCTACGCCAGGCGCATGGAATCGAAAGCAGTTATCAGGGATGTGCGATAAAAGTTGTTTTGAGGGTTTTGATGGCTTGCAAAATGAACCCGTTTGATAGCTCACTTGATATGTAAGTTTTTTTACCCCTGCATATTTAATCCGCTAATGAAGGACACCAAGTGAAAATTAGGGCCCTTTAAAATCGCTAGGTTTTCTATGCTAGGGAGTGAATTATTCGACACCTTTTGTTTAATTTTTGCCGTTTGTCTTTTTTCTTGATTTTTGCTCTATTTTTTGTTACATTTCTTCTTTGAGAATTATTTCGTTCATGGCACCGTGGGAGGTTTATTAATTATTCCTAGCTTCCAAAAAAAAAAAATAAAATAAAATAAAACCATTGCGGAAATAATTCAATCAGGCAACGCATAAAAATAGCCTTCGTATGCATTACTATTGGCCTTATGCCATCATAGGTTCTCACACAATGGCTTCCCCCTAAGTGCGTTAAGGCATAATAGGGAGCAAGAGACATGGTGTGGGGACCTTTGAACAGTAGCCATCCCGAATTTTCTAATAACAGAAACCATTCTCTTAATTGTAACACCAATATTATATACCCTGATTTTTTATGTCTTGGGCCAAACTAGCCATTCTCACGAACTGCCGATTCTTGACTCTCTCTTTATTATATATATATATATATATATATATATATATATATATATATATATATATATATATATAGTTATTTATGCCTTTTCCCTTCAAGGGAGTGAGTGTAAAGCTTCAGTCTTCCGGTTCGCAGTAAATCTTGAAGACTAAGGTTAATAGCTCCACCACCTGCTTAATTAAGTGCCCTTAGCGTTGGGTATTTCTTGGTAGCTACTCCTCCAAAGTCTGCTCAAAGCCAGTGTTAAGGTAACTTGTTACTGTCTTTTACCTTCAGTGTTGTCTTTCATCACTTAGCCTTGATTTGCCCCATACACAGTTAACTAACTACCATCTTATCATATATTGCTTAATTAAACAAAGGCTCTAAAATGGTAGCATTTCATTAGACGTGAAAAGCAGAGTAGATGTTCTTGTTTACACAACATTGTTAGCATGATGTTTACCTCTTAGCAACGTAGAATCAGTTTCCATGATTTCGTCATGCTTGCGTTTTAATAGCCTTTTGGATAATCTGTTATTCAAGCTTTTCATTACCTTGCATTTACCTCCTGCAAACTTAATAGGTTTTTACTTTCTCATTAAAATGATCTGTTTTCCTCCATTCATTCTCCTAACCATGACTGTTTTCCTCTATTCATTCTCCTAACCCTGACTCTTTGCCTCCATTCATTATCCTAACCATGACTCTTTTCCTCTATTCATTCTCCTAACCATGGTTGTTTTCCTCCATTCATTCTCCTAACCATGGTTGTTTTCCTCCATTCATTCTAACCCTGACTGTTTTTCTCCATTCATTCCCCCTAACCCTGACTGTTTTCCTCCATTCATTCTCCTAACCATGACTGTTTTTCTCCATTCATTCTCCTTACCTTGACAATCTTGGAAAACCGTGATCTATATTTACACCGCTTGAGACCCTTTGGTCACACCATGTTATATTCAGACCCACGTAGAGTACGCAGATGTATAAATTCAACTTCATTTTTTAACAGTAACTACCCTTGAAAGCACGCAAGGTGCATCAAAGCAATCGGGTATTTCTAACAATTTCCTTTGAGTAGTTTCTTACTATGCAGCCATGCATACACAAATAGGAATTAGTTTGAGCTTTGGATAATTTAAACATATGCGCTTAACAGCTCACACAATAAAAGTCCATTGACAAAATAACGCCCATTGAAATACCTTAGGTATGACCATATACGAAAAATGAAAGAACAACAATCATTGTTGATCAAGGACATCATGTTTTACTTACCACAATGCCGACGTTGGCAATATAATAGTGACAAGCCATAAATGAGTTTCAAAGTCCATAACCGTCAAAGAGAGAGAGAGAGAGAGAGAGAGAGAGAGAGAGAGAGAGAGAGAGAGAGATCAGAGAAACTAGCAACTGAAAAAGAGATGCCTTTACAGTTATTCGACGCTATAAATAGAAGGAATGACCTTCGTCATTTCTTACAGTCAGCCCTGCGCTCCTGAACACTTGCATCACCATTTTGCTACAAAAAAATTGAGCGTTGTTAAATGAAAAAAAAAAATAAACAGAGTAACAAAATTTTTTTTCCCCATAAATTGCGCTGAAGACCGAAATAACCTTAACGCTATTTCAATGAACCCGCGCACGCATATGGCGATGATCGGCCCATCTGGAATCTATCTTGAGGTCGGTTCTGGCGTCTGTGGAAGGAAGGCAGAGACCAACTGGACAGTGTACCAGTGATGCGACCCTCTCATTGATTTTAATTCAGTCTGTTCCTGAGCATGCTGCTATTTGTTTACTCTAGTTTGAGAAGTACACACTGCTCAGTTTTAAATTGGGAACCAACTAGTTTCAAAACTGGCCGTATGTAGCTCAGCCATATCATGGAAAGTACAAGGAATAGGACGAAGTTACCAGGGGCTACCTTTCCTTACACGTCAAGCGGATGCGTTTGTGCTCGAAAGACAACTGTGTATTTATAAGAAAGATTAAATGAAAGGCTGAACTAGAGCATCGGTATTTTTTTTTTTTCATTTTTTAGGAGAGAACATGCGAACTCTTAATCCTTCTTATCGTCACTTCGCTGTCGTCATCTTGGAACAGAAATGACAGAACTGATCTCTATGATCTAATCACAGATTCGGATGAAATTCAACTCATCCCTTTCCTTACATAGTAGAAAACTTCTGTACCGGTTAACTGGCGGTGTACGTTTGACTTTTAAAAGTCTAATTAACCTTAATACGCTATGGAGAGTACTCGAGTATCAAGCGGGTGCACCTCTTCCGGTCCAGCCTCTTGGGCTAAGCATTTGATTTGTGTAGGATTATGCTTACACAAGGGTCGTGACTCCCTGTCCCATAAACAGTGCCTTTTACACACAGCACATCTCGTTAACAGCGTTTTTGCCTCATAACGAGGTACTCGCTCATTAAGAGAGGGTGTTGGCATTCCCGGCACGTGGTTTTTTGGCGCACCTTCAGCCTCTTGCGCTGTTTAACATTCGAAAGGTTGCTGGTTGCAGCTCCCATGTATGTTGCAAGGGGTTTACCGTCCCTAAATTTATCGGCAAAATACAGCAAAATTAAGGGAACATTCGTGACCCACTTTTCATATCTTTAGAAATTGATTGTCGTGTTTGTGTGATGATTACACAAATCACCTTATATTCAAAATTTTGATGTGTGCCATATTCTTTATTTAGATATATTTTTTTAATCGCTACTATCGTTCTCGCTTTAATTTCACATACTTAACGAAATTTCAGCTCTAAACTGAAACAACATAAGTGAAATTCTTATCGTATCAAGTTCAATTACAGTTAAATTCAGTACTTTGCCGACACTCACAGGTCATTACTTTCCTAGCGTAGATCGCCTTCAGTGACCTTGGTAATTGTACCGCCAAAAACTTTAAGAGGAATCGGGCAGTCAGACCTATATGTCAAGAGTGCACAAGGTTCATTTCATCATGTGATGGCCGAGTGAGCGTCGCCGCTGTTCTGATTTTGACTGAATAAGAATGGATTTACCTAACAACCCTTGAAAAGTCCTCATCTTGTCTAGCCAGTATGTCACATTAACAACGCGTACCTTGTTAACAAAAGGATTAGAGAAGCTATATAAAAGACGTTAAAATGATCTAATTAAAAAACAAGGCGTTGTTGTATATGTGGCGTTTAATTAAAGCATATGTGCATAGACGTACATGAAAGTACATTTATGTTGAGTTTGATATACAGATAGTTATATCCATACCATCAAAAATGGTGGTAATATGCTTCACAAAGCGATATCTAAAATAGATAACTGTGAATATATCAATGGAATATATATAGTATATATATCATGAGTAGCTGTAATTTTATTTTTAGCAAAATACTTTTCGTCAATATATACAGACTTTTTTTTTTAAACTCAAGTTCAGGAAACGAGTCAAACCCTTTTAGTTTGCGTTTTTGCACACACTGCGATAAAGTGCTTTTATTCAGCTTTAAAACAGCACCAGTATCAGTATTCTAGTAAAGGAATATCTTTGAAGTGACCACTATCGCTTGAGCAAAACCGGTCGGTCATCTTGTGAGCGTAGGAAGATGATGATACTCGCGAAAGAAAAAATATATGACTACGCATTCTTGTATATGTGTATGTGTATATATATGTATGTATATATATTTACGTACATATACATCTATTTACGTATACATACATATATTATATATATGTGTGTGTGTGTGTGTGCGCTGAAAGGAAAGAAGCAACTTAGAGGTAAACATACCTAGAAATTTTTAATAAGAATCTGAAATAACAGTGCTAAAAAAATAATCCACAAGGCCATTCCGGCAGTAATTCTTTTCGAGGAAGATTCGCAGACGGGACTAAAGAATTCCTTTTAAGGCCCATCGGCAAGTCATCACATTGGGTGCAGCTTACGACCATTGACAGCCTCAGTGTCATCACTGACACGGGAATTTTTTGACAGGTAAACCCTTTCAGAACTCAAGGTAACTATAAGCCATTTTGAATAACCTAGGTTCTGCTGTGTTTGGTGGAGTGGGTCCTTCGCGCGTCGCTATAAAAGGAGATGCTTGAAAAAACATACTTAAAAAATAAATGCAGTTAATAAAAAACGAATGAGAAATATATTCCATATTGAGACATAAGCCGCAGTGATTTCATTCTCTTTTTTTTTTAAATCAACAATTACAACATATTTTTGTTAATCGTAAGCCTGTCTGTCATTTGTGATTAGCTTCATGTATTAGAAGCAACAGAAGGTGACAGGAAATGCAGAAAGAAGAGATCATAGAATAGATGTGCGTTAATAATGGACGCCTCGTGTAAACATCAGCATTCTCCACTTGATGTGTGAGTAATGCATATGTTAAACACACACACAAACATACATATAATTTTTATATAGATTTTTACAAATGAAATATGTGGTACATATATATATATATATCTATATATATATATATATATATATATATATATATATCGAGCTACAATGTCCTTTAATATCTAATTCGCTCTACCTCGGTTAAGCATATATGAAAATATATTAATTCGAGGTAGAGCGAATTAGATATTAAAGGACATTGTAGCTCGATATATGTATATGAATCACGGAAATGTGATATGACTTATATAATATATATATATATATATATATATATATATATATATATATATATAAATGTGTGTGTGTGTGTGGATTGTAACGCTCGTGTGTGTGTGTGTTCATGTTTTTTTTTTATTTTTTTCCTTAAGAGCTATAGATTAGATTTGTGAGATGATAATCGCATCTTCGCCAAGCGGAGACACAGACATACAAAGGAAGTAAAGCTGTGACATGTTTCAACACTGATAGACAGGGAGAGAGAAAAATACAGGTGAATAGCTGAGGTAAATCACCTGTTTAAAAACTGTTGATTGCATTTTCTGGAAATTTAAATGTCCAACGTTATCTGAGCAGTGTTACCGATCATAAACTATACTTGTATTTACTTTCCATCAAGAGCAAACACATCATAATCAGTCATAACTAATGAAAAAAAAATGAATAAGATAAAATTAAAGGACAAGAAAAGCAAGCCAAACAGCAACCTGGATAGTTTTCTTTTATGAAACAATCTTGTAAATTAAACGTGTAAATGTTTATTATTAAAAGTGTTTGATCCACGAGTGATTCACAGCCAACCAGCTGAAGAGTTGAGGCAACAAAACCCAGGAAAATGATTTACGATGTAGATAGCTGACAGTAACTTTATCAGTTATAACGACCCTGTTTTTTTTAAAGAGAAAACATGGAGAGAGGAGAGAGAGAGAGAGAGAGAGAGAGAGAGAGAGAGAGAGAGATCACTGCGTAATGTATCCGAAAGGTATAAAAAATATATTTTCCTTTTTATCTTCTATATAAACATAAGTCTTGATATTACGAATAGACTAATAGCCTGTCCAAAGAATTTAAATGGCTATTGCTGAAGCTGGAATTGAATTTAGGAATGACTATACTCTGTTTTTTTCCATCTGTCCAACCGACTGTGGTGTTTGCGTATGGTAACACTGCGTCCCGGGCTTTAGATAATTGCATTCAGCGTACGCTCAACAATTATAATAATATCCTATTTCGAACATTAACGGTGTAATTCGCATGCGGTAAATTATTAAAACACTTTTCAGTTGCAAATGTACACCCAGATATCCTTTTATTTACCTAAAATTTAGACAACGTAACTATTTAAGCACGGGACGCAGTGTTACCATACGCAAACACCACAGGCGGATGGACAGATGGAAAAAAACAGAGTATAGTAAGTTCTTGACAGCGAATTCACTTAGCAAAGTTTTAGCGTTGATACAGCTCTCACTAATGAGTTTTTCTCCAAATGAATATTTAGTCCTCCGGTATTTCTCATGTCATTCTGTTATCACAGTTCTCATATTTAAGCGAAGTAGAAGTTTTTCTCTCTCTCTCTCTCTCTCTCTCTCTCTCTCTCTCTCACGTATTTCTCATGTCATTCTGTTATCAGAGTTCTCATATTTAAGCGAAGTTGAAGTTCTCTCTCTCTCTCTCTCTCTCCTGCGAGAGAGGTCCGGTAGGAGAGAGAGAGAGAGAGAGAGAAGTGTTGGCGACAGTGAAAGTGCAGAGGCGCTTGCGAAGCCGCCCTTCAGCGCGTGTCATGTGCCCTCCCGGTCCGACCACCTGACGAGCTCTGCCGCCCACCGAATACGTTTTCATACACAGACGCACGCATGCGCGCACTCACACACACACACATACTCTAGATTCCTGGTCAAGATGCGTCAAAGAAACGCATGTCTCGTAGACACTTCTTGGTTAAGAACCAGGAATCCGTTCAGTCTGGTTTTCTTGAGATGTGAGACGTTATACATCTAGAGATGAAAAGGTATTAGGGGACTGTTCACGCTAGAGAAATGATGGAGAGGAACTATACGCTGGGTAAAATCTCTAGAAAAGACTCCTTTGAATTATGAGATTCTGCCTTAGTAACTTCTAGAATACCTCCACCGTCATCCCCATTATCGATTTTTTTTTTTTTTTATAAGTGAACCTTTTTTTTCTTCAGTTTTTCCCATTACTTCTGTTACTTCTTGGATGTGAACGTCATATTCTTTGGAAGCCAGAATTTCAAGTCAGTGAGTGGTCAGTGGTCCCTGTGGGCCCGTTCATTATTAATAAGGTTCATCTTCATAATAATAATAATAATAATATAATAATAATAATCATAATAATAATAATAATAAAATAATAATAATAATACATGGATAAGTATCAAGATCTGAAAATAGAAATAAGAAGGATATGGGATATGCCAGTGGAAATCGTACCCATAATCATAGGAACACTAGGCACGATCCCAAGATCCTGAAAAGGAATCTAGAAAAAAACTAGAGCCATGAAGTAGCTCCAGGACTCATGCAGAAGAGTGTGATCCTAGAAACGGCACACATAGTAAGAAAAGTGATCGGACTCCTAAGGAAGGCAGGCAGGATGCAACCCGGAACCCCACACTATAAATACCACCCAGTCGAATTGGAGGACTGTGATTGAGCAAAAAAAAAAAAAAAAAAAAAAAAAAAAAAAAAAGATTAATAATAATAATAATAACTCGATCATCTGCTCCTACTACGTCTACAACTTCAGTATCAACTTCACTGGAGCCTGGTTTCCCTTCATGAGTCCTTGCTAGTCCGACCTGTTACCAACTTTTCTGTCGTAACATTCTGGTCTTCTGTTCATCCATCATCAGCTTCACCGTTAGCTTCTAGAATCTACATCATTTTCTTCTCATTACCGACTTCGTCGTCATCAACAGTAGGTACTGTGATACAGTCAGAGCTACGAAAGGCATGAGACTATTCAGATTAGATTACGTGGCGATTTTATGAATGTGTAGCGATATGACTCTGTGAAAAGTATAATAAAAAGAATGGGAGACACGAAAATTAAAATAAATGAGTGATGATTTCCGCTCCAATATGGGTGAAGTGAAGTTTATATGAATGAAAGAAAATACTATGACTTCACAAGACCAAATGCAGAATATAAGTGGAGTTGCCTCCACCAAATATGTGTATGTATTTGTACAGCTGTTTTTGCGTTTAGGAAACTAATAAGAATCGACATTTAAAAGAAAAAAAATCTGAGACGACCCTAAAGCAACTTATCAACACTATAATATCTCAAGGATTTTTTTTTTTCTAAATATTCACTAATCGTTTTTATCTGGATATGAGTGTTTACATCATACATACGGCGACGAAAGCAGTGAGTAATTTGGTCTTGTGCCAAGAATTCCTAACGTCCAGTTAAGTCGTCCTTATCAAATAAAGATTGACAGTCGTGGTTGTTCGACCATTTCCATAATCGTCATGGACACAATATACGTATCACTTGTTTATTTGTGCAAAAGGCTTGGGAATCAATACTGAATGCACATCGATGACTCCTCCTGAGAACCAGGAAACGCTTTTGATTCACGCGACTAATTTAACCGAAGTCTAAGAAGGGATTCGTGATTCATAGGTACTCCCCAACAATATTCCCCCCTCCTCTCCCCCCCGCCCCCACGTCTCCCACCTCACCCTCACCCCTCACCTCGGTTCTATTACCGGTTTCGTCAGTGTTTGCGTTGCCGTCTCTCACTTCCTCCCATTTCGTGATAGATTTAAGACTTGTGTTGAAAACTGCGTAAATTGTTTGTAGGAAGAGGAAACATCAAGTAAACACCTGGTAAATTCAAATTATAGCTTCGTGTACACTTCTCTCTAGGCCTTGTCACTCTTAATGTTAAATCTAATATATCTTTGTTGAGGTTGAATCTCGTAGGTATCAATTGGGATCGAGTCTTGTATATATTCGTTAACAGTAAGTCTTGTAGATTACTGGTTGCGATTGAATCTTGTAGATATTGATTGAGATTGAATCTTGTAGATATTTGTTAACATTCAATCTTGTATATATAAGTCGAGATGGAATCTTCTAAATATCTGTTAAAATGATATCTTATAGTTTTTTAAATTGAACTTTATAGATATTTGTTAAGACTAAATCTTATAAGTATTGAAGTTAAATCTTACAGATATTTGCTAGGGTTAAATCTTCTAGATTTTGGTTAACATTATTTCTTATAGATATTTGTTAACATTATATCTTATAGATAGTTGTTGAGATGAAACATTATAGATATTTGTTAAGACTCAATTTTATAGGTATTTGTTGAAGTTAAATCTTACAGATATTTGCTAGGGTTAAATCTTCTGGTTATTGGTTAACATTATATGTTATAGATATTTGTTAACATTATATCTTATAGATAGTTGTTGAGATGAAACCTTATAGATATTTGTTGAGATAAATCTAGTAGATAATTGAAAAATATTTTCACTTGCCTGGGCTGACAGAAATAACGTCCATGATTCATAAACACAAGAGAAACATTTTAGCGCTACAGGATTTTGTTTACACGGAACATTGTCCGGAAGTATCATGTGACGTCATGCAGAGTTGTAAACACAACATTCCTTGAGGCTGTCCGGAATAAGTCATAATTAAGAGAGGTTATTAAAATTCCATTATAGGCTTTTTCTTATGACGATTCGGCGTTCATAAAATTGCCCACTGCCGATTGCAACCATTATTGCCCAGTAATTATTTGATCCTATTTGAAAGATTTTTGGACTTAGAATATACTTATAGTAGCATGAATCTTAAATGGAGAAACGGATCCACAGTTATGTATGGGTACATAGATTTAAAAGTGAATCTAAAGAGAGTGCTTTTGTGCCTCTGTTCGAACAAATTTTAAATATATTTATACCCATACATAACAGGTAGATGTGTTTCTCCATTACTGTTACTTCATTAACGTTAATAGATAACTCACCATCTCATTCCGTCATAAATACAGGTTATCACTTTATTGTTATCAGAAATGACGTCAGCTGCGAATGGGGAAATGAGAATAATGATACAACGAGCATTATCCCTCGGAAGACGTCACAGTGGATTACTGTCATTCAATTGGGGGTACTTACGTCAGTATTTCCTGAAGATACGTCTCTGTAGGAGTCGTTGGGCGGTTCTCTCTTTTTGACAGCCCTGGGGGAATGTCTCCCTCGTAAGTATCAAGAATTATCATAACCCAAAAGCAAAGGGAAATCTGTAATCCTCCATGTGACGTGAAAGGTCGAAAAAGGATCTATTTTCTGTGATCACTGAATAATCATGCTATCTATAAATAAAATTATATTACAGACCGTATTCGTATTGCCTTATTATATATTATATATATTATATATAGTAATATTATATATATATATATATATAACCAGAGAGAGAAAACAGAGAGAGAGAGAGAGAGACGAGAGAGAGTAGAGAGAGAGTGAGAGAGGGATAGGACTGTTGGCTATAATTAGGACTATGAAACTGAGCATGGGACTAGCATCTATCTATATATTATATACAGACGTATTCGTATGCTTATATATATATATATATATATATATATATATATATATATATTATATTATATACATAGAGAGAGAGAGAGAGAGAGAGAGAGAGAGAGAGAGGACTGTTGGCTGTAATTAGGACTATGAACTGAACATGGGACTAGCACCCTCATCCCAAGTTTAGTGCTGAGATTCACTATTTTAACCCCTTTTGTGTTAAATATATATTCATTTATATTTATAGAGACCACCAATTACGTAAACCCATTAATGTAGCGAAAGATATATTTTATTATAAGTAGAGCCAGGTTCAAACAATTGAAGGGTTTATGGGCAAAACGCAGACTTCTTTAGTTTTACCGGCTGCGTCAAAATTTGTACGGTACAGAAACTAAAATATGAAAGTCGTCGCTCGGCGCCAGCAAGAAAAATGTCCGAAATTGCCAGAAAGTAACGCATGAGGCTCCCCGTATCCGGCTGCTCGGTTGGAAATCTATAAAAGAGTCAAAGTCACCACCGCACTCGATGTGAAATTTCATCCAGGCTAAAAGGTTCCTGGCTCGCTGACTCCGTTTTCCCACAAGACAATTATTTGGGGCGAACTATTAACATTCCTCGGCGTACTGTGGTGCGCTTTACTAAACTGGCGTACACACACACACACACAACACTCATTCAGTCATGCAGTCAGAAGGAGCTCGGAGCCAAACGACTCGGCGTCCGGTTTTCGCTGTAAGTCTCAGACGAGCTTGCAGAGTTGCAGATTGATTATTTTTACTCTTATTCACGAGGGCATTTTATTTTACGTCTTGTTCTTGTCATGTTTTGTCCTAATTGAGGTATATGAAAGTTAACAATAAACCCCTGTATACAATTGTATGTGTACACACCCACTGTATATATATATATATATATATATATATATATATATATATATATATATATATATATATATATATACATACACATATATAAACAAAACTAGAGCGCAAACAAAATAAACAAAGGCATTCCCATCATAAAACCACGAAGGTTCCAGTAGGCAACCCTCAGGAATGCTATAGAAAACGGGAGAATGAGGGAGCCGCATACCAAGAAATTACTCTCCCGTGACGGAAGATCATTTGTATTTTTTGAATCGCCGTAAAAGAAACGTGCTGGACTTTCTTTTTAAAAGTATTTTATCTCGGGTTTAATGCACGTAATCTAAGGACTTCATTAGCACTCGGAACTCACGATGGAAATGGCTTTTAATCGCCTGAGAAAGTAAGATTTGACGAGTGTTTTCAAAACAGTTGGGTTGGTTGGCGAGCTCGCGTTCTCGTACAGCGTTATTATTATTGTTATATTATGACGCCCGCGTGTTTGAGGGGTGAGTCAGGAAGGGAAAGCATGGCCATTGATGTAACGTTTTTGCACCCGTCTCGTGATTTACAGGTGAAGCGCCCCCCCCCCCACCCCCCACTTGAGGCGGATCTCCGTGCTTAGTGAAAAGTAATTAATTCTTACGAGTTTTACCTGTCACTGTGGAATTCTGACTTTCGACGGGATGGATGCTTGTGCTCCCAGCTGAATCGGATGCAACTGAAACGTTACTGACTGTCAAAAGCTCTGTAGCGATGATGATGATTATGATGATGATAACACTTCCTTTATTATTATTATTATTATTATTATTATTATTATTATTATTATTATTATTATTATTACATGACCCCTAATTCAGTAGATGTATAATAATAACGCCATTTATTTCGCTGTTCGAAGAAAAGTATGATGATGATGATGACAACAGTTCATTTATTCATATTATTATTATTACTTGACTCCTAATTCAGTAGATTTATAATAATAACGCCATTTATTTCGCTGATGATGATGGTGATGATAACAGTTCATTTATTATTATTATTATTATTATTATTATTATTATTATTATTATTATTATTATTATTATTATTATTACTTGACTCCAAATTCAGTAGATGTATAATAATAACACCATTTCTTTAGCTGTTCAAAGAAAAGTGTGTTTCTGAAACGCCATGTATTTAATTACGAAATGACTACATTACTCATGTGTTACGTGTGCTCATTCTGGTGCAAAATAGGGTCTTCTGGTAACTATGAAGAAGACTGTTAACGAGCAATATTAACTTATGTTATTATCATCCATTATTTCTGTTTCTTGTTTATCACATTATCTGCCCATTTCCCCTTGTGACTAACCGGATGTCTTTCCTATTTTGTACTTGGCACTATAAACGCAAATTTGAATCTAAAACTTAAAGTTTACTGATATTAAATCCTATTGACACTGTTTAACTCTCTCTCTCTCTCTCTCTCTCTCTCTCTCTCTCTCCCAACGTCTAATTTGCCTCCAGCAACACCGGCGCTGAAAGGTGCCTGCTCTCGTTCCAGGCTATGGAATTTATACTCCACGGCCTCGACTGCAATTGAAAAGATTTCAGCAACAGCTGTGGTTCTCTCTCTCTCTCTCTCTCTCTCTCTCTCTCTCTCTCTCTCTCTCTCTCTCTCTCTCGTAATGGGGTCCAACGCTGCGTGAGCCATATGTTCTAAGCACACCTTTTACAATGGAATTCCGACTCGTGATTGTTTTTGCACTGTGGACACATGGACACCCTAAGTTTCTAAATGATATGCTCTCCTGAAGGAGCTGGTATTGGTCATCAGAGGATTCCATAAATCTCTTAAACTAAAAAGTATGTCAGGCCTATTTCAAGATGACTCGAAGCGAGAACAGATCCCCTTCTTGGATGGAGTCACTCAAGGCCTTGGAGTCACTGTACAGGATACCGTTTAATGACCGTAGAATTTTCTGAGATATGAGATCACTGCAAGAGATCAATTTTCGCTTGCTCCGGGAGTAAGCCTGCAAACTACTTTGCTGTTGTCATTGCTGTTGTTGTTGTTGTTATTGTGTGGTTAGGAAACATCTATGTAAGAGCCTAAAAAGGTCTGTATATTGTACTTCGCGTTGAGGTAAAGATACAGGAATTTTAGTATAGGATATTTAATATATATTTAAACAGTTCATCAAAATTATTTCTAACAAAATATAGCGTATTTATTTTAATTTTCGTTGGTAAAATTTGAGCACGTTTTTATTCACGTTAAAAGTTAGGAATAAAATGTTTACAACTTACGCGCGAGGGAAAATCCTTGCACGCATCCTGAGTAAGCTGGAGGTCGGATCACTCCTTGTTTTGATCTAATATCATAAGCAGGCAATGAATAATTTCCCTCCATTTCGGAATCATTATCAGTTGGGCAGCTTGTGACGTCAGGTATTAATTTGTGCACTTTGTATCTTTTGACAACTCTGGTGATGGAACTTATAATGTTTGGAAATTTTGGCAAATAAGCAAGAAGAATGTTAAACTGGCTATATATATATATATATATATATATATATATATATATATATATATATATATATATATATATATATATATATATATATATAGTATATATATATATATATATATATATATATATATATATATATATATATATATATATATATATATATACATATATATATATATATACATTTATATATATATATATATGTATATACATATGTTTATATATATATATGTATATATATATATATATATATATATATATATATATATATATATATATATATATATATATATATATATATATTATTATATATATATAATATTTATATATATGTGTGTGTGTGTGTGCGTGTATTGAGAAAATTCAGAAATTCAGATATTTGGAAAGTAGCCAGTTTAGTATTCTCCAGGTTTTTTTTTGCCAAATTTTCCAAACATTGCAAGTACTATGACCAATTATTTCATACACTGATATCATGACCTACTTCATATTATACGTGTGCATGTGGTATCATGACCTATTTCATACATACGTATGCATGTGGTATTTTATATATACATATCTATGTATGTATGTGTGTATATCTATATATATTAATATAGATCCTATATATATATATATATAGCTATATGTATATATATATATATATATATATATATGTATGCATACGTATGTACGAAATAGGTCATGATACCACAGCGTCATCGCCGGTATCCTTCCAAAAAAGGTGTCCTTAAGTCGAAATACGGCTCAGATTTCACGAATTTTCGCTGACACACGATCTGATACTGTACCTGTGAATTCAGGATGGGGCAATGCGTCTTGCCTGAGTGGCACCACAGCTCTCAGGGCATCTCGGCTGTAAATGGATAACAACGACTGAGGTCAAGAAGTAGGGCGTGCAGATAGAAATCTCATCCATAAGGACTTTACGAACAATTGCCGGGCTGGACCTCTCAGGCCCCACCCCTTGCGAAGAGGGTTAAGGCGTAGGTTGATATATATATATATATATATATATATATATATATATATATATATATATATATATATATATGACTATGGACGTATGTATGTATGTGTGTATGTATTTGTCGTTGGGGGGGAAGGGGACTATTGTTTGTGTATTAGATTTCACTTATTGACTTTCTTCTGAGCGACCAGCGTTCATGACATCGCATCTCAACAACGGAATTACAGAGAGCGAATCCTACTTTTCCGAACGGGCTGCATTAACCAATAACAACCATTGTGTCGACATTTGATGTTGTTTGCGATACTCTCCTTTTTAAAGAGCGACGAACGATCGAAGGAGGTGCAAGAGGCGAAAGAGAATGAGCCTGAAAATATGAGAAAACGGTCGGAGAAAGAATGTAGGAAAGAAGAGCGAGAATATGATCGTAGAATGTTGGAGGGTGGATATAAGTAGGTAGTAAATTAAGGTGATGCTTTTGTCATATAGAAGATGAATAAAAAAAACATGATTGATTATGGCTACAGTTACGAGAGAGAGAGAGAGAGAGAGAGAGAGAGAGAGAGAGAGAGAGAGAGAGAGAGACTGAGACTGAGATTATAATTGCAGCGCACAACGAGAGCAATTTTTCATGTTTCATCGCCTCTTCTTCTAAAGGGATGACGGAACCATCTAAGGCTTCGATAATCACCAAACCAGAGCAAGCGAGCCTACCCCTCTCTTTGTTCTCAAGATGCAATTGATTATTATCTTTCTTTCTAGCCACTCCATCTAGACGGCTCTGCCCTCCAAGTTTAGGATAGCGACTTTACTTCGACTGTAGTTGTTGTAGTAGGTGATGCAATAATCCCAAGGCTGCGGTTGCTGCGGATTTTTGATCAATCATGGTAGCCTTTTGCCAGCTTGGGCTTTTGGGTCAAGGTAGATACTGTGTGTGTTGTTGTTTACATTTTTGCCAGTTGAGAAGTAGACATTGCAAGCATAGCCAACTGCCGCTTGTAGCGCAATGTATTACTGTCTAAGAGACACGATAACTGTTATTTTTTTAGGTTATGGCTATTAAAGATGATCTGATCCACTGCTAGCTAAATTATGAGTTCTTACAACTCAGAGAGAGAGAGAGAGAGAGAGAGAGAGAGAGAGAGAGAGAGAGAGAGAGAGAGAGAGAGAGAGATCTTATGAATGCAATGGAAAGTATTTTCGGTAAATGGGAGAAAGTACACAGTGAAAATGTGTTATCTGATTAATATAATGACCGGTATGTATGTACAGTTGTTGAAAAAATACTAGTAATCGACTAATGTTAGCAGTAGTTGAAATACAACCATAGGCAATAATATAAAGGGAAAAACTAAAAGAGCAAAACAGATGACAAAACAAGCTGTTGACTTGCACTCTACATTAAATATGTACGGATTCTGGGAACTCATTTTCTGCGAATGAGGATCCCTGAGAGCGATGACGTCAATCACGATACTTTGCCATGATGCACAGCCAGTATGGTCCTCAGAGTCCTACTGAGGGCCAGGTGTTGAGGCTCTCAGAACAAGAAGTCAAGGAGCCTCTCTCGAACGCTCCAGCCCAGAGATCGCTGTTCTTATAACAATCTGTTCAGGTCTGACGAAGTTAAAAAGTTTTAAGGTATTTACTCAGGGTTGTTCTTGCTGACGATGAACACTATTAACCCCCATCAAATGCTGACAGTTTTTGTACAAGATGTGAATACTTATTAAAACTATTTCAATTCAGAGAGGAACAAAAAACAGCCCCGAGGAACGCCATGACGGTAGGATTTCGTCATCACGGAAAAGGAGCGTTCCATATCTACCGAGGCGAGCCTCCTTAAATGGATTTTTGTTTAACAGAGCGGAAAAGACCTCACATTACACCGCTTATTAATAAACAAGTTCTGTTTTAGCTGCGTCATTCCCTACTATAAGCTGCTGAGGAGACGCCAATACCCAGTAACCTAAAAAAATATAGCAAAACATGAGTCGTTGTTCGCTTGTAACACACGCACATGCATACATCGACCTCCAGAATAATTCTCTCAGATCCATACGGTACGACATTGCAAAATTATGATAAAAGTCTGTGTTCGTAAGTGTGTGCATGTGTATATGTGGGTGTGTTTAATTTTCATGTAGTTACTCTATAATTTTATTTTTATGTGAACCATATTAGCTTTCAAAATGTCAATTTTTCTTTGTTCTACAATTCAATATAGCGCAGAAGTTCACCTTCTCTCTCTCTCTCTCTCTCTCTCTCTCTCTCTCTCTCACACACAAAAAAACACACACACACACAGCTAGTAAATCACACACACACACACACACACACACACACACACACAGAGAGAGAGAGAGAGAGAGAGAGAGAGAAGAGAGAGAGAGAGGAAATTATGAAAATGTCATATCTGTGGTGAAGGCAACGCCATCAGCCTCTAAATTATCGCCCCCTTTTTGGCGTATGAGAACGTCGCTATATTTAGCACCCACTAAATTGTGCGCATGCGTTGGCAATTTTAAATAGTCTCCCTTTACAGGCAGTATAATAATTCAGTCTAACCCTCTTATTCTTTTTTGCCAGATAATTTTCTTCACTTTGCTTCTAATTCGCCCTTATTTTTTGCTCACGTTTGTTTTTTTCATGCTCATTTTCCTTTGATCTTACGAACTCAGTACACGCCAGCTATATCCTTGTTTGCACATGTTCTCCTTGCACCATCTGGTAACACTGAGCGTTAAACTCTTGGGATATCTTTTTTTCTTGTCTGGTGCCATGTGGTAACACTGTCCAAGCTCTTGTAGACGATTTATTTGCCAGGTCAGGACTCACTGGTATTGTGTTCAGCTTCAAAATGTCAGAAGCCGATAAGCTGATCTGTCATTTAATTGCGAATTCCGGGTCAAATGACTCGAGAAAATTGTTTTCCTGATAGATTTAAGTAAAGAGGGAGGCACAAATATGCACAGAATTGAACGCTTTGAGATTTACTCGTCCCTGCATGACTTCTCTGTGTGTGTGCATGTTGATAAGCGAGCGTTTGTGTATGAACCTAAGAATCCCTCGGCGAACATGAGGGATCTGCTAATTCTGGGTGGGCTCCATAAGTTAAGGAGAGAAATATTGAACGATTTTTTACTTATTTTTTTGCCTTGTGTGATGGAAAACTTTAGGCACGAGGGAGCTTATAATATTGGAGAGAAAAACGCAAAGATTTATCGCTTCTCTTCACTTATGGTGCAGAGATGCTGTGGTTCAGTGGATGCTATTAGCCGACACCGAAACATAATAGGATTTCGGATGTATCGATAAGTAGAAGTATATTCATTTGCACATACAACCTACTAAACATTAGGATTGGACTATGGTATTTAAGTCAGTTCATATCCCAAAAGAAGGGGTCCCAGTATTATACCATTAATATTCTAGCTATAGGGAGTTAAGTAAAATTCTGCTCAGTCTTTAACACTTCCTCGGAGACATAATACATTTATAAGAAAAGAGAACGGTTCTGAAACGGTGCAAGAGTTATATAACATTCGCCGTCGATATTAAGCTGATTTGCCAAGAGGGAAATTGCATCAGCTCAAGAAGCACTCATCATACCTAAGTGATCCTCCTCAAATCCCTTGTCATTTAGGTGATCAAGGTTCATCTGCGGCGTCTTTTTCATCGACGGGACGAAAGGCCAGATTATTACTCCATAAAATTCGCCTTTCTTGAGAAACATATGCGTCATCAGTCTCGCCTTCGTCCCTACAGAAATCAAGATTATATATATACTATACGGGGAGTATTCGTATTATGAATGATATCTGTCTTTTGCTCTTCTCTTTACATGAATATTTAAATCCTAACCTTTTTTATCTTCATAAATACACAAAATAATACACTAACTTATATACATTTCACTAACTAAAATTGTCTCTGCAATTTCCTCCCTCCTTTTGGATAAGCTCATCATTAAAATTTACCCTTTAGATCCAAGAGGGAAATACATGATGAAACATTATTTTTTTTCCTAGAGGAGACTGGAGCCCACAAGCCCACACACGGTAGGTTAGGCCGATGTTAGTTGAACCAATCTGCACGGCAGAGCGGTTTAGGTAGTTTTATTATCCAAGGCCAAACTGCACTCGCGAACTGCGCCACCAAAGCTGAGACAAAAATTGATAGAGGCGACCTTTAGTTCCTCCTCCCCCATGGGGATGGCAGTGTCAGCCTGGCTGATGTCACCCTTACAAGGGGCCAAGAGGAATTTAACAACTCGGGAGTCATTTGCCACACGCTATCCTTATACCCCTCCCAACGCGTTCAAGTTGGAGCTCTAGACCAACACAATTGCGCGACCCGCTAATCTTCATGTGTTGGTATGGCTACAACTCGACTATTGAGGAAAGTGGCCAGCAAATGTCAGGACAGTGCCATCAAGAGACAGTGAAACCAAGACACAACAATACTTCCATCTTCAATAGAATTTAGACATCCTGTCACTGTATATAGTGTCTGGCTCATCTTGTTGGTCTCGTATCCAAATACTGACCTGGCTCAACATTACTTAACTTTGCAGATCAGAAGTAAAGCGATTTTGTTATTGTTTTCGGTAACATACATACATATATATATATATATATTATATATATATATATATACATATATATATATATATATATTTAGTCAAGGATACAGAAAAAATAGTATATATATATATATATATATATATCTATATATATATATATATATATATATACGTATATATCCATACATACACACACACACACACACACACACACACATATATATATATATATATATATATATATATATATATATAGATATATATATATATATATATATATAAATATATATATATATATATATATATATATATATGTATATATATCTATATCTCTCTCTCTCTCTCTCTCTCTCTCTCTCTCTCTCTCTCTCTCTATATATAGATATATATATATATATATATATATATATACTATATATATATATATATATATATCTGCTGACTGTGTTGGGAGAGTTTTTATTAACGCAATAGTAATAAGTGCCTCCTTGAGGCCTACTAAACAAAGGTGGGTAGGCGAATGAGATATATTCATATATTCATGAGTATCATTGAAAAAACGGAGATCTGAATTTCTCTGAACTTCTGATGAGATTTATTTTCCTGGAATAAGGCTTGGAGAATTTCGCAGCTGCGCAGTGGAAGAATTTTTTTTTTTCCTTATCGTAATGGACACTTTATAATGAGCTGTATAAATTACTCGCACGAAGAACCACAAAAATCATACGCATGAGAAGGCTTCAAGCAATTGTTAGTTATTTTCTCAATATGTTTGCATAATGCAATGTAAACGACGTTGTCTAGGGTCGTTACAAGCATCGAAAAGAAATATAAGCGAGGAAAAGTGGCCTTTAAATGTGTGTGAAAACACTCGCTTTCAAAAAACAGTTAGACCAAGAACGCACAAGCATCAAGTTTGTTGATTCTGTAGTTGATGTGACGCAGAGTTTTCTGCAAACCGCTCTGCCACCTTTGCCATGCTGTTTTCCTTTCAGGATTCCCTGTAGGGTGTGGTGCCATCAGTGCATCTCATGTGGTGCACTGTTGGCATTTCTAAAGGTTGTTTGCAGCATCCCTTCTGCCCCTAACTGCACCAACTGTCTAATGTTTTACTTTCCCTCTGTTTCCATTATCTTTTTTCCATCTTGATGTGCAACCAATCCACTTTCCTTTTTTTTCCACAAAAACTAAAAGGAAGGTAGATGAAAGTGGTTCCCCCACGTGCTTGGCCTTATAGCCATATTTCTATAAAGAAGTATAAACTCCTTTGGGATGTCCACTTTTCCAACGGCTCATTCAGGCCTCATAGTACCTTTGTCCATCAAGTGCTCCATTTCTACACTACCTAGTACCAGGATTCTTCAGTCCCTTGCACGGCTATGCTGAGAAATGGTCTTTGTGGCAGATTATTGTTGATTCTGATCCGTACATTTAAAGGAGGTTATAGTACTCATTTTAAGTAGCATGTACTTTTCTGGCGGAATTTTTTGAAATGCAAAATTTCGAGGAACAAGGCTTCACTTCTCTTTAGTGGGGACTGATGCGTCGGTCACACACTTTGCAGAAAAATATGCTGTATCCACAAGAACTAAAAACCCAGAAATCAAGTAGTTCTTATGAATATAAATGCTAAGGTAAAATCGTTTAAAAGTAATTTAGCCAATTTATAGTTGTGTAAGGTAAAACAATAATTTTGAACTGAACAGCATTTAACCGAGTTAAATTTGATGGGTTCATGAAGAAAAGTATATCTTAGTTTAACCAGACCACTGAGCTGATTAACAGCTCCCCTAGGGCTGGCCCGAATAATTAGATTTTATTTACGTTGCTAGGAACCATAGGAACCAATTGGTTACTTAACAACGGGAATCACAGCTTATCGTGGGTTCCGAACCACATAATACTGAGAAAAGAATTTCTAATCACCAGAAATACATTCCTCTGATTCCGCGCTGGCTGCAGCTGAGAGCCAACTCTGGTTACCAGATCGTTAGGCGAGTACGCAACCGACTCGTCCAGCGAGGAACTTGATGGTTCATGATAGCAGTCATTAGACCTCTGTTTAGGATGAACTGCTGACAAATTGTACTTTGGAAAACTAACAATTTATGATGATTGATGTTCACTCCTTTAAGAAACTTATCAAAAGCAAAGACGTTACCTTCCCTACGTAGGTCACTATACTCTTTTTCCATCTGTCATCCGCCTGTGGTGTTTTTGTATGGTAACACTGCGTCCTGGGCTTTAAATAGTTACGCTATGTGTAAGTTTTAGGTAAATAAAAGGATATCTGGGTGTACATTTGCAACTGAAAAGTGTTTTAATAATTTACTGTATGCGAATTACACCGTTAATATTCGAAACAGGATATTATTTAAAGCCCGGGACGCAGTTTTACCATGCGCAAACACTACAGGCGGATGGACAGATGGAAAAAAACAGAGTATAGTAAGATCACATTCGATTTAACGATCGTAGAGTACATGTGGTAAATTATAGTTGCTATTATGATGTACGTGTCGAATTGAATTGAGTATAGAATTTAGGCCAAATTTAGGTCATTCAGCGCTGAATCGGAAATTGACAGTAAAAGGTTTGAGAGGTGTTACAGGATGAAAACCTCGCAGTTGCACTATAATTCATTTGTGGGGTGAGGTTGGAAAGTAAGATGGAAGAAAGAGAATATGAAAGGAGGTACAGTAAAAGGAGCGAAATGGGTTGCAGTTAGTGGCCGAAGGCACGCTGCAAAGAACATTTTAAGTAATGCCTACAGTGAACCGCATGAGGTGCACTGACGGCACTACCCTCCTACGGGTGATGCCTGTTTTTTCACAGCTGTTGACAACAACGCTCCTCTTCACCCTACTTAATTTTATTACAATCCTTACGTGGCGTTGTATAAATACACTTGTTTTGTTTATAATGATCAATTTGCATATCGAATATGGGTGGCTGAACACCACTTAATGATATGCCTTGAACTGCTGCAGGCAGCTGTTACAATCTCTTGTCACAAGGAATCCACAAAACTACCGTCATCAGAATAAATTATTTTTAATGACAACAATTAATGTATGTTCTACGCACATTCCTGTGGGTTTCCTTAATAAGGCGTTCGTTTTATGTCACGTAGGAATTTATAATTTAGATTATGTGGCAATCTCATCATGCAGAAATGTAGGCCTGCTTAATCTAATTGTTTTTCAGTACTCTGGACAAAATAGGTGTCATTTTAACATTTTAATAGGAAAGAAATTTGGATATTATATAGTACCTATCTTTATAATATATATTTGACTTATTTATTTAGCTTATTATAACGGTTATTTGTTTGTTATTGTCTTCCCTCTGATTTCTCTTTCCTCATATAAGGGCATAAGACGCTGAGGAGGCTCGCTTGGCTTAGTAATGTTTTTTTTTTTGGCCTGCTCATTGGGAGAATGTATGCTTATTTATTATGAATAATCTTAATGTCTTGATAAGACTCATAAAATAGAAACATTAAACGCAATAAGGATCCAGCCAGAAGAAAAAGGTTTTGTCTCTTTTTGGTTAGTTAAATATCTGTTTATGTTTTCCAAAGGCAAAAATGACGTACTTGCTAGGAAATGGTTCTGAAGCTTTAAAGTAAACAGTTACAAGAGAAAACATCTGATCAGAAACTCACAAGAGTGAATTACAAGGCTGTAGTTAGTTGGTTGTGGTGTCACAGATAAGAGATTGGGCATTTGGCTGGTAACATGAGGCAAAATCGACAATGGAATACTTGTTATAAATCTTTTAGCGTATTAAAGATATGTATTTACATAAACGTAGAGCTTTCCTCCAAATACTGTGGACATGTTCACAAAAATGGACAGTTATATCTACTTAGAGATCACATTCTAGTGAACAAGTCCACAGTAGTTGAACGGAAACTCTAAGTTTATGTACTCATATATGTTTGATCCATTTGAGGTTTATAACATGTATTTCTTTACGGATCTTACCTCACATTTCTGAATGTACGACATAGTAATTTTACATTTTATTCGAAGATATTTACTATAGTAGATTCACATCAACCGTGCATTTGGTGTCTAGGCCAGTCCCTTACGACGCTCCTGATCGGCTGTTGATAAGCCAATGACAGGGTTACCTGGAAACTCTCAGTCTCTCTCGAGAGTTCACATAGGCGGGATGTATGTTCCACATTTCCTGAGGTGTACTTTTGAAAGACTTATCCCTCAGGAGAGGTGGAACGTAGAGCCTACCCATGTGAATTCTCGAGAGAGACTGAGAGTTTCTAGCCCTGGCTTATCAACAGCCAATCAGGAGCGTCGTAAGGGCCTGGCCTAGACATCAAATGCACGGTTGATGTGAATCAGCTATAGCTGATAATCCGATAACACCGTCTCCATCCACTCCCTGAAACTTTTTACTCAAATCTGTAAAACAAACTTGACATCATCTTTAGTTTGTATTCAATGAATAACTAAATTGCTCCTCGCTGAGCTGTAATGGATCTCGCTAATACATCATAACAATCGTGAAACCACTCCCGTTTCTAACAAGAGGTCACAGCCACCTTAGTTTTGAAGTGGTTCCTATTCTCCTTTAACTTCAGTTTCTCCGAACAGTTGTATATTCTTCGAATATGCAACTGCTCTTCGCATGTACAAAGGCATACATAGGCCTATCTATGTATTGTATCTCTTGAATGATTACACTGGCAAGACGCATACATTGAGGTATTACAAGTCGAGAAACTTGTTGATTCCAAACTAGCCCAGGAAGGGGGTCTCATATTTGGTATTGGTGATATAAAGAGTCACACCATGAAGTGAATATTGCTACATTGGAGACTAGTTAAGGGACAGAATTGCTTACTTTTCCTTTTAAAGGGCAGTAAAAAAAATATACTAGATAAACGGGTCTATTTTAGTTACTTATATATAATAATACATTGTTCAACTTTAAGAAAGTCATGACCTTTTATAGTTCTAACTTAGCATGATTATAATATCCGTTAAGTTTTTCTTTATTAGCTTGATAATCTGCCCCCTCCCCTTCCTTTTCTCAATAAGTGAGCGTTATTGAGCATGTCTATGCACAAATTCACAATTATTCAAGATTTAAGTATTTGGGATTGTTATTCGTAGCAGCATCATAGGCGAAAGATCGTAAGTTAAACGTTGGTCGCTTAATGTCCGTATAGGTCTAGATCCAGAACTAGAAATATTATTTCACTACGAGCTTGTTGACGTGCGCGTTACGCTCGCTGGAACCTGGGGCTGCTGCCACCCCTACCCTCTCGTTCCCCTACCTACCCCGCCCTTTCCCAGGATGGACAAACAGGGTTGCAGGAAAAGGGTGGATGTCGCTACCTTTCCCCAACCGACTCCGCCCTTCCCAGGCGGACAAGCAGGTTTGCAGGAGGAGGGTGAATGTTTCCCCTACCCTCCCATTCCCTTACCTACCCCACACCCACACGGTACGGACAAACCGGTTTGCAGGAGGAGGGTGGATGTCTCCCCAACCCTCCCATTCCCCAACCTACCCCACCCTTTCCCAGGTGGACAAACAGGTTTGCAGGAGGAGGGTGGATGTCTCCCCTACCCTCCCTTTCCCCTATCTACCCCGCCTTCACAGGCGGACAAGCAGGTTTGTAGGAGGAGGGTGAATGTTTCCCCTACCCTCCCATTCCCTTACCTACCCCACACTCACACGGGACGGACAAACCGGTTTTCAGGAGGAGGGTGGATGTCTCCCCTACCTACCTTGCCCCCACACGGGACGGACAAACCAGGTTTGCAGGAGGAGGGTGAATGTCTCCCCTACCTACCTTGCCCCCACACGGGACGGACAAACGAAAATTGAAATATAAAGACTAAAAGGAGTTGCAATCCTTGTCCTATATTGCATGAGGACCATAAATCTCCCAAAAATAAGTTATAAAAAAAAAAGTTGACTTATAGCTAAAGAATTGCTAATGTTCTTCCATCGGGAACGGTGTTTGAGGTTGAGAGCTCTGTCTTACATGTCCTATTTGCATACAATACTTGTGGCCAGCGTCTTATTTTCTCTCTCTCTCTCTCTCCTCGGAAGCCGCATCCTTAAGACGCATCGCTCGAGATCCTGGAGTGCTTGTAAATATGCAGTGTACTTCGTTTTTCTGTGCTATTTTATAATTTAAAGGAGGCTAGTTCTTTTGACTCGTAAGTTTGTAGCTGCTGAGCGCAAGAAGGACTTTCTAGATTTGTAGACCATATTATTTTAGGTCATTTATCATCCTCTCATTCTAGTCAAAGAAACACTTGCAAACAACACATCCCATTGTGGGAACTTCTTTATACAAATGATATGTGACACATTGGAATAAACTGCCACCAGAAGTTGTAAACAGCAGCACTGTACAATAGTTTGAAAGAAAGTGAGTACACGATGTCTCCTCGGATGGACTAATAAGTCTTTGAGACGTCCTAATCCTTGTAACTCCTTGTAACACTTGCGAATTACGCATCCCATTGTGGGAACTTCTTTACATAAATGAAATGTGACACATGGAATAAACTGCTACCAGAAGTTGTAAACAGCAGCACTGTACAATTGTTTAAAAGAAAGCTAGACAAAATCATTAGGACACTTATGAATGAACAGTAAAACCTGCTCCTAGGGATAAGTGAGTACACGATGTCTCCTGATGGACTAATAAGTCTTTGAGACATCCTAATCCTTGTAACACTTACGAACAACACATCCCATTGTGGGAACTTCTTTACATACAAGATATGTGACACAAGAAATAAACTGCCACCTGAAGTTGTAAACAGCAGCACTGTAGAATAGTTTAAAAGAAAGCTATAGACAAAATCAGGACACTGAATGAATATTAAAACCTGCTCCTAGGGATTAGTAAGCACACGATGTCTTCTCGGATGGACTAATAATAAGTCTTTGAGGCATCCTAATGCTTGTAACTCCTTGTCACTTCAGAAGTGACGAAAGTCAGAGCACCCATTTTCTGTCGGTCATTTCAGAATGGAGGGCTGAACAGCACTCGCCGGCCTTCCGCGGCCCAGGGGCGATTGATGACGTCACCGGCGTAAACAGGCTGTGTAGGTAATGAACGGAACCTACCTCCTCATTATGACCATTAACGGGTGTTACCTGTGCCACCACACACGCGTTTCTACCCTCCCCTCCCCTCCTCTCCCATCTCTCTCGCCCCCCTACTGTAATACCCCAAATACCATCTACGAGCCACACCCTGGTTCCTTCACGGATGTGGCTTCATTGTTGTTACTGTTTTATTTTTATTTTTTAAACCTCCAGATTGGACATCTGTACTTCAGATACTCTTCATGAATAAAAAAAAATTTTGTTAAAAAAATTTTTTTTTGAAGAATTCTGGTTTGTTTCGTTTCGTCTCGTCTGTTACACATTTGTCGAGAGAAAATTCCTATATGTTTATGTAGCCTATTTGTATATATATATAATATATATATAATATATATATATATATATATATATATAGATATATGATATATGTATGTATTGTATATGTATGTATGTATGTATGTACGTATTTGTGTTTGTAACTTAAAGACTGGTACATCTGCCAGTTCCACCCTGCCTGGTTTGAGCATCAATCATTATGGAAGAATCAGTGACCCTACCAGCCTGTCTTGCCTCACAGATACCTTAAAAGCAGGCTGGTGCACCCTTACGAGTCTCTCTCTCTCTCTCTCTCTCTCTCTCTCTCTCTCTCTCTCTCTATCTCTCTCCTTGACAAGGGCTGTCTTTCCTCACACATGTGGCGAGAGAAAAGAACAAAGGGTGACCTAAACAGGAACCTAAGCGAGAAAGCTTCCGTTTAGATACGTTCCCTTTGGAGGCTTGGTAGTCCGTAATCTGCTTAGGACGGATCACGGTCTATATGGACCGTGGGACGGATTTACCCGTCGCGGATGCCCGTCTTCCGTGATGTGATCGTCCTGCCCGGGAAGGTTTTCGATTTTGACGAGATGCCTCCGCTATGTATTTTTTATCTAGTTTTTATTTTCTATTTTTATTTTTTATTTTCATTCAATATTTATTCAATGCTGACGTAGGTGAAACCAAGATAGAGAGAATGTGAGTGGGAAATGGCAGAAGCCCACGAAAAATTATATGATTGAAGGGATTTCCTTTTTAATTGCGAAGAGTAAACTTAAATTTTCTTTAGGGACTATTTGTATATGTGCTTTACCATAAGGCATCTCATACATGTATACGTATATGTTAATGTATACATGTAAATATATACATATGTATACATGTACGTTAATGTATATGTATGTATATATATATATATATATATATATATATATATATATATCATTCGAGATACAAATGTCCTTTAATATCTGGACGGTGGTTCGATCCCATGGGGGGGACGAAATTATTATCAACTAAAAATTCCCCTCGGTACATATATGAAAATATATCAAATTCCGAGGTAGAGCGAATTAGATATTAAAGGACATTTGTAGCTCGAATGATTTATATGAATCACGGTGATGCGAGAAGTATTCATATATATATATATATATATATATATATATATATATATATATATATAGATATCTATATATATAATATATATATATATATATTTAATATAATATATAATCTGTTGAAAACCGGTAATATACAGTATGCATGTGTCGGTAGTTTTTCCTCATTTAGTTTATACTCAGTACCTAAGTTTTTACATACACACACACACACACACACACGCACATAATGTTTATTTATTTTCACATGCACCATGACATTTTTATATTCATAATCACAAAGCTACAGATGTCGTTCAGTGTGGAATTCACTCAACCCGGAGTAACAGACACCGAAGGGGACTTCATAAGTGATAAGCGATCCGTCACCAGGGGAACTCGAACCACCGAATGGTTGGGGAACTAATTATTTAGTCGAATCGCCTGCAAATGCACAGTGGGTATTCCAGAAACTGCTTAGACCTAATAGATTCCATTGAAACTCTGGCTTTCCATCCTGTCACCTAGGATGGGTCAGTGGGCGCCTTGGCAGGATGGTATAGTAGAGCTTGACTGATGATTGCTAGGACCCCGGTAATGGGGTAGGGCCGTCGGTGCCTCTCATTCAAGGTGCGTTTTAAGCATTACTTAAGATTCTTTGCATCGTCTCTTCGGCCCCTAGCTGCAACCCCTTTCATTCCTTTTACTGTACCTCCATTCATATTCGTTCTTCAATCTAATTTTCATAATTTTTTTTTCATAGTGCAGCTGCTAGTTTCTCCTCCTGTTACACCTTTACAACCTTTTATACTCAATTTTTCTCTTAGCGCCGAATGATTTCATAGATCCCATCGCTTGGCCTTCGGCCTAAATTGTAACTGTATGATTGTTAGGACGATTGTAGCACCCAGACTAATGCTGACTCAGCCACAAAGCGGAGAATTGAGTACTGTACAACAACTGCTGGGACCAAAGTGTCATTTTCAAGTCACTCTGTCCTTGATTGCCTTATTCAGCCTTTTGTAAACCGCTCTATGATATTTTCAATTGTTTTTTTCAACAGTAAGAGAATAAATACTTTTTTCCTTCAGTAGCTGTCTAATCTCATCCTGACATTAAGACGCCTTCCACTTGCTTGTCTGACTTTCTTGCAACCGGAATGGTTGACTGTGTGACTTCGTCTTCGAAATGAACGTACTCCATTATATTAAAGTCTAGACACATATATATATATATATATATATATATATATATATATATATAAATATATATATATATTATATATATATATATATGTATATATATATATATATATATATATATGTGTGTGTGTGTGTGTGTGTGTGTGTGTAACATACACCTCAATTTCCCTTTATTCACAAATATTAAGATACAAATGTCGTTTAGTATCCTCTGAGATAACACGACATTTGTAGCTTAATTTTAGTGAATAGTATATGTATGTATGTATTTATATATATGTTATATATATATATATATATATATATATATATATATTATATGTATTTGTATGTGTGTGAGTGTGTGTGTACGCAGAGAAACTACAAATATCTGGTTAGCTATTTCTGCAAAAATTTAATTTTATATATATATATATATATTATATATATATATATTTATATCTATATATATATATATGTGTGTGGGTGTGTGTGTGTGTGTGTATATAATTTTATATTCTGCGAGAGTCGGGTGATGCGCTGTAGTGCGTACATTCATGTACATTGTATCATTGCAGAATAATGCGTCGATATTTGGGATGCCTCGTGTTCTTGAGAAAGGTCGCACGCATACTTTCGCATCCAAGGCGAATTCCTTCAGTGTGAATCTTAACCAAAAGCAGGCAGTGTGTTTGCAAGCAAAACAGAACGAGTTTCACAGAGGAAAGATTGGTGTTTAGACCGCACTTGTACCACCACCTCAGTTCCCATTGACCTCTCCTTTTTTTTTTTTTTTTTTTTTTTGTAACTTTGATGTCGTTTTTTCTCGAAGCATCTGCTTTGAAAACACCCCGCATATTTGGCCGTGCCCAGATCTTTCAAGTGGTATTGACGCCAGCGAATTATGACAGCAGACAGACTCTTAGTAACATTGCGAAAGCAGAGGGTTCTCGAACCTTTCTAGAACCATTGTCGAACTTCGAGGGAAAAGGATTGAGTGATCTTGTTTGCGAAGTTACTCTATTTGAATTAGATTAATATTCTAACTATTGTCATGCTGCTGGTACTTTGTATGATATAATTACCATATTTCTTGAGAGGTAAAGAGAGCAAAGTGGCTCTGAAAATTATTGGAATTCAGTAATTATGTACATGTTTGAATTTTCAACAAAATGCCCTTTCATGGGTACCGTGACACGTTACAGAACTCGTAATGCTGGCTTTTCCCAGCAAAATTCTTGACCTGATTGAAGCGCCCGTGACCTTGTTGTAACTGCGTTTTTACCCAGTGCCCTAATATGACTGTTATCAAGAGAAAAACAGTCCAATCTTGGTGTATTTTAATTTCACAACTTTTTACCTTCCCCGGCATCATATCAGATCGTCCCATCAGAGGCCGTCATAGGCCCGCATTCCTCCCTTCAAGTCTTGGCGGCTACGCACTGTAGGCCAATAAAGTTCTTTGATAGGGTGAATAGTGACAATGATCTTTAATATATTCGACATTTCAGCCTGTTATGGTGATCAACAGCGTGACTGGTCGTTTTTGCAGCGTTATTTCGTATATTTTTTCGGCCACGAGGCGCTTCTCTGGTTTTGACTTAGAAAACGATTTACGTGCAAACCTCCACAACTGAGTTGCTCAGATTGCGACACGGTCCCTTTGACAAGAGTCGTAAATAGTGCGATATCAAAGTTTAGAACGACACCCAGCAGAGTGTAGGGTCGGCAAAGATGGCCTGAAGGCGGCCAAGGTTTTCGTGTCATAACTTGAGGTTTGGGTCACTCCGGTGAAAAACTCTTTTGAAATCAAATACCCTCTCTCCAAAAGGGACCAAGGACATAACATAATGGTTCTGTTTTATCATGGTGTACAGTAAAATTATCTAACAAAACAAATGCAATTGCTTAATGAAGAAGTCATCAGTTATCAAAATGGGTTTTAGACTTAGCCTATTGGTAATCCCGGGAAAACGAATCACCTTCAAATTAAGAACTGGACATCTTTAACACAATTACTCTTCAAGCTTTGTAGAAACGTTCTACCCTGTTGGACGGTGTCGTTTTTTTGAGAAAGAAATTGGCAAAATGTGCAAGGTGTTCATGATGTATATAGGTGTATATATGTAATGAAGCTCCTTGATTATTAACAATTCATTATTTTCATATTTTTAGCATCAGCATCTCTTCTGACATGGGACCAGTATTTAAGTTATCCATTTGGCCTTACTTAAGGTCATTATTGTACATTAAGCACACATTGAGGCTGTTATGTAAATCGAAGGCCTTCCTGACGTAATTATCGAAAAGAAAAGATTACAACCCTACAGCCACGGGTCAAGGGCTTCAAGTTTTAAAGAGGAATAAATCTTTATTTCTGAATAAGAATGACAGGATTCCTCTCTCTCTTTCTCTTCTCCTCCGAAACCAAGTCACCAGTTTCTTAGTAAATAGTAAACAACGACTTTGAAGTCAGACCCATTTGTAACTCATGAAAAGAGAAGAGTGACTTCTGAAACCCTTTTCCTTATTCACTCGGTCATTCATCACTCGATCTCTCTGAAGATGATTGATGGGTGTATGGTTTAGCGGAGCACTTCGCCGCCTAATTAAAAGGAAATAGGCGATTGCAGAATGTAATGGCGTGGCAGTATACCAGAGGGAGGCCTAGATTTGCATAAGAGAAATAGACCAACTAACACTATACTTGCTTGCCACTCGAATGCAAATCAGGGTGATTTCTGGAGGGTTATGCAAACGCCGCCATAATGTGCGAAGCTATTTGGACTCTGAGGTTGTTACAGGAGCTTCAAGTGAAGCTGAACTCTTATATGGCGCGTTAACTCTGCGCACCAGGGAATGTCAGGATGATTTGCCACGGAGTGCAGCAGGAGTAATGCGCTGATTTTACGCGGCACAATCAGGAAATGAGAGACATTTCTCTATATACCGCCTGAACTGAATACACAGAATACTCTGTTATTTGATTATATGGACTTAGTGAGGTCTTACTAGGCGAGATAAAGCAAAATGATTTAATAAAATGTATAAAAAAGAAATAAGTTGAGGAAGACCTTATTAAAATTTACGAATCTGTATAACTGTTTTAGTCATGATTCGATGCACGTCATGAAATCGTAGCTACTCTCGATATTCAGCATGTTTTTCGATCAGTGATATCAAGGAAATCTATACACACACACACACACACACACACACACACACATATATATATATATATATATATTATGTATATATCCTGCAAGAGTCAGTATAATAAAATCCACGCAACTAATAACGCCATCTTAAGAGACACACAGGTTACCATTAAATACCGCATATTATCTGTGTGTCTCTTGTAAATTTGGTAAATGATAACAAATGCAATAAACGTAAGTTATACGAGGTTAATCCTGAATCTTCCAAGTAAGTAGAGTCTTTGTGCTAATTGGGTTACCTCACAAAAACTAAAAAATTATGGCTTTGCTCTGATAATTATCCCCAGAAAACTGATGGATGCTCGTCATAAAAAAAAGGTTGGTAAAACTAGGCTTAAGTCACTTGCTTTTGCCTTCTCTCCTCTTCTGAATCTCAAAGTTGTGATTCCTCACTTAAGTGGCTACTAAGTCTTCGAAGCATTCTGCTTTCCGAGTTCGAGTCTCGCTACCGGAAATATAATCTTTCATTTGAATCTAAGGCTTTGTAGGGACAAGCGTTTCCACAAAGTGTGGAGAATTCGAGAAGTTAAGAAGGGATTGTGGCTATTTCAATTACATACGTATCTGGTAGAGAGTGACCAGTAGATTGTAAGTGTATATATATATACATATATATATATATATATATATATATATATATATATATATACTATATAATATATATATATATTATATATATATATATATATACTGGTTACTCTTTACCAAATACTTATGTAATTGATATGGCGCCAATGCCTTCTTAACTTCTCGAATTCTTAATTATATATATATATATATATATATATATATATATATATATATATATATATACATATATATATATATATATATATATATATATATATATATATATATATATATATATATATATATATATATATATATATATATATATATACACTCACTTACTAAGGTAATACAGTGCATCAATTCTTGATTGAAGATTGTGGTTTCAGTATTGAAACAGATTTGCTGATTTCTGCTATCAGACTCCAAATGACAGCATCTAGGGATAATTCACATACGTACACTCATATTAATATTAGTAATTAACTTCATTAACTTGACGCATACAAACGGTCTCGTACTGTATAAATACATCGACTGCTCGAAATACAATCCGGTAATTGGCGAAAGAAGAAACGCGGGACGTCAACTTCAAAATTAATCGTTGTTTATGAAAGAGGAAAAATAAACGAAAAAGGATGCAACGCATTTGATGCTGAACTAAGCTGAGGACATCTTATGCAACAATCCCTACGAGGTATATTACTTTCAAACGAGCTTTAAAGATAAAAATGTTCTGGAAGTTTTTACGCCAACATTCTTACCATGGAAAAAAAAAAAAACTTTGTTTACCACTTCGCCTGGCGTCTTAATTCAGCAATAAACCACGCCTAGTTGTCAGTTACATCGTTTCCCAACAAAACTATTTGATAACTAAGCCTTCGATTTGAATTCTACGGAGTAGGCGTTAAATGCTCCCCGGAATCTGAATACTTTAGCCTTATTAGAAATGGACTTGGACGTCTCTCTCTCTCTTCTCATCTCTCTCTCATCTCTCTCTTCTCCGTCTCTCTCTCTCTCTCTCTCCTCTCTCTCTCTCTCTCTATGTGGAAAGCTACTCCTTAGGTTACATTCTTGTAGCTACTGCGCTTCGCTACCAAAAAATTTTTTTGTGTGGGAGCTTTGTTTTACATCTGAGGTCAACGGCCTGTATACACGCCCCCAAAATTCTTTAACTCGTAAAATGCCTCGTGTCTTTTTCTGTCGTCTGAGTCAAGAGTGGTTTGTTAAATATGGAAGAGAATAAAATACAAAGACAGACAGACAGACACACACACACACACACACACACACACACACACACACACATATATATATATATAATATATATATATATATATATATATATATATATATATATATATATATATAATATACATAATGTATGTGCATATATTAACGAGAAGAAAAATAAAACTGTGAAATAATAGAAATGAAAATGAAAATAAAAATAGTAAAATAACATCCTTCATATATTAAGCCTGGATCTAATTAATGTGATTCAGTCTATAAAAAAGAATAAATAACTTCTCTTGATGTGGCAATTCTCTTATTCTTTAGAAAATTTCAAAAGTGCAACGCATTTTAGGTAACCAATTTCTGCAAAGGAAGACAAGACGTCCTTGGATACTTAACGAAACATAATTTTCCACGGCCACCCTAAGATACACCTGCTGTGTTTCTAATGAATCATTCATTTGCATAATTGTCATTTGCACACTATTTTATTGTTCAATAGGAACTCTTTTCCGCTGGGGAGGGAGTAGTGCCGTCAGTGCAGTTGACGCGGTGGACTGTAGACTTTACTTAAAGTTATTTGCAACCGCTTTCATTCCTTTTACTTTACCTACATTCATATTCTATTTCTTCCATCTTGCTATCCATCCTCTCCTTACAGTTGTTTCATAGTGCGACAACGAGGTTTTCCTCTTGTTACACCTTTCAGACCTTTCTACTGTCAGTTTCCCTGTCACGGCTAAATGACCTCATAGATCCCAGCGTTTCACCTTAAGCCCTAAATTCTGTATCGCAATAGGAACTCCTTGACGGGTGGTTAAGACAGGCTGTATGTAACATGGACAGAAGCTGTAAAGCAATCTGACCACACCAGTGATATCAGGTGGCGAGAATAATGCCATATTGGGTCCTTAAATAGGCATTTAGCAGCATTTTTACAACTGAATTGACTGCCGTGTCCCACTGAACTCTGCTCACCACCTCTTAGGATATCAGTGCTTCTGATGTCAACGATGCGATGGTTTCGCCTTGGTCGATTCCTTGTTAGGCCATTTGCCGGTTCCGTAAAAATATGTGCATATGCTTCTCTCGGTTACTGAATCCTAAGCTCTTTCTCTCTCTCTCTCTCTCTCTCTCTCTCTCTCTCTCTCTCTCTCTCTCTGTGCGTTAATCTCTTATCTTTTTCCCTATATAGAATAGTTCATCAGCTTCATTCTTACCTCCCATTTCGTCTCTCTCTCTCTCTCTCTCTCTCTCTCCATGTTCTTGTCATGTGTATTTCTCTTTTCAGAGATATTCATCCTCTCTCTCTCTCTCTCTCTCTCTCCTCCTCTCTCTCTCTCTCTCTCCCCTATTCACCCATCTCGCCCACTATCTCCTATCCCCGGTCTTTCCTTCACCTACTACTAACTACTAAGGCCGTCCTTGGGTCGCATATTTCCAAGGAGAGAGAGAGAGAGAGAGAGAGAGAGAGAGAGAGAGAGAGAGAGAGAGAGAGACTCTAAAGCTGCACATTTCCTAATCATCCAATTTGTTGCGTAGGTCGGGACGCCCACAACTTTCTTTAATCGCCCACGCACATCCAGCGATGTGCACAATCAGGCTGTTTGTCAACAAAAATCCCGGCCGAAAAGGGTCGCCATCTTGGTGGGTATCGTGCGCTGGAATGCCCTCGTATAAGAAATAGAAAATTATCTCTTATTAGGGCGCATTCTTATCCCCTTAAACAGTGTGGAGTCCTTGTGCAAGGTTGCATTTCATTTGGAATTATAATGTCGGTTGTTAGTTAATATCCATTTTTTTTTCTATCTAATTTGAATATGCGTCTTGTTAGAGCTGGGAAGAAATTAATGCCTGCTGAGTCAGCACAGTTTGAGGCGAATATTTCCTGTGATTTTACAGGTGTATGAGTATGTGTGCTTGCCATAATATTGATGAGCCTATGATATATGAGTCTTAAACTTTAATCACGGTCTGAATTTGGACATGCAAAGTATTTTTTTGTTGCTGTAAATATGTGGTGAATGAATCAAGCAACCAAACATCATGGTGGAATATTAGCTTTGATTTTACTGTGTTCAAAACACACACACACACACACACACACACACACACACACCACATATATATAGTTATATATATAAATAAATATATCTATATAAATATATATATATATATATATATATAATATATAACTATATATCTATTATATATATATATGTATATATATTATATATATATATACATATATATATGTATATATACGTATAATATATATATATATATATATATATCTATATAATATATATATATATATATCTATATATGGATGTGTTTGTGTATATACATAAAAACATAAAGGGAAAAAGTAATGAGGTGATTATCATGAAATCTTGTTATATATAAATGGAACTAAATGGTTCTTGTTATTAGTCTTGGTCAGGATCCAGGGTTCGGCTACATGTGCTACGGAAAAGACTGTTATTAGGTCACGTCGCCCCCCCCCCCCCTTCTCCCCCCCCCCCCCCCACCCCCCCCCCCCCCCCCCCCCCCCCCCCCCCCCCCCCCCCCCCCCCCCCCCACCCCCCCCCCCCCCCCCCCCCCCCATTTCCCCCACCGCCCTCCCCCACGATTTTTATTAAAGCGAAGGTTGAAAAACAAGACAACTCGACCTAAATACCTTACTACGATTACTTAAGTGGACATTTTTGATATCCCTCAATCTAGAATCAATCTTGTCAAGCTCGTATCTGAAGAGCTCGAAGCATTCGAGGACAGGGTTAACTCTTGCCAAATAACCGTAAGAAAAATTTGATTTAATAAAGGACGTAGCAGAGACAGAGGATGTCCAGATAAGTAAGGATGTCAAAATCTGCGTCGAATCCATTGGCGCCAAAAGTATTGGCGGATCATCAACACTGGTCCATTAGGCCGTCCGACCCCGCCGGCCCAAAAAGGAAACCGCCATTATAAACATTTCGGATTTAGCAGGAGTCATTTGAAGCTTTTAATGCTATGCACTTTTTAGAGGATTTATGTCTCTCTCTCTCTCTCTCTCAAATGGACTGTCCCCTACCAAAAACCTTTATGCCTCCTATCAGTTGACCCAAACGGGTACCATTGTTGCTTAGACCCTTTTCTTGGCCCCATTGTTAGCTGGGGTAAAAAAAAAGCACTAAGTAACTTTATCTGTAAATACTTTCTACGAACGTGAAAGCTCTACCATTTAGAACCACCAGCCTCAGAAAAGGAAACAAATGTATGGTTAAAAAAAAAAAAAATACTAACTAACCCTAATATCCAAACTCCATACAATTTAGATACTCCTCGTATGAGTAAAACTCCAGTTATTATCTGCAAAAAAGTATTGTACTATTCAATAGACAAAAACCATTCTACTCTCTTTCCTTTCGTTTCATCTGTATTATTTTCTTATCTTTAGATCGTAAGCGATCTGGCACTGAGAATCAGGTTACGGCTAAGTTCATAGAATTGGGAATTCCATTATTCTCTGTCTTGAGATCAAAAAGTGTTTTGTCGGTCCTGTTAAGTTTTCATGACCCTTGAAAGAGATTTATGTTGATCTTTACAGTTATATCAGCGTCAGGAATCTGAAGTTTGAAATGGGTTACGCTTCCATAAACCAGTTGTGGTTTATCCCCGTTTATTCTATTATATTCTATGGCTGGTACCACTTCTGTGATTGAAACCGATTGACTTCTGATGTACGCATCGAACCCTTGTTAGGATCTAGCTGTTTTTCAGTGGTTGAATATATATAGTATATAATATATATATATCCATATATATATATATATATATAATATATATATTATATATGTATATATATGATATATATATATATATATAGAGAGAGAGAGAGAGAGAGAGAGAAGAGAGAGAGAGAGATGTATATATAAGTGTGTATGAGTGTATATTTATTGTATAAGTACATATGGGGAGTTAACACTTAGCGAAAAGAGCTAATTAAACAATTGTATACTTTGTCTAAGAGAGCTCCAAATCAGCATAAAGCTTTCATTTCTGTTCCAACCTCTAGAACTTTAATCGAGGAAAGGTCTTGCGTAAAGAATTTCCATCGGCAAAGTGGACATATATGAATACTCGTACCGATGTGACTCTCTTACCCTATGCGCGACTGACGCTTCTCACCCTCTTTACAGTCTCTTACTCACCCATTCTCTCCTCCGTTCCAAACCATCACAGCGCTTTTTGGTCCATTTTCAACTCGCCATTGACGGCCGTGTTTACCACTCTGACCCTTTCAAGCTTTCCTTTCTGTATACGCATCGCGAACCATTAAGTTAAAACCCGTCGGCTCGTCGGCTGAGGAAATGCCTTGCGTGTTTGTTTACACCATGAGACCCCGTGGTGCGTCGGCGGGAATGTGCGCATGGGAGATTGCATGCAAATATGCAATGGAGAGAGAGAGAGAGAGAGAGAGAGAGAGAGAGAGAGAGAGAGAGAGAGAGAGAGAGAGATATTTGGCCCTTTTTAAATCCACAATACTATAGCTATGATTGAAGGAAAACTATGCTGTATGTATAAGAAATCTTCAAAATCTGTCGCAAAAAAATTTTCCAAGGCCCATTCTTTCTCAGATAATTGCAAAAAAAAAAAAAAAAAAAAAAAAAACAAAGAAAAACAAAACAATATAAAAAAAGCTCTCATTGAATTCAGCGTTTGAAGAAATGCAACCAATCGTGGTTTCTGAATTCAAATATTTCGATTCGGTTGTCAAGTGGCCAGATAAAATTCTAAATATGTGAAGAGAATTGATACAAAATATATGAAGCTAATGTAAAAGTTAACTACCACAGTGTAAGAGAGAGAGAGAGAGAGAGAGAGAGAGAAAGAGAGAGAGAGAGAGAGAGCAGCAGCAGCAGCAGCAGCAGCAACTACGTTTTTCGGTAGCGATTTGCAGTCAAAATCAGATCTCGGATCCGCTTTACCGTAACGAGACAACAATGCGGTGACATAACTTCGGGAGGCATTTTTTTTATGCCCTCGCCTACCCGCCATTGCCCATTTTACTTATACGGGCACAAAAGAAGGCTGCGAGATAGATCGATAGATAGATAAATAGATTACATCCAGATAGGCCGGGTTGTCAAGGTCGAATTTGTTTTGGCGCCTTGGGAGGCACGCTGATGGAACTCAACCGCAGCGCATCAAGATTTGGGCGTTTTGTGTTGACAGACAAGACGGCCGTGGGCGGGCTACTAGTGGGCGTCGTTCGATCTTTTTATTGGAATGTCATTAAATGTTCGTTAAGCGTTTTGGGCGAGGCTCTTAAACCCGCGCTGTTTTTTGGCAGAATTTTTCTCTGGCAGCAGAAGCGGAGCGAGTCGGGGACAGAGGAGAAAAGAGAAGTGTGTTTGGGAAGGCCTCGTCGTTGCCCTTTTTCTCTTTTCTTATTCTCAACGCTGCCTGCCGTGTCAACAACCTTACAGTCGCTCTGTTTGTTTTTACTCTCAGCCCACTCAAATTATGTAAATGTTGGCGTTGTTGCTTGTAGGTTGTACGTAATTGAGCTGTTTGGTTACATATCAATTGTATTAATGCTTTTTAGTTGTTGTTGCTTGTAGGTAACTGAGAGCTTTTTGTTACATCTTTGTTATATCAAAACTATTGCTGCTTGTATGTTGTAGGTAACTGAGAACTTTGTTATATCTTTTTTATATCAACATTATTGTTGCTTGTAAGTTGTAGGTAATTTAGAACTTTGTTACATCTTTGTTATATCAACACTATTGCTGCTTGTAAGTTGTAGGTTATTGAGAACTTTGTTATATCTGAAAGTCTGTTATGGCAATCAGGATTTCCTTCCAAAAAATAGATTCAGACTTACAAACTTTATATTATTGCAATTGCAGATAAGTTGCAAGTGTCAGGAGTCCCCTGCCCTTTTAAAGACGAACACACTGACATTTTGGGTACTTATAAGAACAGAACCATAATTTTGGAGACTGCAAAGCAGTCCAATTAGTATGACTTAATTTAGAACCCACAGAAGTTTTAGACTAATGGCGAAGAAAATTCACTAGTAAAACTTTTACGCCTCAGATTTTTTTATTGCGAATTTATTAGCAGTGTCCGAATTTACATATTGTAAATGTGCGAGTCTTTATTGGATGCAGTGGTAGGCATATCATTAACGAATATCCAGATTTCAAACAGAATCGATAAAGTTTTGCGTTTTATTAATCATACTATACTCTGTTTTTTTCCATCTGCCCATCCGCCTGTGATGTTTTCGCATGGTAACACTGCGTCCCGGGCTTTAAATAATTACGCTATGTGTAAGTTTTAGGTGAATAAAAGGATATCTGGGTGTACATTTGTAACTGAAAAATGCTTTAATAATTTACTGTATGCGAATTACACCGTTAATATTCGAAATAGGATATTATTATTATTGTTGAGTGTAAGCTGAATGTAACTATAAAGCCCGGGACGCAGTGTTACCATACGCAAACACCACAGGCGGGTGGACAGATGGAAAAAAACAGAGTATAGTATGATATCTGTTTCCCAGTAAGAATGAGCGTTATCTTAATAACGAGTTATCGCTTACTCGGGGAGTAAGCCTACAAACTACCTTGTTCTTGTAGTTTTTGTTGTTGTTGTTCTTGCTGTTGTTGTTCTTGTTGGGGGTTAGGAAAGGTAAGAGCCTAAAAAGGTCTGAAAACGGCGTTTTGCGTTGAGTTAAAGATACAGGGATTTTATGTTAGGATATTTATGATATATTGATTAGAATGAAAATGTCAAAAATAAATAATGTACATGTTAAACAGTACAGGACAATTGCTTCTAATAAAATATAGCGTATTTATTTTTTTTCGTTCGTTAATCAACCCGCTACTTGACCGTAGATTTTAGCACACGCTCTGAGTAAGCTGGAGGTCGGATCACCTTTGCTTTTATAATAGATTTATTAACAGAGGCACATGCTCTTGAGCTTTTAAACACAATTTTGACTTTTATGTTTTTACTGATGTTCTCTCATTTTCGATAACAAACATTCAGTGTTGTAATAACTAAACTTTGGTTCTCATTTCTACGAAAATACAGACATCCTAGATTTTCTGGCCGCAGTTATAATTCGGCAATGAACATCTTTAGGTTATCATGATTGTAACTCATTTATAATCCAACTTTTTGTTTACAGTGGAGATGCATTATACAAATTACGTTCCCATACATATCACTTTTAAAGTGTCATTTTATTTTCATTATTCTATTCCTACATTTTTGACGGTGGGTCCTGCATTCAGAAAATGACGAAAGTTTGAAGAGGTCAATATATTTTCATTTTTCAAAGGTAATTGAGTGGAACATTTTTTATTGTACATCAGTCAAATTTTATTTTTTTTGAGTTGCATAGTTCTAAATGATATTTATTTAATTTTAGAGAACAACACAATAGAGAGAACATTGTAATCATTACCTAAATCAGTGTATTATATATATGCATATCATAATATATACTATATATATATAATGCATACATATATATATATGTATATATATATATATATATATATATATATATTATATATATACATATATATATATATATATATATATATATATATATATATATATATATAAATATATATATCTCAAAGTGGTATATATTGTCTTGGAAAATAGTGGGCTCGCTAATCTTGACATGATCCGGATAATAATTATACAAGAATGAAAAAAATAATTTTTTCCAAATAGAATGGAAAAACTTACTTACGTACACTGAGGAAATACAGAGCAATATAAACTACAATGTCGTCAGACCCGAAGTGTGTTTTAATACTTCAGGAAGTGACGTAAACAAGAACCAGTGGCACAACTGAGTTGGTAATCCTCTGCAGGTCGCTCTTGGACAGGTTTGATTTGTTTACGTTTTCGAAAGGTCCTTACAGCGAGGTGGGCTGTTTTAGGCGATAAGTATGATGTGGAAATTCTTAACGAGAGAGAGAGAGAGAGAGTAAAACAACAAAGAAATAGATGTATACATGTTTGTGCGATAATAATTCTGGCATGTACGTTATCAGTAGCATCCAATGTACAAACAGCTGTTTAGTTGGTTACTCTGTAATATATTTACTGAAAAAAAAACATCCATTAAATAGATTAATCTTTAGTAATAAGAGCGCCATATTCATTAATTACATCCAGAGAGAGTAAAACACAAAGAAATAGATGTATACATGTTTGTGCGATAATAATTCTGGCATGTACGTTATCAGTAGCGTCCAACGTACAAACAGCTGTTTAGCTGGTTACTCTGTAATATATTTAATGAAAAAAACATCCATTAAATAGATTAATCTGTAGTGATAAAAGCGCCATACTCATTAATTCACATTCCAAGAAGGAGGAGTAAAAAAAAACAAAACAACAAAGAAATAGGGATTGTATACATGGTTTGTTGGCGATAATAATTGCTCGGGCAATGTTACGTTAATCAGTAGCATCCAATTGTTACAAAAACAAGCCGGTTTTAGCTTTGGTTTACTCTGTTAAATAAAAATTAAAAAATTTTTTTACTGAAAAAAACTTAAAAAAAAACATCCATTAAAAATAGATTAATCTTTAGTAATTTAAAGGAGGCTGCCCATTAACTCCATTAACTTTTACATCCCAGAGAGGGGAGTATAGTAACAACCAAAACCAAAAAAAACTCAGTTTGTATAAATGTTTGTGCGATAATAATTCTGGCATGTACGTTATCAGTAGCATCCAATGTACAAACAGCTGTTTAGTTGGTTACTCTGCAATATACTTAATGAAAAAACATCCATTAAATAGATTAATCTTTAGTAATAAGAGCGCCATACTCATTAATTACATCCAGAGAGAGTAAAATATAAAGAAATAGATGTATACATGTTTGTGCGATAATAATTCTGGCATGTACTTTATCAGTAGCATCCAATGTACAAACAGCTGTTTAGTTGGTTACTCTGTAATATATTTAATGAAAAAACATCCATTAAATAGATTAATCTTTAGTACTAAGAGCGCCATACTCATTAATTACATCCAGAGAGAGTAAAACACAAAGAAATAGATGTATGCATGTTTGTGCGATAATAATTCTGGCATGCACGTTATCAGTAGCATCCAATGTACAAACAGCTGTTTAGTTGGTTACTTTGCAATATATTTAATGAAAAAAAAATCCATTAAATAGATTAATCTTTAGTACTAAGAGCGCCATACTCATTAATTACATCCAGAGAGAGTAAAACACAAAGAAATAGATGTATACATGTTTGTGCGATAATAATTCTGGCATGTATGTTATCAGTAGCATCCAATGTACAAACAGCTGTTTAGTTAGTTATTTTGCAATATATTTAATGAAAAAAACATCCATTAAATAGATTAATCTTTAGTAATAAGAGCGCCATACTCATTAATTACATCCAAAGAGAGTAAAACACAAAGAAATAGGTGTATACATGTTTGTGCGATAATAATTCTGGCATGTACGTTATCAGTAGCATCCAGCGTACAAACAGCTGTTTAATTGGTTACTCTGTAATATATTTAATAAAACATCCATTAAATAAATTCATCTTTAGTAATAAGAGTGAGTGTCTGGTAAATATTTCATCGATGAAGTTCAACTAACAAAGAATGGCTTAGTAGTTACGCCAGTTAAAAGTTGCTAGACATTCAGCTAACAAAGAATGGCTTAGTTGTTACGCCAGTTAAAAGTTTCAGACATCCAGCGAACAGAACATTGTTTAGTACTGTAACACTGGTCTAAACATTGCCGAACGAACGAAACATGTTTAGTAACATGGGCTAGTTACATATTTCATTAATGATATCCCTCAAAAAAAAAACTATTGTGTTACAATTAGTGTGTCTGTTAACATTTTATTAACGATACTGATAGCCAGCCAATAAATAAATAAATAAATAAATAAATAAATAAATAAATAAATAAATAAATAAATAAATAAATAAATAAAAATTGAAA
>NC_061096.1:53699240-53729240 GCF_015104395.2 Macrobrachium nipponense | reverse complement strand
TTTTCATTAATATTTGAATTCTTTGCTTCGTTTCCTTCAGAAAGATAAAAAGACAATTAATGATTTTAAGAGCCTCCTGTAAATTCAGTTTTCTTGCCCATCAGTCTTCGTTAAGTCGACACAAATATTGAACCGACTCATTTGAAGACTAACGGCCATTTATAGTAACAATGATATTAATATAAGTTATGCCTATTAATCAGATGGGTATTATTACAAAGGTTAATTTTCATGACAGTTTAGCAAATCAAACACACATACACACACACCATATATAGTACTACATACATATACATACATATTAGATATATGCATATACATATATACAACATACATACATACATATATTTGTATACAAAACCAAACAAATAACCGTTAGGTTATTAATATTGGTTAAGTGAGAAAAGTGAAATACCTGGAAAAGACAAATTAACTAGAAAAAACTTTTTTTTTTTCCATTTGAAAACGTTATTTGATACTTTATTTTTTGAAGGATAGTTATTCATAATTTTCTGCAGCGTCCGTTCCTTTATCTGTTTTTTTATTTCCAGTCACTTATTTTGAGTTAATTTTACATATATACAGTATATCGTGTCCTTGTTGTACCTCAGTGATCATTCAATTTTCGATTTTTCTTGTCCGTGGTCATAATTGCAAAACTAATACGATTATGAAGCATCAAAGATTTATGCCATAATAAATATAGAATGCTTTTTAAAGGAAGCAAAGATGATTAAAGTCTCAATTTTGTATATGAAATCAGCGAGAAAGTGCTAAATACAGAAAGATTTACGTAATTTATGATTATGGCTGGCCTCCAGACGATATGATGTGGCAATGAACGTTCAAAAACGTAGAAATAATTGGTGTTCTGTTTCCCTAGAAGACTATTGTGGAAATGGTCTAAAGTAAAGGTGGTTTACTCCCAGGAAAAAATTATCTTTAACAAATTGTAAGTGTACTCTTGTATTTCTCGTTGTTGGTAGAGAGAGGCATTAGACTAATAACACATTTCATGTCAGAGGAGAGCAGTCCTTGACACGAAAGGAACCCGGTAACTAAATATGAAAGATGGCGTCTTCCAGGCTGCTGCTTCTCCACCTTCATTTCTGGGTAGTAAATCAAGGAAGCCGCAAACAGAAACCGGGAGAAAGACTGAGAAAATCTTCCTATTTTAGTCTTCTGTAAAAGAAAACTTGAGATGGCCGTTTGTCTGTCCGTCCGTACGTTTTCTGCCCGCCGTCAGATCTTTAAAACTGTTTAGACTGGGCTGCAAATTGGTACGTTGATCATCCACCCTTCAATCATCAATTATACCAAATTGCAGCCCTCTAGCCTCTATAGTTTTTATTTTATTCACGGTTAAAGTTTGCCATAATCGTGCGTTTGGCAACGCTATAGGACATGCCACCACGGCCGGTTGAAAGTTTCGTGCTCATACAGCATTATACCCAGACCACCGAGAGATAGATCTATTTCCGTTGGCTTTAATTATACGCTGTAAAGAAAACTCGATTCGGCGCATTTTTTCACTTGTTTCATCTTGGCCGGTATCCTCCTTTTTCCTGGATGGTGTTCGAAGTGAGTAGGACAGGATCGAAGAGAGGAGTGAGGAGGAGGAGAAGGGAGGAAGGGGGAAGGACTTGGTCTTTTCTCCTGGCGAGCGGCTTCCCTCCCGTTGCATAATGTGAAGGCAAACTCACACCCGAATGTTCGCAAGGTTGCAGACGATCGACTGGGACAACAAAAACAAGCAACGCCCTCCAGTGCCCGGATAATAATACATAAATATTTACAGACTCTTTAAGACGGCGGCAGCTGCCATATTAAAGTCTAACAGTCTGATGCTAAAGTGTTTTACTTGATGTTTCATTCACCGCTGAAGAACAGTAACCGTTTATAAACTGGATAGGAAAGTGACGTGTATAGAGGGTTAGTTAGGTATACAAATGAATGTATGGATATTTATTAAGAGATGCAATAGCTTACAATTTCCTGTACATAACCACACATTTACATACAATAAAATATATACACACACACACAGTCACGGACACATGTATGTAATATTTATGTGTGTGTACACCGTTTAAAAACTCGATATCAAAATGACGTGTATAGAGGGTTAGTTAGGTATACAAATGAATGTATGGATGTTTATTAAGAGATTAAATAGCTTACAATTTCCTGTACATAACCACACATTTACATGCAATAAACACGCACACACACACAATCACGGACACATGTATGTAATATTTATGTGTGTGTACACATGACTGTAACGCTTACCAAAGTTGACGCACGCTTTTCGCGCGCAAGCTATTTGATGTAGCACATAAGATTTCCAGTTATCCTAGACACTTCACACGAGAGAATCACAATAAAGGAAGTCGTACAAACCAACTGTTTAAAAATGAACTGCATCTACTTGACCTGGATTTTACGGAAGACCTTCTTAACAGTATTGCCTCAGGATTCCAATTGCTTTTATTATGTGCTATACTCGCTGAAAATTTATGGACGCAGCTGGTTCACATTGTATAAGTATTATGTAAAAGGACTACTCTTCACAACAAAACAGTACTTAAAACAGGATATTGATCTATGAGAGAGAGAGAGAGAGAGAGAGAGAGAGAGAGAGAGAGAGAGAGAGAGAGAGAGATAATAATAATGAAGAGAGAGTTTCATTTGCATATAAATAATAACTGAAGTCAGAGGTGACTGGAAAATAGATAATGTGATATGAATTACGAGCAACTGGCAGTTGAGTCGAGGAACATTAGCAGCCTGCATTCATGTTGATCGACGAGCTTTCAGGGGGAAGTACCAAATGATTTACCTTGAAGACCTGACGCCCGTTTTCTTACATTTAAAACGATTCTTCCAACTGGGATATTATATTGACGACGACATTTCAAGAGTATAAAATCTCAGGAAAAAAAATTTTTGTTTATCCGAAACTGGAGTGACGTAGATGTTTGGATAAGCCTCAGCATGCCATGGGCCTAAGGAATTTAGAGTCAAGATTCGAAGGAATTTAGAGTCAAGAATGATAGAAATGTAGAGTAAAGAATGAAAAGAATTCACAGTCAAGAATCGAAGGAATTTAGTACCAAGAGTCGAAGGAATTTAGAACCAAGAGTCGAAAGAATTTAAAGTCAAGAATAAAAGGAATTTAGAGTCAAGAATCGAAGGAATTTAGAGTCAAGAATAAAAGAAATATAGAGTGAAGAATGAAAGGAATTTAGAGTCAGGAATCGAAGGAAATCAGAGTCAAGAATGGAAGGAATTTAGAGTAAAAAATAATAAGAATTTAGAGTCAAGAGTCGAAGGAATTTAGAGTCAAGAATGAAAAGAATTTACAGTCAAGAGTCGAAGGAATTTAAAGTCAAGAATAAAAGGAATTTAAAGTCAAGAATAAGAGGAATTTAGTGTCAAGAATCGAAAGAATTTAGATTCAAGAATAAAAGAAATATAGAGTAAAGAATGAAAGGAATTTAGAGTCAGGAATCGAAGGAAATCAGAGTCAAGAATCGAAGGAATTTAGAGTCAAAAATAAAAGGAATTCAAAGTCAAAAATCGAATGAATTTAGGGTCGAGAATAAAAGGAATTTAGAATAAAGAATCGATGGAATTTAAATTCAAGAATAAAATGAATTTCGAGTCAAGAATCGAGGGAATTTAGAGTCAAGAATAAAAGGAATTTAGAGTAAAGAATCGAAGGAATTTAAACTCAAGAATCGAGGGAGTTTAGAGTCAAGAATAAAAGTAATTTTGAATAAAGAATCGAAGGAATTTAGAATCGAGGATGGAAGGAGTTTAAAATAAAGAATCGAAGGAATTTGAGCAAAGGAGCTGAATCACATTGTTTAAGAAAGGCGAATCAAAACGATAAATGAGTTAAAATAATGATACCCATTTCGTCAGAATTCCGATGTGATACAAATCCCTTGGGTGGGGGTGGGGGGGGGGAGGTGAGTGACCATCGGGGGGGGTGGGAGGGGATGGGTACCTCAGTTTTTGTCACTCGTCGAGAGTTGTGCAATACCCTACCACTCCAATACCCGAAGTGACGGAGAAGGACAGAATCCATCTCTTAATTAGAGACAACATTTCTAAACGTAATTGACATTTCGAACAAGTAGTCAACAGGTCCGCAGCATTCTTGAGTGACGTCACATCTTGTGGGACGTGATGAGAATTATTAGCGACGAGTTGTTGTCGTTTATTTTTTTATTTATTTTTTTATTTTTTTTATCAGCGATCCTTCTTGCATCCTACTTCTCCCGTCTGGGTCTGTCTGCTAATTAATCGTATTTAAGAATGGTCATATACCTATGACTCGTCGCTGCGTGGGTAGTAAGGACTTCTCTGTATACGGTCCCTTTTGATATTTTGATATATTTATAGCGTAGGATTCGCCGCTGTCTGGAAGCTTTTCTCAGGATATTGTACAGTAAGGACTGCTGTGGGAAACAAGGAAGCGTTTGTCCTTCTCATCTCCCTCGCTTCTTGTACCGTTATTTTCATCGTAATCTGTTTGATGAGTTGAGGTGAAAGGCAGAACAAGTTTAAGCATTGTAAAATAAAATAATTTGAACAGACTCGAAACAACAATAAGGATCCGAAAATCACACCAATTAACAAATATGCGCACGCACACAATCACGCAGATACATATTTTATATATATATATATATATATATATATATATATATATATATATATATATATATATATATATATATATATATATGTGTGTGTGTGTGTGTGTGTGTTTTGTTGTGTATAATGCAATAACTGACCTTACAGACACTGGGGTGTCTTGCTTTCTGATAAAGTTTTTGTTACTGTATATATAAAAATTTACACATATATGCATTATATATATAAATAGATATGTATGTATACATATATACGTATATATATATATATATATATATATATATATATATATATATATATGTATGCGTGTGTGTGTGCGCGTGCGTATGAAATGTACCGCCTAACTTTAATTCGACAATAGAACACCAGGGAGGCAATTGCAAGATCTGTGCCACAAGCTTGATGCTGGAAGTGGGTAATAGAATAATAGAATCAGCCACAATCAGGAAGAAGAACAAGGGTTGCCTTCCCAATCCTTAGAAAATAATAAAGAACTTGGGAGTCTACCTTAGTGGTAGCGCATAAGGCTCGCATCTAAAAGGTCCGTAATTCAGTTTCCTCCTTTCCGTAACCCATTTCCGCTAATAGGCGTTACAGAGAAAATAAGCTAGTTGTCGTTACAGTCATAGTTGAGTTGCTGAACTGTGGATGAACCCAATTTGCAGAAGGTTTCCCAACGGTATCAGTTCCTCCTGAGACAGTGGTTTACGTGGTCGCCTACCGATTCTGTAGTCAGGAGTTCGACTCCCTGCTCTGGCAGCTTGGAATGAAAGGAATTTATTTCTGGTGATTATAAATTCATATCTCGATATAATGTGGTTCGGATCCCACAAGAAGCTGTAGGTCCCGTCGTTTGGTAACCAATTGGTTCATAGCCACGTAAAAATATCTAATCCTTCGGGCCAGCCGCATGAGAGCTGGTAATCAGTTCAGTGGTCTGGTTAAACTAAGATATACTTGACTTTTTTATCCAACGGTATTTTCATTGTATATCGTATTGCACCATTCAACTGTTTTGTATTTAATCTTTCACTTCTTATGTATTAAGTCTCTTTCACTCCACCGTCTCTTTCTTAACCATCTGTCAAATCCTTTCTAACTTTGTAGGTCTTCCATTACCCCTTCCTCCAACGCAATTCGTTCCACCAAACTATCATAATTTATTTATCTTTTATGATGACCAGGCTACCACAAAACACCCTGGCCCATCTCTTCACCAATGGTAACCTTTTTTTTACCACTTCTGCTGATCTCCACATTTTTTCGCCATCACGGTCTGTGCAATGCCACATATGGTACACAAAGAATTCACCTCAAAAGGAGATTCGGCTGAACTGTCCCACCATTCACTCCAACTTTTGGCATCTGTAGGCACTACAGAATTTTCTTTCAGGTCTTTCCAACACGCTTTGCTGCTTTTTCTTGCTTCACCTGGTCTGTGATTCAACCTTTCTCCCATTCTACTTTCTTCATTGACATCTGCTTTCATTTTTCCCATCATGCATGCCACCATTCTTTTCTACATTTTCCTCGTCTCTATTTACCTTAATCACCTCATATTTACTTTTACCTTTCTTGTCTTGTAAACTTTTCAAACTTTCAGTAGTCATATAAAACTACTTTTTTTAGTTGTTTATTTATTTATTGTTCAGTTTTCTTTTTTCTTAATTCATTGCAGAGTTAATAATCTAGGTGATATAGCGCCAGTTTTAGTATCTATAATAGTCAATCAATCACTAGTTTTCAGTTTAGCTTCATTATCCCTAGTCAGCAGTTTCATCTGCGAACTGCGGCCATTCTGTTTTCTGTTCCAGGCCCATTATCTGATACCATAACTGTTTGCCTACAGTTCTTTCTCTGACTTCTAAAACGCATAAAGAAGATAGGTAACCATTCTTAGACAATCTTTTACAGAAAACTTGTCACTTACACCTACACGTTCTAATTTTACTATTAAACTTCTATTAATAAACAGCTACTCTACACACTTCCTCATTTGTCTAATTCTCTCTAAAGATTTCTTATTAGTTCTTCTGCCACCTTTCCCTTATACAAAGGAACACTTCGTCTTTACGTATTCCCTCGGAACATTTTACTCACTCAGAAGTATCTTAAACACCCTGGTCAGCCTACCAATCATGCTTTCACCACATTATACCTTGACGTCTCACTTGTAATCCCATCCACTCCTGGTACCTCCTGTTCTTCAAAGCTCTTGATAGCATTCCTTAATTCCTCAACATCACTTTCGCGAGCATTGCTCCTAATTCAATCTCGTCTCTTGACCATCAGCCGTCTCCTCTTTTCCACTCTGGATTCAACTATTTATCAGTAAACTTCATTGATTAAGTACTGCATCCTTTTCAGAGGAAGTCGTTCAATTGGAACTGCAGAAGTTTAAGCGAAGTTACAATACATTACTCCCCTAATACTATTCTGCTTGCATTTTAATTCATTTTTATGTTTGTTAATTTATCTATTAATTTTTTTTTAATAAGTTGGGTCTCTTTTTTCTGTATTTCCTTTTATCTCGTCATCCTTCTTCGTAATGAACACCATATTCTTTGGAAGCTTGAATCTCAAGTTTGTTGCCCCTGTGGGCTTGTTCCATATGAATAGGTTTCCTCTTCTGATTAATAACAATAATGATTCACATTTTCATACTGAGACATATTTTGCCTTCAACCATTTTCGCTGCACTTTATGTGGAGAACAACTTCTCCCTAAACTACTGGATGAGGTTCATCTTGGCATTTAACATTTTTATGCCTTCTTTTATTTCCCACCTGTTCGTTCATCTTCTTGTATACTTGTAAATTATTATTTTTTCTTTCGTACAATTTATTCTCGGACAGGCTCCTTTTTCTCCCTTTAGTTTACTCTCCATTCCCACAACCTACCACTTATATTCAGTGTATCCCCTATTTCTACCCAGGATTATAGACACAAATACACCTTGGTCGTTGTTATTCATTTTGTCTTTAGACGATATTCTCCCTTTCTTCTGATCAAAATCTCTTGTTCGTTCACATTTGCAGTAGAGTATTCACCCGCATCCTCTCTAGCTATAAGTGCTTTCAATATAACTGCTTTCAATTTAAACTTTTGCTTTGGGCAGACAGTGGTTGGGTATGGCCAGGGGCACTTCTCTTCGCCATTACATCCACCAACTAGCTCTTCCAGTACCATCCAGTTTGTACCAAATGACTCTGACAAACTCGTTCTCACGATTGTTTATTTATCTAATGTGCTTATGATTTTTTTTCACGAAAATCACGTATTTCCTAAATTCGAACCTTAATCCGAAGGGCTTTATTTTTTCCCACAAACTCCGTAGCCAGCAGTCTGCGGGATTAATTAATTCATATTATTATTATTATTATTATTATTATTATTATTATTATTATTATTATTATTATTATTATTATTATTTAAAGATTATTGCATGTGACTCCCGGCAAAAGGTGCTCTAATAAATAGCTACGTATGACTGAAGACTTAAATCACTATTAAACTTAAAAAACAAAACAAAAAAACTTTTTATCTAATGACACTTGTCTAACTGGTCCTTAGTTTACCATCATGATATTTTTTTTTTTATCGTCATTTACGTAACGAGAAAAGAGAGAAGAATAATTTTTTCGCGTCAGGAATTGCAACTACAAAGTGATTCATGCCAAATATGGCCACGTTTAAATTTAGCAGTCTTCGGTAACAGCCAATTGTTTGTACAGACTCAAAAAAAAAAGAAAAAAAAGTCAACGACAACAACAACAATGTCTTATTCTGTATCACTCGAATCCCTTTTCAACAAAGGCAGTAGAGATAAAGGACCTCACCCCACTCCATACTAATCTGCCTTCATCTGTCCAGTCAAGGGTAGGGAGTGGGAGGGAATGAGGAGAAGTCTCCCTTCATCCTACTGGGGTTACGGCCATAGGCATCCTTAGGAGCCTTGATAGTCATTTCAGTAGGATTCCCGTGACTGACTGACTTACTTCCACAGACATGTATGGCTCTGTCTGTCTGTCTGTCTGGCTGTCTGATCTGGCCTCGGTGTTGATGACTTTTCAAAATTGATATACCCAGCATATATATAGTAATATATATATATATATATATAATTATAATATATATATGATATATATATATATATATATATATATGTATATGTATGTATATATATATATATATATATATATATATATATATATATATAGGTAAACATGTATCACATATTATAAAATATATATATAATTTTGTTTTAGGCGGTCGTCTTTGATGAAAAATTCTTTATATTTCCTTACTTCTGTATTCAATAATTCTTCAAAGTTCTGGATTAGGACACTGAAGAATTATTGAAAACAGGAGTAAGGAAATATGAAAAGTCAAAGAAGTCAGTTTACATATATATATATATATATATATATATATATATATATATATATATATATATGTATATATATATATATATATATATATATATATATATATATATATATATATATATATATATATATGATCTTGTTCTAACTTCTCTCATCTCTCCGGGAAAATGTCGCACATCCGTAAGGGCAGGTGTTATTTATTTACATAGTTTAATAAGTGAATTTACAACTTTTATCACTTAGGTCTTGAGGTAAACCCTTATACCAACGAGGGCTGTTTTACTTTGATGAAGGTCTTTCAGTTTCATGCAGGAAACAAACACTTGATTTGTACATTTCCTTCTCAAAATTGCAGTTCCTTCACAGATTTACATTTCCTTTGTGAATTAAATTTCCATCACAGAATTACATTTCCTTTGCAAAATTACATTTCCTTCGCAGAATTACATTTCCTTCTCAGAATTATGTTTCCTTCGCAGAATTACATTTCCTTTGCAAAATTACATTTCCTTCACAAAATTACCTTTCCTTTGCAGAATTACATTTCCTTCTCAGAATTATGTTTCCCTCGCAGAATTACATTTCCTTTGCAAAATTACATTTCCTTCGCAGAATTACATTTCCTTCTCATAAATATGCTTCCCCTTGAAGAATTACATTTCATTTTCAAAATTACATTTCTTTTGCAGAATTATCTTTCCTTTGCAGAATTACATTTTCTTTACAGAATCACCTCTCCCTCGCAAAATTACATTTCCTATGCAGAATTACATTTCTTTCACAAAATTACATCTCCTCTGCAGAATTATATTTCCTTAAGCTCTGATTGTGTAAGAGGATGTCAAATTAGCACGTGATTTGTGAATTTGGTTGGTCATAGTTTTTTAAAACTGAAACACAGGCCAGGACCTTCATATTGGATTTGCTTTTTTTATTTTAATTGAAAGAATGAGCGAAATCATTTTCGTTCCACTGATATTGTAGAAGTAATTTCTTTAGGCTGTAGTTTATACATCTCGCTCGCTCGCTCTCCCTCTTTATACACACATACACATGTACATGCATAATATATATATATATATATATATATATATATATATATATATATATATATATATATATATATATATATATGTATATATATATATATATATATATATATATATATATATATATATGTGTGTGTGTGTGTGTGTGTGTGTGTGTGTGTGTGTGGGCGTATTTTTAATAGCTACAATAACCTCTTGACTTCTTGGATACACTTCCCAGTCTAAAAAGTAGTTGCGGAAGGTATCGACCGTATATTTCGTAACTGAGGTCTTGACTATACCCTGGCTTTAAAAGGACAGTAACCCGCCTCATACGCCGAGGATACATGGTAATTCTGGTCAGTCACTTACCTAAGTATTCAACGGATCAAACGGGCCTTGATATTATGGGATGAAAGAGTATAGCGTCATATGTATTATGAAGGTTAGATCGAGCCGTTTCACAAATTGTATGGTGCGCACGTATTACCCCTTGCAACACCTTATGTAAACGTACTGGGGAGTGCTCGTGTGCACGTACTTTTGTGACAGGTAACATGTCTTCTGTTGATACATATATCAGGCATACTGTTGGGGATTATTACTGTCAGTGCACCTCATGCGGTGCACTGTAAGCATTACTTAAGGCTCTCTGCAGCGTCCCTTTGGTCCCTAGCTGCATGCAACAACACCTTTCATTCCTTTTACTATACCTATGTTCATATTCTCTGTCTTCCATCTTACTTTCCACCGCCTCTTTATTATTGATTTATAGTGCACCTTTTAACTGTAAATTTCCGTTGCTCTGAATGACCTCATAGGTAGGTACCAGCGCTTGGCCTTTAAATTCTATACTCTGTTCTCTTATAATTCAGATACAGACTGGTGGTCAAATAATCATATGGCAGGTTACTGAGTAATATTCCAAGTCGGGCTGTCCATATTTCTCAAGAAACTGAAGGCGAAGAAATTAAACTCCTTTTGTGCAAATTTCATTTTCCATTTTTTTCAAAAAACATAAACGAGAATAAGTGACTTTGTTCTATTAGCTTCTAAAAGTCTCCTCTCAGTGTGTTGAACATTTTACCAGAGGATAGAACTGTTATGAACAGTTCATTTCACTTCATCAGTTGTTGTCGAAAGTAGTTAGTTTAGGTGAAGTTTTTAGAAATGTACGCGCGTTCCTTTTTCCATTTTGGTGGCGTGACGACTCTACAAGTCCGGGACAGCCTCCAAATTATATATATATATATATATATATATATATATATATATATATATATATATATATATGTGTGTGTGTGTGTGTGTGTGTGTGTGTGTGTGTGTGAGATCCACTATAGTAAATTCACATCATCCGTGCATTTGATGTCTATGCCAGTCCCTTACGACGCTCCTGATTGGCTGTTGATAAGCCAATCATAGGGCTGGAAACTCTCAGTCACTATTGAGGTAGAATCTATGTTCCGCTTTTCCTGAGGGATACGTCTTTCAAAAGTATCCCTCAAGAGAGGTGGAACATGTTTCCTGCCTATGAAAACTCTCCTGAGAGACTGAGAGTTTCCAGCTCTGTGATTGGCTTATCAACAGACAATCAGGAGCGTCGTAAGTGACTGGCCTAGACATCAAATGCACGGTTGATGTGAATCTACTATAGTAGGGTTTTTAAGGTGCGCATTGATCCATATCTAGGAGTCAGTTTTCGCCTGGCAGCGCTCAAATATTGGAAACCACTCAAAACAATGTAAAACCTGTTTTTAGAACAAAGATTCCAGAAACATCGGCCATAATGCTAACTCTCAAGATTAAATTATCCTAGAATTATTAGTATTATTATTTATGAAACAGCTTTTACCATTGTTAAATGCCCAGACTTCCGCAAGTCTGTTGAATTCGTCTTGACATCCTACTGCGGTGTTTGGTTTTCAATTAATTCCTTCTTGTCGCACCTCCAGGTCAATTGTGCTTTTATTTGGTTTATTCTTACTCTTAGTTATTTCTTATAAGTTTTCGAAAGTTATTTCTTATGATTTTTTAGAGGTTTTAATGTTAGTGTTTTTATCACGTTTTTTATGCAATTACGGTATAATTCTGTAAATTATTACGAAACGTTGATAATGCAAACAGCCCGTGATGTGTGGTTTTCATTCGCCATATATATAATATATATATATATATATATATATATATTATATATATATTATATATATATATATATATATATACATATATATAAATATATATATGTATATCTATATATATATATATATATATATACATATAAATATATATATATATATATATATATATATATATATATATATATATATATTTATACACGTTTTTTGTAAATTAGTTTAAAAGCCTTGAAATGGGACTTCTTGTTAAGAAACGTCGGCAATGATAATAAAGCCATCTGATTTCGACATGCGTGTCCTTCTCTGACTTCGATTGTTTGATGAAGTTTTTAGCAACTGCCTGCCTCTGTCTGCTATATATATATATATATATATATATATATATATATATATATATATATTATATATATATATACATATAAATGTGTGTGTGTGTGGCTGTACATTATATACATACATGAACACACTATCTGAGAACGATATTCTGCTGCCAATAACTCCTCATATAGACTGGTTGTCAGCTAGCTTGGACCTCCTTCTCTCATAAGTACTAAAACTTTTCATACGGTTTCGAGTCCAATCAGAACAAACTCTTCGCCAGATACACCTTATGGTAAAATCTAGTTTTATGAATTGAAATTAGATTTCCTTGTCGTCCTACTAGGTGAAGGAACTCATAATTTTATGACTAGTGGAATTTATATATAATTTTATGGCTAGTGGAATTTATATATAATTTTATGACAAGTGGAATTTATATATTGTTTTCATGTAAAAATCCCTCGAGACGTCATTGTATAACAATCCTGTTTATTATAAAGAAATGATGCAATGGAAAAAATATAGCAGCCGAAGTATTAATGGCAGTAACAGTAGATACTATGCAATCATTTAAGCTTTTACACTTTCCGTTAGATGGTTAACATAGTGCAGCTACTCTGGGGGAAAATAATAAAGCATAAATACCTATCTACTGTAAGAACTTATGCATGTTTGTATGTATGTATGTATGTATGTATGTAGTTATGTATCCGTATTAGTTAAGCTTTGACGCTTACCGCTGGATGGTAAACACTGGACAACCAGTTTAGGGAAAATCAAGGTCGTTTAAATATACCTTGGGGAAAATAACATAGTTCGAATAATATATATGCTATTGGATCTCTGGTATGTATGTATGAGGCCAAATGCAAGTATTTGTTTTAAATGTGAATGACCGGTGTCCTGATCGCTGTCAAAATTCTATAAAATTTCAATCGTTTTTATCACCGTATATGAGCGATAAGGGTCGTTTTGAGACCTCTATCAGTAATCCAGCTATGAAGAAAAATTCTTTGAAGGACTCTGCGTATCAGGTGGCGTTGCTCTCTCTCTCTCTCTCTCTCTCTCTCTCTCTCTCTCTCTCTGATCTGCATAACCGACAGTACTCGAAGTTAACGCTTTAATTTTTTGTCTAAAATATGACGATGTCTGAGCAAAATTGCCTTTGTAAATGTAGAGAATCCTTGCCATGAATACCATAACAGCAGCAATAATGGGTACGGAAATGGTGGAGAAATCCACATTGATGTTTAAATATATATTAAAAATAGATATGTGAATATATATATACGTATATTATATATAAGAATTTTTATCACATCACCGTGATTCATATACATGCATTAAGCTACAAATGTCCTTTAATATTATCCAGTTCGCTCTACCCCGGAATTAATATATGTCGACCTTATCAATCTTATATTGAAAATATATATGAAACGAAAGCTTCCTTCACCATTATTATTATCATCATCATTATTGCTGCTTCACCATTTCAGAGACTCGTGTGATTATGAGATTTTTATATAAATAATAATAATAATAATAATAATAATAATAATAATAATAATAATAATAATAATAATAATAATAATAAGTTTTTAAGTCCTCCCGCTGTGTGCTTTGCAAATCACGACTCTTTTCTTGTGCAAGCGACTGTCTCGGGCAATGTAAACAATTACAATGAGACATCGTGGTGGAGAATGGTGTCACAATAAACAGCATTAAATTATTTGACGATGTTAAACGATTTTTTCTGGCAAAATATTGCTCGTCCCAGTAAAAAAAAAAAAAAAAAGTTAAATCTTTTCCTGCGTACAATCGGAGACGAGAAGAGAGAGATGAGAGAGAGAGAGAGGATGAGCGGATGAGAGAGAGGGAGAGAGATAGAGAGAGAGAGACTAGTTCCCCCATGTCTAATTATAGTAATTAAGTGTAGGCAGATGATTGTAAACAAAGACGCTATTATAATTTTAAGCAAGAGTGTAGAAACACTGAGTTGTTTCTTTAAAACTTCCGTATACTCACAAAGGCAAAACACTCACTCATACCCAACACGGGCTTGCGCACGCGCAAACACACAAACATTATATATTATTATAATATATATATATATATATTATATATATATTATATATAATATCTATATATATATATATATATATAATATAATATATAATATATGTAACGACACTTACTTACACATTCACTAATATTTTTTTTAAGTGTTCACTGTTCATGCATGCAAATAATCATGTTAGAATTTTTCAAAATCACAGTATTGTATATTCCTTCCAAGTGCCTGAGGAATATTAAAAGAAACTGTTTCTTCTGTTAATCATTCAAAATGGCCAATTTGCATAAGTAAATAAAGCAGGTAACACAGCAACGCCGAACAACGAAGATGGTAGAAAGGGTTTCTTGCACCGCAAATGAATAATAGTTGCCCAACGTCAAAGTTACACCCAGGCAGGGAGTTAGAATGTACACTAATGTAGATGAATAATCTTCAGAGCAGTCTGTATTTCAAGTGAAATCCTGCAATGGGTTATTTAGAGTAAGTAGCAGTTCAACAGTTTGATACAGGACTAATTTTTCTTTCCCTTTTTCAACATTAATAGCTAAACTCATCAAGGACAAGGGAACTTACCTTTGATTTACTGGGCAGTCTTCTGAACTCGGCTTTAGCAGGGCTCGAACGGTCTATGAAAAACAAATAAAGCAACAGCCACTCGGAAAAAGTCCCCGTGGAAGAACAAATTTCTCTGGACGTTTCTTGCAATATTCGCTGTACTCACTATTTCACTTCCTAAAAACCTTTTTTCTCGTCAGACACTGATTTCGTTGTGGATTCTTCATCATCGCCGCGGTAATCTCTGACCTTCGATGTAAACAGTTAGAGAGAAGAAGCAGAAAGAGGAGGAGAAGAAGAAGAAGAGGGAGGAGGGAGGAGGGAGGGCAGGCGAGAGAGAGAGACACACACACAAACACACAGAAAACTGCACTTTGAATACGAAGGAAAAATAACCACCTCCTTTATTGCTAGAGAGGAGAACTAACCAAACAGGATCACCACAGACATCAATAAAGTTTGGATTATGTATTTCTATCAAGGGCGCCTCGCGTTTTCTACTCTCGTACGAGCGATTGCAGTTGTTGGTGGGCATATGAGCTTCGCGGACGGGGCAGTTGTTCACAGGTGGGCCGAGGGATGGGCTATATAAATGGGTACGTGCGTTCACTATCCTGGCCACACCAGAAATGATGCCCAAGCTAAGACTGGCTTTAAGAAGAGCCAGTGTGTGTGTGAGAGAGAGAGAGCGAGGGAGAGAGGGAGAGACTGGCTGGCTGCTCGTTCGTGTTAGTGCCTCTCTCTCTCTCTCTCTCTCTCTCTCTCTCTCTCCATCATCCTTGAGTACTATACAAAAGTTTTCATCTTAGTCTTTCTCAAAAGAGAGGCTTCTTCATCGCCGCTGCGGTATAAGGGTTTCATTACTTTGTAATTATTTCCTTCAGGCTGATTAGTATATCGGTTTCATATTTTTTTTTATCAAAAGCGATGCAATTCAATACATAAATGCACAACTGCAACTTCTGCTTGTGGTTGTTGTTGTGATGAAGAGGAATAATAACTCTTTTAATCAATTTCATTTTCCCGTGAACGTTATTGATACGATTGTATTTATTATTATAAGTGCTAGTTATTAAACTAAAATTGATTTGGATAATTGCTAATTATTAATATAGTATTTTCATAATTTCTAATCATTAATGCAATATTAATATTATAATTAATGTTAATGCAATATTTACTATTATAATTGCTAATCAATAATACAATTATTATAATTGCTATTTATTAGTATAAAAGTTTGACATTATAATTGCTCATTTTCTTGAATTATTAATATGATTATTATACTCCAGCCTTATCCTCCTTTAACATTATGCAACACCTGTACAGTTAGTCTTCAAAATTTGATTATTTTTTCCCCTCTAAGATTCCTTGTATTCAGAACTTTTGTCGTCCGCTAGGGAACTTTGACACTGTGAAGACCTCTGCCCCCGGCCCATAAGTCAGACCTAAGGCATTCATTTGTGAAAGAAAATGTACGAGTAGCATACCCGTCTTATCTTCTTTTTTTTTTTCCTTTTTTCTATTTACCGTTCGTTTTGTTTCGCTCGTTCTCTTCCTCATCATTTTCAGGCGGAGACAGATGGATAGATAAACAGGGAATGTTGCCTGAATATTTTCCGTTAATATTATACGACTCATTATGGTTATATTTTTTTTAAATGTTTCCTTGACAAATAAACAGATATGAAATCCTTATTTAGAAGTTGCGTACGTCTATACGTGTTAAAATGATAAAGTTTTTATGGTGAGACCGCTAATTGTAAAGTTAAATTCAAGGAATAGCGTCAAGTAAACCGAGAGAGAGAGAGATAGAGAGAGAGAGAACTGCTGCCATGTCATGAGGTTTGGTTTGCGGACATGAGTAAGAATTGCCGTCACTGGTCTGATGGCTGCTTCCTTAGAGTTTTTTTACCAGTCATTTCATTTTCTTCCCACTGGTAAACAGTACTGAAATAGAGGTTGCCAGAAAAGGAGGCAGTTATAGAAGGATGTCTTTCATATCTAGCAATAAACAGGAAGTTCAAAGTGTTGATAACGACGTGACGACTCCTGGCGTCGAACTGCACAGCCAAGGTTCTTCTTCTTCTTCTTCTTGGCGTTATGGGTCGAGAGACGAGCTGATGTTTTCGGATCGAGGTGGAGAGGAGAGGCTTTTCAAAGGGCACGCTATGAAAACAACCTATTACCGCTAATCCTCTACAAGTCTACATATTCCCCGTAGCTGTTTTTGTCTGGTCTCCCAGGTTAACTTCTTTCCAACTTCTTCTCCCCGAAGCCATTTGGCAAGATAGTAGTAAATAACTTCTCTCTCAGAATTTCTCATCATTCTTGTTTCTATCTGTTTCTGCATCCCCCCAACCCCCGCGAAAAAAAAATTCACCTACGCACTATACGTACTACATATTGAATTACAATATCTTCACGCACGTAGACAAGATATATATATATATATATATATATATATATATATATATATATATATATATATATATATATATATAGGTTGTCTCTATCTGTTTCTGCCCCCCCAAAAAAATTCACCTACGAACTATACGTACTACATATTGAATTCCAATATCTTCACGCACGTAGACAAGATATATATATATATATATATATATATATATATATATATATATATATATATATATATATATATATATATATATATATATCTTGTCTACGTGCGTGAAGATATTGGAATTCAATATGTAATACGTATAGTTCGTAGGTGAATTTTTTTTGGGGGGAGCAGAAACAGATAGAAACAAGAATGATGGAAAATTCTGAGAGAGAAGTTATTTACTACTCTCTTGCCAAATGGCATCGGGGAGATATATATATATATATATATATATATATATATATGTATATATATATGTATATATATACATATATATATAAATATATATATATATATATATATATTATACTCGTTATATATATGTTTGTGTGTGTGTATGTTTATATGTATTCATATAAATACATATAAGTGTATAAATATGTGTAGCCTACATATATATGGATATATATGCATGCATATATATATATATATATATATATATATATATATATATATATATACAAACTTACACATACATATATACATCACTTATTTATTGTCATGTCTTGTTAACAAGATGTAAGTACTTAGCATCTCAATTGTTTCAATTTTTCTTCGTAGTAGCAACATTGTTAGTATAATAATCACGTTTTACGTTTTCTTGGTCCAAAATGAGAAATTTATATATATATATATATATATATATATATATATATATATATATATGTATATTATGTGTGTTGATGTATGTATGTATGTATGTATGTACATACATATAATATTCATTTGTGTGTGTGTGTATGTGTGTGCGTACACGTATGTATGATTGCATGTGTCAACCTTAAATCAGTTTTGTACATGAAATATGCATACTATAACTGTTAATGAAATGAGAGATTTATGCTTTTTATTGTTATCGACTAGCCTCGAGCCAAGAACACTTCGGTTCCACTAGATTCAATGTACAGAAAACTTTTCTGCTCTGACCTATAAGCAATGCTACTGTAAACATTAGTCAACTTTCTGTACGCTGTTATTAGTTGATTTTTTGCCCATCTCATCCTAAACTCTCCTATTATAACTGATTCACTTAAGGTAGATTCTCGGATGAGCCTTATTCTTACGAGACGTTTGTTTGGTGGCCGCTGATTGGCTGGTACCGGGAGGTAGGCAGCTCCCAGCCAATCAGCGGCCGCCAAACTAACGTCTCGTAGGCATAGGGATCACCCAAGAATCTACCTTAAGTGAACCAGTTATAGTAAGTTTAAATATGTTAGAGCTAAAGGACATAAACTTGCGTAACAGCAACGAAGGTTTTCGACGTCATTATATGCGATGCCATTGACCTAAGTCACATGATTTTACCAAGAATAATTTGAAAGTCAACAACACTTGGAAAAATAGTATGAAGTTTGCTCGCTCTTTCCGCTCGTCATTGTCACCTTTTGAATCACTAAAATTTATCTGTTCTGTTGACTTATTAGCTGGTCCGCTCTGTCCTCTGGGTTAGTGGTTAGCGTCGTGGAATGCCACTCAGATATCGAGGGTTCGCGTCTCCCCGAGGACGATGAAAAATCACTGGCTCTGTATCACGATCAGTTACTGCTGTAGTGTGAGGTCTGCGGTGGGAGGTTATAGCCACTATTCTTTGGAAGATGGTGTCTCGTCAGTGGCCTCTGTGGGCTTGTTCCATATGATTAGGTATCATCTACAAAAAAAAAAAAAAAAATAATAATAATAATAATAATAATAATATTATTATTATTATTATTATTATTATTATTATTATTATTATTATTATTATTATTATTATTATATAAACTTTTTTACGGTTTCATTCTAAGTTGTGTTACAGTTCCTTAGAGAAATACGGTCAGAATCGTTTCTTACGCTTAGTTCATTTAGATAGTCTTTGAATTTTGTGAATACTGCGAAATCGTGAATTCATATGAGGGTGCACACGCTACCTCCAATATAAAATACTTATACTCTGTTTTTTTTATCTGTCCATCCGCCTGTGGTGTATCGTATGGTAACACTGCGTCCCGGGCTTTAGATAGTTACATTCAGCTTACATTCAACGATTATAATAATATCCTGTTTCGAATATTAACGGTGTAATTCGCATACAGTAAATTATTAAAACACTTTTCAGTTGCAAATGTACACCCAGATATCCTTTTATTCACCTAAAACTTACAAATAGCGTAACTATCTAAAGCCCGGGACGCAGTGTTACCATACAAAAACACCACAGGCGGATGGACAGATGAAAAAAAAAACCAGAGTATAGTCATTCTGACGCACAGAAGAAAAACGAAAGCATTGGGTAATGTATTTGTAGCTGAAAAAAACCTCTGATGTCTGATATTTTATAAGAGGCGGCTTTTATTTTCGTGATTGGTGATGGTATCAATTTCCCACCCACATTTTCCCGGTCGTTTTATTATTGTTATTTTTATACCTAGGCCGAGATTTTCAAAACGGAATTCATGAAGATTTGTTACGGTGAGGTTACCTCCAATAAAACGTTTTCCTGTTTCCCCTTGGTCACACACACACACACACACACACACACACACACACACACACACACACACATATATATATATATATATATATAGATATATATATAGATATCTATATAGATAGAGAGAGGAGAAGGAGGCGAAGAAGAGCGGAGAAAGGAGAGAAGAGAGAGAGAGAGAGAGAGAGAGAGAGAGGTAAGTGCGGACAGCATATATATCTCCATTATCGCAGTATTAACCTTGTCCACCAAGTATGTGATGTTTATCTGTGTGCGAATTTGTACGTACGTTCATTTATCATACTAACTTCATGTCGAATATTAAACATCTTTGAGAATGATAACCTAAGAAGCTGAATTAACTAATATGATCCCAGCGTTGTGCATTTATTGAGTACTCGTTCAATAACGAATGTACTTGATTCAAGTGCTAAATCCTCTTTATTTAAGGATACAAATAATTCCAAAATAAATAAAAGCAGTTATACTGTATCTTAGGGGCATTGTACCAGGCATAAAATCGGCATAGCAGTATGTTAGCCTCAGTACCTAACCTGTTTGCCAAAATCTCTCTTTAGTAAATATTGGCAAACAAATGAGAATCTATATTCACCTATGAGCAAACGTAGTCTGCATATTTTTTATTTTCCTTTTTTTTTTTTTTTTTTTTTTTTTTTTTTTACGCCTACGATTCGGGGAATGGCTTCTTGGCTGACGCCCTCTGCTCCGCTGGAGGAAGAAGCCCTGAGTGATCTATCTTGCTTTGTCTTCATGTCTTTGGGTATAACTAGTGGCGTCCTCACCTCGTGCTTACGAAAGATTTTTTTTTTTATCAGAGAATATTATTTTCCTTTTTTTATGACAATGAATTTGCTTCTATGATTTGCTTACTCTAATAATATGACCTTAAAGGGTAGAGTATCTTCGCCTCCGAAATTTACTTAGAAACAATACCGAAATAATCACGATTAAGCTGTCAGTATTCACGTTTTGCTTTTTGTCCTCATGGCTTCAGTAATTGAGTTTTATTCCATAACTATACTATGTTTTTTTCCATCTGTCCATCCGCCTGTGGTGTTTTTGTATGGTAACACTGCGTCCCGGGCTTTCGATACTTACATTCAGCTTACATTTAACAATAATAACAATATCCTATTTCGAATATTAACGGTGCAATTCGGATACAGTAAATTATTAAAACACTTTTCAGTTGCAAATGTACACCCAGATATCCTGTTATTTACCTAAACCTTACGCAGCGTAACTATCTAAAGCCCGGGACGCAGTGTTACCATACAAAAACACCACAGGCTGGTGGACAGATAAAAAAAAACAGAGTATATATAGCGACATGGGGAAAGGAATGCACTCACCAGAATGTAAATATCAGACTCAAAAATAATGTTACTTAGAATTTTTTTTTTTCTCCATTCTAATACGTATATTCATAAAATCTGGCCAGACAACATTTGCGTTGATCAAGTCATTATCCTCGGGTTTGCTAGATGTGAATGTTGTTTGCGGCCGTCTTAGATTCAACATACTTTGTTGTTTGATGTACAACCTGACGGGAAGAACAACCAGATGATCTTAGGAGACCAGGTGTTAAAAGTGAGGAGAAATAGAAGAGAGAATGGGGGAGAAAACAAATGTGAATAAGATGGCAATTTAAGCAGATCAGAAAAAAAAAAAGTTCTACAACGCAAATAGAGAGATAAATATTGACGATGTCGGTCTTAATCCAGTGATAAGGTGCCCGAGGGGCGTTACGTTGCAACCCTGCGAAGTAATGGCTCCGGATATCAGGTCAAAAATAATGTGGGTGCAGGGAAAAGAAACTGCTTCAACTGTAATCAGTAACCTGTTATGTGCATCGTTGTAGAATTTAAGGTTAATGGCAATTACCAGAAGAAATTCTGTGATTAAATTGTTTTGAAAATATTGCGAATAAGTCACCTTAAAGAAAGTGAATCCATTTGCCTATATGAGGGAGCAGTTGTCGGAGGATTTAAGACCTAACGTTACAGAGAGACAACTTTTGGTGGATATTGATGTCTAAATTTATTCATACTCATAAATCTATTGCAAGATCATTGTGAAACAGTTGTTTCACAATATAGAGTTCATTTTCATCTGTAGTTAACAGTAGTTTCACATTACGGAGTTCATTTTCATCTATAGTTAACAGCTATATAGCTGTTAACTATAGATATAGCTCTGTAATGTGAAACAAACTATAGATGAAAATTAACTCTATACTGTGAAACAACTGTTAAATATAGATGAAAATTAACTATATTGTAAAGCAACTGTTAGATATATATCTTATCTTCCACTTTAGCGAAAGATTGTGTGTCTTTTCTTACGACTGTTATTCGTAAGCATTGAGGTTCTGCTGTTGATTCCGCGAGAAGCAACGATTATATGAATGAGTGGAACTGTTGTGTATTGAACAAAAACGCGTCCGACAGTCTGAAATCATGTGACCTGGTCTTTTACAGTTATAACAAACCATCCCAACGCTGCCACCATTTCTTATCTTCCGCTTTAGCGAAAGATTGTGTGTCTTTTCTTACGACTGTTATTCGTAAGCATTGTGGTTCTGCTTCTCATCTCGTAGACGTGATATCTAGTTGGTTCTTCTTTAGAATAAGGGAGATGATTCAAACGGAGGAAGTCGAAATCTTAACAGCTTTATTTCTCAACTCCATCACTAGAGAGATGGTTTGGTCAGATGACCGCTCCGTTTCGTAACTAGCAGAGAACTAACAATACAGGGCATCGTGTCGATAGCGAAACACTAGCTATCTCAGCTATTTACACATAAAATGAATACGTAGTCCGCCGGCTCGGAAGTCATGAGTTTCCGGTGCGGGTTAACAGGTCAACCGCTTCCCATGGAAGGTGTTGTGATCAGTTGACAAGATACATAAACTGATGATATATCCAAATGCAAACCAGGCTACTGCAAGCATTGCACAGCGTGATCTAGTTTCAGGTTGTCACGTAGGACGCTCCTAATTCAACAATGACCCCTTAGGTCGTGGGTTCTATTTACAGATATGGAATTATCTGTTATAATTAATGTATTTATTACATATATATTTTGTGAAACAACTGTTAAATATAGATGAAAATGAACGCTGTATTGTGAAACATTGTGAAACTAGGGTTCTGTTCTTCTGCGTGTAATGATTATAGTCTATGGATAATAGACTCCATTATTAGAATTACCATCGTTTAGCCCAGGCAGTGTCCCTCGACACTAGGCCTTCCATAATTATGCTGAAAATATCTGCCATGGGGTCGAAACATGCCGTCTTAACTCTTGTGTTTTTGCCATTTTTAAGGGTAGAGGTAAATCACCGGTGATAACGAAAGTAAGAGATAACAAAAATCGAAACAATAAATACAAACAAGCTACGTCTTCATTATATTCCGAAAGACAACCGTAGGAAATATTGATTATGCAAACTGATGTGACCTCGTAATCCCTGATCAACCGATAGATCCTCGAGACGGCCATTTTCGCTTGTTAACAGGCTTCTCCCAGAACAGCCTGACGACAAAGAGTAAGGGCACACACAAAGAAAACAGTTAGAAAGTCTCCATAAATCAAGTGCTTTTTGTGTTCTTCACCCCCCATTAATTTCAATAAACATTCTCCTCATCGATCACTTGAGCCCCCATTCAAAGCCCATTAGTACTAGTCAGTGAGCTCCGGATATGGATGTCTCTCCTCCAATGTTCTTCTGTCTGCCGCTCATGACGAACGTATTCCGGTTTGGCGATTGCATTCGTAATTAGGGATGGATAGATAGAGGATAGAGAGTTGATATAAACAAAGAGTTGAAGAAGTCTTTCGTCTTCTTCTCTGAATGTGTTCTATGCTGTTTATTATAATACATTTTGATAACTTCAGTTGGAAGCTCACGCGAGCATGAATACTTGTACACAACATTTACGCTCATACACATACAAATTAAATTATATATAATATGTATATATATATATATATGTATATATATATATATATATATATATATATATATATATACCGACCGTTATATGGTTTACAAGACAAAATGTGTTTCTCCTGTAAAAAGGTCAAAGAGATTCATGGTGATAAACACCCCTTTTATACATACTACATACATACATACATACATACATCATACATACATACACATACATACATACATATATATATATATATTATATATATATATATATCGTATAATATGGTTTATAAGACCTTTGTCTTCTTGACAAAGGTCAATGAAGTTCATGAGTGTCTAACAAGTCAAGATTAAACGAAAGTTGAACCTACGGGCCGTGAGCAACTGGTTTCGATGGAGAGTAACGAGTCCCATCCTCCTCAGTCTTCGATAGTTCTATTGCTTTAACTGTCGTCAGATGTCATAAATATGATCGAAGGTGACAGTACCATTGTCTTTGGCTTATTGAAAATAATTTTGTGCAATACATATATGTAACAATAATGTAATAAACAAGGCTGTACGTTTGCAAATCCTGTTTTTTTTTATATCTTTCATTATCGTTCATTATGTCACTAGTGAGCATAGTTTTTCGTTAGCCGTTTTCTGTATTTCACTGTATACATCCCTTTGCTGTAGTTTATCTGACTGTCTTTTTATTATCAAACACAAACAGAAAGCAGGGTGGCAGATGCTGTGTTCTGTTATAGCGCAAAATCAATTAACTTGCCGTGTTTTGCACTCTGTAATAACCTCCTGAGTGTTTACTGCTTGTTACTTGAATAGCAATAATTCTGTCAGTTTTTAAAATATACTTAAGATTTTATCATCGATGGTACAGTTGTTCGAGAGAAAAAGAAAAACCAGAAAGAAAGGTTTTTAAGTTAGACTGATTGGCAGGTATCGGTGTGATTGCCAAGTTAGTTGTAATGATTACGCACGTTCAAGTAACCATGTTTACCTTGGTTATGACAATGTAAGTTCAGGTAACTAGTATATGACTACGTAAGCTCAGTTAGCTATTTTATGAATATTTAAGTTCAAGTAACTGTGGTCTAAGCTTATTAAATATTTGGCTTAATCGTGCTGTATGATATATGAAAAACTCATCAAAGCAAGGTTAATGTAAGATATACGAAAAACTCATCAAAGCAAGGTAAATGTATGATGTACGAAAAACTCACCAAAGCAAGGTTAATGTAAGATACACGAAAAACTCATCAAAGCAAGGTTAATGTAAGATACACGAAAAACTCATCAAAGCAAGGTAAATGTATGATGTACGAAAAACTCATCAAAGCAAGGTTAATGTATGATATACGAAAAACTCATCAGAGAAAGGTAAATGTGTAATATACGAAAAACTCACCAGAGAAAGGTTAATGTATGATATACGAAAAAACTCATTAAAGCAAGGATAATGTATGATATGCGAAAAACTCATTAAAGCAAAGATAATGCAGATCTAACACTATTCCAAGGAATGAATAAATTCATTCCTGAAAAGGTTCCAGTTTTGCGTATTTATTGTCATGGACGTACAAGACTCACTCATGGGTTCTAAATGTCAGATGATAACCATCCATCATGCGACAAGTGTATCGTCCCTCTGACAGAGAGACATTTGATGGTCGAATGTCGCAGTCTTTGGGATCTAAGACGTAGTAATTTTCTCTCTTGGGGACGCGAACGCGATGGGAATTTGATCCCTGCCAAGATTCTCGGGCGAAAATGTTATATAGAATAGCAGTAATTTTTTTCTTCTGTGAAGGAGGCTGAGATCCTCAAAAATTGAGGTCATGTACATATACAGTATACGTTTGTATATACAGTGTATATGTTTGCATATAAAGTGTATGTGTTTGTATATACAATGCATATGTTTGTATAAACATTGTATATAGGTGTATATTTAAATACATAATAATATGTTGTAAAAACATTGTAAATATATTTAAATACATAATTATATAAACCGGCATATAAATTTTGAAATATTTCTTTATACGAAACTTGCCTTTTAAACTAATTTTTGAAACAATTTTCAATTACATTTAGTTACAGCCTCAGTAACTTAGATATTACGACGCCAGTTTGAGTGAATATATGAATAAATCCGTCAGTCTTTTTATAATGGTAGTAGTATCCATTATCACAAAGTACAGAAGGGGATATTTATGTCAGTGCAGGGAAAATCCTTCATTTTCTGAGAGAGAGAGAGAGAGAGAGAGAGAGAGAGAGAGAGAGAGAAGAGAGCCGTCCATACTTGCAATCTGGGAACTGCTGAAGACTGGCGCTGACAGACGATTCTGAGAGCCCAGTAATGTTGCTACGTGTGCTTTGCTTGATTTCTGTGTAACTTACTAATTTTTGCTCATTTTCATCATTTTTTGCTTTCTTTTTCCCAATGATGTCCTTGTGAGACCTTCACAGGTCTCAGCTAAGGTTAATTATGCAAGTTAAAACAATGTATCAGACTTTTTATAGTATTAAATAGACTAAATAATAACAAGAATGATACGCACGAGTTTCCACTTCCATATTAGACTTGCTGGTTTATCCGCGGTATTTTCAACACCTCACTCATTCTACTTGACCTTCCAAGATATAATAGTTAAGTAATACTTTCGCAATAAATAATAAACACTGACACATGTACCTTTAAAGAATCTGATATATTTTGCTATAGGTTCACTTGGAAAATTCCTCATTAACGTGATGTTTTCAATAATGTTTAGCGATTTTCATAAAATTATATTGGGAATTCTTTTTATCTGAGCCAAGTGCATCGAAGGTAGTTGCTGGGTAATAATTGGTTTTATAGAAAACAAAATCAGTTACAAAGAGAAAATAGCCAACAACCAACACCGTCATAAGTAGGGAAGATATAAGCAATAAACACAAGCACCGATGACAAACCTAGCCACGAAACGTTCTAGAACTGGAAGTGGGACAGAAGGCGCCTGTGTTCCTTAAGAGAAGCGACAAAAGACATTCAAGAACACTACAGATATTTGCACCTCTGGTACTTGAGAGGCGGGAATCAGAAGCCTGCATTATTCATGAGATTAAGTGCTGTTTGGAAGTTCCCTTAAAAGCCCTCCTTCTTGTTGAAACCGACGGTGGTAATTCCATCATCTGCATCTTCCAAATACTTCGGGGAATCACAGAATAATGAGGTGGGAATCCCAAACGTAAAAGGAGTCATAGGTCCAAAATTTAAGGGAAAGGGGAAGGAAGCAATTCGATTATTGACCCTGAGTAGCTGGGGATATACAGAAGCATAGGAAAATTCTTTCAATATGATTTTATATATATATATATATATATATATATAGTATATATATATATATATATAGTATGTATGTATGTGTATGTATGTATGTGTGTATGTATATAATGTATAATACACTGAAGGACAAAGAATAGCTATTGCAGCTGAGGTGGTTGAGAAATCCAGAGCAAAAGTAAGGGTAGAATTGAAGTTAGATAAACTTTGTGATGGGAGAAAGAGTAGAAAGGTGTTAGTCCAAGGATTGTGTTAGTGAAATTGAGTGTGGCAGGAGAGAGCACTTGTGACAGTTTCAAATGATTCTGGGATAAAATGAAGTGAGTAAATAAGACATTTTCTGTAACTGGGAGGAATAGAAGAAATAGAAAGAGTATTCATGTTGGTTTTTATACGAAAATGTAAAAATATGTTATTACCAGAAGGAAAGATTGTGACCCTATAAGTATGGCATGAAGAAAAACAAATATAAGCATACTTGGAAGAGAAAAAATGGCAAGGAAAATGGTTTGTTAAATCATGAGTAAAGAGTAAATGAAAACGGAGAGATAATGGAAGAGAACACTGTTCTGTGCTGAAGAGCTATTGAATATAAAGGGCAGAAGGGACTCAGATCTGAAGGCGCTAGAATGGAAGGAAATTGTTTATTTTAAGAATATATATTGATTTGTCGAAGTGACTGTTGAGAATGTAAGGAAGGTGATTAGAAGGTGGAAGAACAGAGTTGATATTGTTACAAATAATATGCTATTGTATTGTGGTGGCAGTGGAATTAAGTGGCTGACCAGGGTGAATATGGTTCACCTGGACGAAGGAAATGTTCCATAAGGTTAGGTTGACAAAAAAAATTATATTTTAAGTATAAGTAATATGAGGCAAAACAACATAAAAATCAACCTGAAAGGAAGTATGGTAGAAATTTGATTACAAAAATGAAAAAATAACATTGTGCCATATCCAAGCATGTTTAGTTAGTGCCAGAAATTCTGCAAAAACCATTCTTTTTACCACTGCCTCGTTTCAAGAAAATTTGATAAACATCTGAGGAACTATGCCACAACAGTAAAATAATTGTTAGCCTTGAAAATCATCACCAAACATTTGCAATTTATACTCAAGGGGATCTGCCCACTACAGTCTTAGATTACTTAATTGGTCTTAAGGTTACAGGAATAATGTTTAGTTATCAAACACCTTCTATGTAGCCCAAATAAGTTCACCGTCTCGCTTATTCGCCCAAGTTGATTAGGGTTCCTAGTGCATGTAAGTTTAACGTAGGAAGTATTTTTGTTTTGTTTTGTAAAGCATGACTCCAATCACTAGTATAGGCGATAAGCAAGCAATTAGTTTTCAGTTATTTTTTGTTGTTGTTAAGACAATTGAAAGTGTCTTATTTTGATTTGGAAATCGCTTTTAAAAGAAAGTTAATCATTGCTGTGGCTGATCTATACCTGTATGGGTAACCTCTAGGAAATGCCAGATTCCGGTAGCCCTTACGCCCTTAGTATGTATGTGTGTGTGTTTGTGTGTGTGTGTGTGTGTAGGGGTAAGAGTAATTTTGTACAAAACAAAAGGTTCTAGGTAAATAAACCAGAGAGAGAGAGACAGAGACTCTTCCTCATAAGTTATGTCAGACTGAGAGAGAAAGAGAAAGAGAGACTCACTTCCTCATAAGTTATGTCAGCATGAGAGAGAGAGAGAGAGAGAGAATCTCAAGTATCATAAGTACCGAAATGAAAACCTCTAGTTAAAGTGGGCAGCGGGCTGGGCGAATCACAACATTTCAGAGAGCCTTTTCGTGGAGACGTTAAAGAAAAGGTTACAATTCACAGTCCTCACTGCCTCAGAGGTAAATGAGTGGACAATATTATAAGGCAAGAACGTAGACTTCGACCAGAAACTATATATCGGTTCAGCGCTTCGGAAAGTACCTACTCCCTCCATTCCCAATTTGTTTGCTAATGCAGTCATTCGTCTCAGTTCACTGACCGTTGTATAAGAAACCCAGAGGGCTCTCTATTGAGACCAGTGTTTATTTAAGCAGTTCTATTCTGTATAGAATTCAGTCTACATTTATTTCGTACTGTTCTCTTTACCGTAATGTTATTACCAGCACAGGTGGTATTTTCTTCCTTTTCTAGATTCCATACACAAAAGCATTGCGTTCGTATATTCATTAAACGAATGATGCGTATTTGTTCATGATACTGAGTGAATGTTGCTCCGGTGTTTTCCGTTAGTCTAGAATCTTTTATGTCCTTCCTCTTCTCCTGGTGATTGAGCTATACCCCGGAATTTTGCACCTTCTCTGCTACTCCCCAGTGAAAGAAAGTAGGATACTTTTCAAGGAAAGTAAGTCTTCATCTGTTTTCAAGGCCACCATCTATTATTCAGAAATACTCCATGTTAAAAGGGAAGTGCGGGGTAGAAGGAAGAAGGGAA
>NC_061096.1:53684240-53689240 GCF_015104395.2 Macrobrachium nipponense | reverse complement strand
CTCTCTCTCTCTCTCTCTCCCTCCTCCGTCTCTCTCCTCTCTCTCCATTCGTAACGGGCTCTCTCTCTCTCTCTCTCCTCTATCTCTCGCTCTCTCACTCTCTTTCGCAATCGGGCCTTTTCTTCTCTCTCTCTCTCTCCTCACACACACACATTCTTTGACGGCCTTTTAGCTCTCATCTCTCTTCTCTCTCGCTCTCTCTCTCTCTCATCGTTTTTCCTAGCTCTCTCTCTCTCCTCTCTCTCTCTTCTCTCTGCCTCTCTCTCTCGGTTTTTAGCTCTCTCTCTCTCTCTCTCTCTCTCTCTCTCTCTCTCTCTCTCTCTCTCTCTTTCTCTCATTCGTAACGGGCTATCTCTCTCTCTCACACATTCGTGATGGGCTTTTATCTCTCTCTCTCTCTCTCTCTCTCTCTCACACACACACATTCGTGACGGGCTTTTAGCTCTCTCTCTCTCTCTCTCTCTCTCTCTCTCTCTCTCTCTCTCTCATATTCGTGACGGGCTTTTAGCTCTCTCTCTCTCTCTCTCTCTCTCTCTCTCTCATGACGGTTTTTTTTTACCACCACCACCACCGCACCACGCCCACTTGCGACGCCCTCGGATGGAAAAGTGCCATCTGGCACCACCTTCACGTCTTAAGCGTCAGGTTAGTTATAGATCAACATCGCCCTCGACACGAAATCGCATCAGAGGCACCGCAGCAGCAGCTGTCTCTGGGACACCTTACATCATTACTCGGTCGAAATAAAGTTTTAAAAGTTCGAAATAAAGTTTTAAAAGTTCGGTCCACAGTTTCGTCTTCGCGTGTCATTCGTTGCAAAGTTGATCACATGCTTTTGGTTGATCGCAAGGAAATTGTTAAAATGAATGGCACTTTTTCGACTTATATGAGATTGGGTGCAAAATTTACAGCCACTCTTATGTATGTATGTATGTATGTGTGGATTAATATTTTTCGCATTAGTCTTCAAAAAGAACGAGATGGTTTAGTAGATTCCAGATTCTCCCATTAACATTAAACTACAAGATTTCAAAGACGCACAGTCCTCTTCTTCAGGTAGAAGACTGTACGTCTTTGAAAGCTTGTAGTGCTATGAAAATGGGAGAATCTGGAATCTACTAAACCATCTCGTCTTATGACTAAAACGAAAAACATTAATGCACACATACATACATGCATAATTAAGAATTGCTTTGAAATTTTCACCCTTTCTGAGAAGTCTTATTGAAGTCAAATACTAGTAATATTAATATATTACTAATAGGAGTAATTTAATATATATACAAAATGAACGTGTGTAACTATTTTGTGATAGATATGTATGTATGTATGTATGTATGTATGTATGTATGTATGGTCTGATAAGAAACCTTTCGCCAACCTCATTAACTTGGGCCCTTCATCCTTGATAATTAATTAAGGATTTGGAGGCTAACTTACCAACTTGGCAAAGGCTTCCTTTAAGGGAGCGAATACATGTACATACATAATTTTCTTTACGCAGAATTAATACATTTTTTATTTCTCATTTTAATTTTGCACGCGCGCTTGTGAAATCAGGGCGTAATAAGTGGCGGATTTAGTGGCATATCTGCTTTTAATGACGTCACAGCCTCACGGGTCAACGCCCCTAACTTGTCTTTGGGTGGTGACTGTATCATAAAAATCATAGTAATAAGTTTGTAACAGTATATAAGTTTTTGGCAGTAAAATGCGCCTTTCAATGAGTTTAAGTTTGCTTGTAATGTATCGTATTATTATTATTATTAGTATTATTATTATTATTATTATTATTATTATTATTATTATTATTATTATTATTATTATTATTATTATTATTTTGGCGAAACAAATCCACTGTTATGTAATTGAACTTGTATTTAAATTTAAAACTTAAAGGACAGCGAAATTCCCGAAAGCTATCCTTAAAGTTTTAAACTTAAATATATATGTACAATTACATAACTGTGGATTAGTTTCTCCATTTGAAGACTCGTGCAAGTATGATGATTGTTTAATTATTATTATTATTTATTATTATTATTATTATTATTATTATTATTATTATTATTATTTTATTTTATTTTTTTTTATTTATTTTTTTTTTGTTTTTTTTTTTTTTTGCTCTATCACAGTCCTCCAATTCGACTGGGTGGTATTTATAGTGTGGGGTTCCGGGTTGCATCCTGCCTCCTTAGGAGTCCATCACTTTTTCTTACTATGCGCGTTTCTAGGATCACACTCTTCTGCATGAGTCCTATTATTATTTTTTATTATTATATTATTTTATTATTATTTATTATTATTATTATTATTATTATTGTGAAGGTCGTAGTTTGCCTCCGTTGAGGACAATCAGTTTCCTCGTGATGCCCTTGAGTTTCTTTTTGGCATCTTTCTCCTCCAAGTGGCGAAGACAATCGGTAATGTTTCTGCGTGGCTCCTGTCCTTGGAGGGGGGTCGTCTGCTATTCTATATCTCCATTTCCAAGGAATCCTTGTAACGAGGCTAAAATATCGAGGATTAAAAACCTTAGTAGTGTTCAATATTTTTAAGTCAGTGCATTAATATTTTTAACGCTGCTGCCGCTTTTGATTAATATTATTATTAATTATTATATATATTACATTATTATTATTATTATTTTATTATTATTATTCAGAAGAGCGAACCATATTCCTATGGAACAAGCCCACAGTGGTCATTGACTTTAAATTCAAGCTTTCAAAGAATATGGTGTTTATTTGAAAGAATTGACATGTTGGGAAATCAAGGAAGAAGAGATGACTTATTAAACAAGGATATATAAATAAAAAATTGTGACATAAATAGAATGAAGAATATATTATTAATAGAAATAGAAATATTCTTTTAAATTTCCTCTCAAAGGACCGTGTTATTACTAATCCCCAGCTCTTGCATTGAATTTTTAGGTTGTGTTGGGTTCATAAAACATACGGGATAAACTTAGCGAGATAGAAGTGACAATAAATAGAAATAGTAATAAAAGTAACTAATGCTTATGAAACGATTCAAGAATTTTCTCTTAAGAACTATGCTATGACGAAAAGTCCCTTATCTTAGGTTAGATTTGGTTATTTACTTTGGATAGTTTAGATTAACGAAACATATGGTAAAATTAGCATATTGAAAACTATGTAGTTTGAATGTGAGATTGAAAATGCACGTGAGGATTATATACATCTGTATATGTACATTTATGAATAATATACATGTACATGTGCGATTGAATGTATATTAAGTAAGGTTACTTTACTAAAACAGACATTGTAAAGTCCTCAAAATACAAGTGACATTAAATAGAAATGATATCATTGATAATTATGTGTGCATGTGCACATAAACACACACACACACACGCACACACACACACACACACACACACACATATATATTGATATATATATATATATATATATATATATATATATATATATATATATATAACCTAGCTTAGCATTCAAGGAGACGTTCACATGCATACAAATATGTATGTATGTATGTATGAATAAATATCTATACATGCATGAATAGTTATTTCTATTACTTTTATCTATTTTCACTAAACTTCACTAAACTTAGGATGTATGTTTCATTGACCTTACCTACATTGAGCTAACCTAACACACACACACACACACACACACACACACACACACACATATATATATATACTATATATATATATATATTATATAGTTATATAGTATATATAAATATTATATATATATATAAATACATATATATAATTATATATGTATATATATATATAAACAATAGTTATATAAGTATGTATAGAATAACATATATTATAATTATATATATATAATATATATATATATATATATATATATATATATATATATATATAAGTATGAATTCACATAGGTTAGGTTAGGTTAGCTCAATATAGGTAAGGTCAATGAAACATACATCCTAAGTTTAGTAAAGTATAGCGAAAATAGATGAAAGTAATAGAAATAACTATGCTTGCAGGTATAGATAGTTATTCATATATACATACATACATATATGTATGTATAGGAATGCCTCCATGCATGCTACGCTAAGTTAAATTAGAATCACATTATATGGTTAGTGAAGCAGAAATAATAATAATAATTACTATTTATGCACACGTTTAATGAAAGAAAACTATATTTTACAAACAGTGATGTGAACGAAACACTATAGATAGAGAGAGATAATAGGTGAATATTTGAGAGAATAAAATGAGACGGTAGATTCATGATTGGCTGGAAATAAATAAGGAAAATAATGTAAAAAAAAAAAAAAGTCGTTGGTAAATAAAAACTCGCATCGATGTATTATGAAGAGACATAATTGCCTAGTCACCGCCTACTGTGAGGTTTGCGGTATCCGGCCCCGTGTGTGGTTATGACGTCATCGGCGCAGATAAACCACTATATAATTCTCTTACTGTCATTATCGACAGATTTTAAAAGGGATCAATTTGTAGTCGACCTTTCGTCTTATCTCGGTTTCTCACTACAAAGGGCGGTGCTCTTCCTTGCCACAGGGATTATTCTCTTTAATATCCTTGTTAAGGCATCAGAAGGACCGTAAAGATTTTAACGCTAATAATGACCAAAAGACAATCATCATGGAACAGCAATTTGAGAATAAATACAAAGTTATTTAGGAAAATAGGCTGACATAATATATATACGAAATGTGTAACCATTTATTGCAGAGAGATAAATAGCATTATCCGTAACATACTGACATCGAAGTTTATTCACGACAGATAAATAGCAATGTAGACAAATCACTGAAAATTAAATAAAATCTATCTGGTAAATAAAGTTATTTAGGAAAATAGACTGATATATTATCGTATATATGTAATGTGTAACCATTTATTGCAGACAGACAGAAAAATAGCAATATCCATAACATACTGAAAACGAACTTTATTCAAGACAGATAAATAGCAATGTAGACAAATCCCTGAAAAT
>NC_061096.1:53674240-53681740 GCF_015104395.2 Macrobrachium nipponense | reverse complement strand
TTGATGTCATTTAGAGACAAACTTGGCACATCACTTGAAAAAGACAGTAAACAGCTGTTCAGTGTCGTAAGTGACGGAACATAAATAGTGCAGACTGGATAGTTACAAGGACATACATCAAGATATTGACAAATTTAATTTGATTTTACAATGCTAAATAATGAAGATAATGAAATGAATGGCAGTGTTAACAAAGTGCCGATTAACAATAATTCATGAAATTTAGGGACATAGGCATTATAGTGCGTCCCTATGACGTTAACAAAAGAAAGAGAGAGAGAGAGAGAGAGAGAGAGAGAGAGAGAGAGAGAGAGAGAGAGAGAGAGAACTAATGGTAACAAATAACGTAAGAGTAAAGGTACTGTCGAATTTCAGGGCTTAAGATGATTATCTGGTCCTCATATTATAATATATAATTATAATCAAATACATTTGATTATAATTATATATTTAATTATAAAAATAATGCTGAAATTTATAAAAAGTCTGTTCAACACAATAATTCTCATAAATCCGATTCTCAGAAAGAGCAAGAATAAAAACAGACGCAAATTAGGATGAGGAAATACTAAAACTACCGCTCAGTTTATACTAAGAAAACTTGCAGTTGATTTTGAAATATATGTATTGACGTTTCTGGCTAAATTTATATAATCTTAGAAAAGTAAGACTCATAACCTCCCATTTTTTTACATTTTTATTTTTATCACTCCGTTTTTGTTCCTTGTTTTGCAGTTAGAATCTCAAAAGCTCAAGCAATGCAATGTACGTATTACTACCCTAAAACAGTTCAGCTCGTATTTAATAACTCATTTATATTTTTATCTGTTTATTTAATTAATACTGATTTATATTTCTTTCTGTTCAAATAACTGACCTCTTCTCTCTGTACTTCCTGCTATCATCTGTAACTTCTTTCAGACGAGCACCATATTCTCTGGCAGCTTGAATTTCAAGTCAGCGGATTTGTAAGTTTGTTCCATATAAATAGGGGGGTTGCCCTCTGAAGAAAAATAATTAAAATAATAATTATACTGGTTTTATTGAAGAAGCGAAGGAAGCTAGATTTGTTTCAAGGTTGTCTAAATCTTCCTCAAAGTTTATATAAAAAATCATCGCTCAAACCGTTCACTTAACACATCACACGCATACACACACAAATGAAAGTAATAAAAGATCTGACCTTGAAAAACTAAAGAAGGCAGATGCTTATAAGAGCGAGGAAGCCAGAAGCACAAAAAGCTCCAGCTTTCAATCCGTTAACTGAGAATTATAAACAGAAGAACTTGCAGTGTTATCGCGATAAGAAGTCGACCAGAAAGAACCGTTTGCGCGGACGGGGGGCGTCAGAACAAAGACCCTCCTGGCTCTCGCTTGCATGATGTTTTCTGTGGTTTACTTTTTTAAATGCGAGGATTCGACGCGTTTTTTGTCGTCTCAAAAAGTTGTACCTACGACCTCAGCTAGTTATTAAGAAGTTCGTGTCCGTCTTCCCTAAGACTGTTGGGACTCGACGGGAGAAATTGAGAAATTCTCCAAATTAATTTGGTTTGGGTTTAATACTGAAGTCAAAATGTTGGGACACTCGACGGGAGAAATTGAGATATTTCCCAAACTAAAATTGGTTTGGTTTTGATCCTAAAGTAATAAAATTGTTATGACACTCGATGGGCTAAATCGAGAATTTCCCCAAACTAATTTGGTTTGGTTTTGATCTTAAAGCAATTAGATTGGTAGAAATTGAGAAATTCCCTAAGCCAATCTTGTTCGGTTTTGATCACAAAGTAATTTGCAGACCGTTTTTTGACTTGATACTCTGAGGAATTATTCAGAAATCCATAAGAGAGATTTGTGAATGTGTAGGAAAATGGACAGTGGAAATACAAATATAAAAAAAGGAATGTAATAAGAAAAGTAGTTGGAGGACCTACGAATTTCCTTTGCTTTTGATGTGGATGCTATAAAGTTACTTACACAACAGAAATCTCAAGTATATAAAAACCACGAGTAGCAGACATATGACTATTGTGTTCTGTACAAAGTGACATCATTCGTCAGTATATGGAGAGGACAAAAGCGCTGTGGCCGCGTTTTAATACGAAATTCATTATTCTTTGAGACTAAAGATCGCCAAAGAGATTAATATTAAATATTAAATCACTCTGCATGGAAATTTCATCCAGGTCATGGGTCAAACACAATGGTGGCCCTAGCTATCTGCTATACTTTTATAGCAACATTACAGTAATCTTAAAAGAAAATATAGACGTAAAGTATATATGTATGTACAACAGAAAAAGAGATGACAAAGAAGATCGCTTTTACAAAAAAAGCTGAGAATAAAGAAGTATAAAACTATTTTAATGCATACAAAGGCCATTATATTTTAGGTTGATCTTCAGGGGAGGAACAGCTGTCTATGATTGATCCAGATAATAGTAACCAATGAGAGGCTAATTACGAGAACGATTAGTAATCTTTAGATTCTATTTTAAATCTCCTTCTAACATCTTTTACACGATGGGGTTAAAAGTGCCTGGAATGGAATTAGTATTACTTTCATGTGATAACTGCACTAATGCAAATTCTAAACAGGGTAATGATTACCTTCTTGGAAAGCATCAAATTTTGTTCTCATAACGCGAGTCACTCTGTTGTTGAGGGTTATACACGAATGGAGACGATGCTTTAAGTTCTCGAAGAACAGCCTGCCATTATTACTGTAATGTAACAACGACTATATACAAACATTACGCAAAAATAAACAAAGTAAATGAAACGGGTTCATAAAGAGGTCACTGCTGGTGGCATGAACCAGATTCAAAAGTATTTCTGTACATCATGTTCTTGACTTCTAACACCAAGTACAAATTAAACATGGCAACGCAATATTAATTCTAGGGCTGAGAACTAGAAGGGCCAATGTCATAAACCATGTTTTCAGAAAAACCCATTTAAAATATTGCTTCCTCTATTAAAATTCAGGTAAGTACAGCAAACGAAAGCTTTTTTCTTGGGTGATTGCTTAAAACTTATAACATTGGCCATTATAGCATTGAAACAGAGATAAATTTCTAGTTTAGTGACTGTCTTAACTACAATCAGCCATTTTTTGACATTGGCCCTTTTAGTTCTCAGCCCTAGAATTTCACCCGTAACCGTTAGTATTTTATCCCATTTTACAATCGCCGCTTTTTGGGTGTTATTGTAACACCTGACTCTTATCCCTGTTGAACATTAAGTCCTAATAAATTCCTTGACCTTAACTTCCATTAGCACTACTTTTAATTTTCCTTTGACCTCGGCATTTTTTAGTAGTTAGCAAATGTTTGACATCCATTTTTGTTTCTGTAAAATAAAACTATTGGGATGGTTTTTTGTCTGTCCGTCCGCCCTCAGATCTTAAAACTACTGAGGATAGAGGGCTACAATTGGTATGTTGATCATCCATCTTCCAGTCATCAAGCATACAAAATTGCAGCACTCTAACCTCAGAAGTTTTTATATTATCTAAGGTTAAAGTTAGCCAAGATCGTGCGTCTGGCACCGCTATAGCTGCCAACAAAATAGGCCATCACCGGGCCACGGCTGATAGTCTCGTACAGCATTATACGCTGTACAGAGTACTTGATTGCGCCAAATAAACTTCGGCGCATTTTTTACTTGTTATAACTGTTAATTTTACTTTTCCATGCGCTCTGCCACAACCTCTATCTCCCTGAACCACGAAACCTAAGATCACGTGACCTCTCTGATCTGACTCTTACCAAATCGAAGGGTTTTCCATCTTGTCTGTGAAATACGCTTTAACCTCAAATCTTTTGCGATCTTGACGTAAAAGCAGGCTAAGTGGTCTTTTTCTTTCTGCATCCATGACATTTGGCCTCATCACATTTCGCAGATGACAGTTAAATGCATTTCCTGACCTTTTTAGAGTTTATATTCAAGTCGAGGTTTCATTTCGCCTCCTGATCTTCGACTTTAATCTGACTGAACTTTCGATTTCCGTCGTGAATAGAACTCTGCAGAAGAAAGTTCGTATATTCTTTTACCCATCTTGGCCGTTCGCAGGAATTGCGTTTCTAGCATAGTTGGTTTGTTTTTGATAATTTTAATGCATTATTAACTTATATTTATTCTCTCTCTCTCTCTCTCTCTCTCTCTCTCTCTCTCTCTCTCTCTCTCTCTCTCTCTCTCTCTCTCTCTCTCTCTCTCTTTCATATCTGCTTTTCTGGAGGATAGTTCCTTCTCTAAATTCATGAATGTCTCTTTTATCCAATTCAAAATATTATTTACAGGTATGCGTCTTAACGTTTCAAAGATTAATGAAACTGTAGACCGTTTCAAATAGACTGATTTTTAGCATCTTGTTCTGCCTGGCGTCTTTAGGGTTAATTGCTTTCTCCCTGTCCGATTAACTTATTCCTTTAAATACGCGTATTCATTCACTTTAAGTATTGATTTATATATGTATCTAGCTGAGTAATCTACGCAATACTATCCATGCTATGGATATGTATAGTCTGAGGGACGTTGCCTAGTTTTCCGTAAATATTTATGTGGCACGGTATCCTACGTACATGTCATAGGGCTGGCCTACACCCGGTACTTCCTTTTTTACTTCATGACATTGGAATACAACATCGTTCATAGAACGTTATGTAATAATAATGCTAATTATTGATCATACACTGAGTTGATTTGATTAGTCTTACTGTCAGTTTGGGATTTGGGAGGGTAGAATAAGTGAAACCTTTCTTAGCCGTCACTGTCGTCTATACACAGCTTGTGGATTTATTTATTTATTTAGTAATAATAGAAACCAGAAGCAAGTTCTGTTACGCCATTAACGCTGCCGACGTTGCATAAACTTGGAAGCTGAGACGCAAAAAGATGCCAGAAAATGGGACTTACTGACGGTGTTTAAACTTTCTGAACGGGAGGGTCATTTATTAAGAACATTTTACCGGAGTTCCATATTTTTCTTAAAGTGGCATCATTCGTTGAAGAAAATACATTCACTGGAAAACACGTTTATTTGCAACAAATCTCTCTCTCTCTCTCTCTCTCTCTCTCTCTCTCTCTCTCTCTCTCTCTCTCTCTCTCTCTCTCTTGGCGATCGAAGATTGGGTGCCGTCTCCTTTTGTGTTGATATTCCATTTTCTGATCATCATAGCTGTTGTTCGTGTCGGCCACAGTGCTATCGGAAACCATATCTCTTGCCGGGAGGTTGTTCACTGTCAAACCCAGAGAAACCTCACCTCTGACATCATAATTATCCCTTAGCCTTCAAAGCGTAGGATTTCGAGTCCTTTGTCCGAAGGATATTTGTGACTCTGAGATCATCATTTCTGTTTATAAGAAAATGTGGATGGCATGATGAGAGAGGTAAAGTGATCTGCAAATGCGCCGAAACTTAAGGACGTAGATTAAGAAAAGCAATAGAGAAAACCCCAAATTTAGCAGAAGCAGAAAAGTATATTGAGCATTTGAATAAATTATTCCGCTAAGGTTTCTAATCTCCTGTTGCTTGCAAGACTTATGGGCCCTTGAGACGAAATTATTTTTTCCTGTTTACATAAAGCTATTTTTTTTTCCTTTGGTACAAGATTCTGAAAACTTACTGAGCTTCCAAAATTTTTAGACCTACGATTATGTTTAATATATTTTCGACTATATATGTATATGAATGAATGCATTCACATACATATCGAAGCCTAAAACATAAAGTGGATGTCTTTGGAATTTAATTTGTCCACATTATAAAAGGCTTAGTTTTCAGATTTTCTCTCTCTCTCTCTCTCTCTCTCTCTCTCTCTCTCTCTCTCTCTCTCTCTCTCTCTCTGTGTGTGTGTGTGTGTGTGTTCGACCATCCTATTCAGTTATCCCATGTCGTCCGCTACGAATGACCTTCTTATCCACCAGGATTAATAGAGTCTCCTGCTACCCACTAAAAAAAAAGAATTACGTAATACGACGTATTTTCCGAAGCGGCGGCCACGAGAGACCCACGGACAACCAAATAAGCCCAACGAAAACAACAGCCAGAAATTCCTCGATCAATTTCGAGGGGGCGCAATTTGCTTAACGTCCGTTTTGGCATTATGTAAGGGAGAGATATACAACGAGAACAAGAATCCGCAACGGTTGCGCACAGAACCCGGCTCTTGGTGGCATTTTTATTGGACCTGGAACGACTCGAATCGACGGGGAAAGACGCCAAGGGCGTACGATAATTGCCCAAAACATTCTCGTGTTTCTGTTTTCTTGCGCGACCTTCGGCGTCTGCAGAGTCCTATATGGAGAGAGGCCTTACGGGTGGCGCCGCACCGTAGGGAGTCGCGGCTAAATGGAGGCTCTAAGGGATTACTGCGATTCCTCTGTCACTCGTCAGTTTCAGTTTGGGAAAGGTAGCGAGTGAAAATGTAAAAAATAAATGGAATAAATTCATGAATTAATAGAAAGTTCTTATATAAGGAAAAAGAACCTTTATGAGATAGATCAAAAGATACTTAGGTAAAAACAGAACCGGAGAAAAGAGGGATGATAAGAAATAATAGAACAAAAATATATAGAATAAATGACAGCAAGATGTAGATGTAAGTGGTAATCATTAACCCAAAACCAACACCCGCTTTAATACACACACACACACACTCACACACACACAAACACACATATATATCGATATAACGGGGTACAGTAGCTTTCAACTTTAAGCTAAGTCATGCTCAGGCAGACTGCATACAATAAAAAAAAAGAATAAAAAATCGGAATTTAAAATTATATACAATCATATGGCTGTATTATAGGAGTCATCATATCTAAGGTTGACCTCAGATGCGTCACGACTTTTGCAATTAACTTAGGTTCTGGATCATCCTGGATCACTCTGAAATCTCCTTCGATCACTGTACAAAATGGTATCGAGATTGTATAGTAGACCTGGCCTTGAATTAATGATATTTTTAAGTGTTTTTTTCTAAAGTCATTTAGATTCCAATACGTTTTTTTTTCATTTAGCTGCACCAAAAGAGAGTTAATTCATTTTGGCCAGCCCTCATTTTGGGTTTACGGTATTGAGTCTTACATTGACTATCTTATTCGCGTAGCTAAAAGAAAATGAATCTCTGTCTGTAAATGGGATTTTATGAACAATGTTGCTACTTTGTTCAGGACAGTTTCTTATATACATTTATATGTGTGTAAAAATATTGATTTTTGTATGTTGTTTATATGTATACCTATATAGTACATATAAAATCTACTTATATTCAACTTTACGTAATCTAATAAGGGGCAACTAACATAAATAAATCAGACCACTTGAAAGATTCTGGACTTTTAGTGTCTCTTTTTTTTTATATATGCTGCTTTTATTAATAGGCTATAAAGTACATTTGCAAATGAAATGTGACTGGCTCAGTGTCGTTGAACATAATGCAACTCATTCCAACAATGGTCCACTATATCACTTTCGAGTGGTCACAGATAGGTATG
>NC_061096.1:53661740-53666740 GCF_015104395.2 Macrobrachium nipponense | reverse complement strand
GCACACACACACTCTATATATAATATATATATATATATATAATATATATATATATATATATATATATATATATATATTATATATATATATAGAGTGTGTGTGTGCGTGGGAGTGATATGTATATGCGGTTGTGTAAATATTTTCATTTACAAATATTTATTCGCGACTAAACAGCAGACTGAATTATTGCTGGAATATTTTAAGGCGATAACTATGCATCTACTTTCGTCCTCTAAAGTTTCGATTCCTTCATAGACTCAATTTTTGTTCTCATTTTTCCAACACGCTCCAACAGTTTTAATACAGATACGAGATTTTAATGCATAGTTACATTTTCAGTCTGAGGGTCCCGTAGGTCAAAATAATTACTTCCTTATAAGTAATGATTCGAATAATTGTTTTGTTCAAAAATAGGCTTTCTTTTGTAACATTTATTCGTTTATGTTAAAGGTTCGGTTTTAGATACACGGGAAAGTTTGCCAGAAAATTTGTTGCACAGGAAGTTTTCTTTTTTTTTCTTTTGTCGTCCTAGAAAAAGTTCTGAACGTATCATTTTCGTGACCTATTTTCATCTGAATTTGTATGCAACGCGAGAAGCAGCTGTCCTTGATATATTTACATCAACGTCCAGTCCTAACAGTAATTCTTTTAAACTATGGTATTAGTCGTCCATGCCTGAATACCCCGACAGCTTGGCCCAGTATTGAAAGTAAAATTCACAAATATTGAAAAAAAAAAAGTGTTTGTGCGTTTACCTGTCGAATTCCTTCCACAAATGTAAGATGCATTTTTTAATAATAGTTTCATATGTACTTGGTTACTTATTATGGGGATATTGGCAGCCCAAGGCAAGTGTATTACTTATCAAGTTTCATTTCTGGTGTAAGATCAAATTACTTACCTTAAAGTTCACTCTAAACCAAGGTTTATGCGCAACACTAAGTAGATTTTAAAGGTTTGGAGACTATGTGATTGTTTTAACTCGTTCAAATGTATTTCCCCAGAGGATTCTACTGAAAAGGTTAGTTTACTAGATGTCTGTGTACTTAGCAAAAAGTATTAACTTATATTTTCGTATAAAATGTATTACCATATATATTCATTTAAAACTTATTACTTTATTTTAAAATGTATTACATATGAATTCCTGTAAAATGTATTACTATACGAATTCTTGTAAAATGTATTACTATATGAATTCTTGTAAAATGTATTACTATATGAATTCCTGTAAAGTGTATTAAAATATCAGTTCATGTAGAATGTGAAACTGTATACATTCATGTAAAATGCACTGCTGTACATATTCATATTTGTTAATTTTCACCTTATACAGATAGTGGGCATTACTTGAAATTAAAAAAAACAATCGGACCTATGTCGCGCTATCACGAGGATATATATTAATTTGTGTATTTTAATGGGAGAAAGTGGAAAGATAAAATATATATATATTATATTTGTGTATTTTACTGGGAGAAAGTGGAAATACAAAAAAAAGGAGAATATATATTGATTTGTGTATTTTAATGGGAGAAAGTTGAAAGATAAAAAGAGAGAATATAAATTGATTTGTGTATTTTAATGGGAAAAAATTTAAAGATAAAAAAAGAGAATATATATTGATTTGTGTATTTTATTTTGAGAAAGTGGAAAGAAAAATATATATATATTAATTTGTGTATTTTACTGGGAGAAAGTGGAAATACAAAAAAAAGGAGAATATATATTGATTTGTGTATTTTATTGGGAGAAAGTTGAAAGATAAAAAGAAACCAAGTCAGAACAGAACAGGGATTCCTTTCGTGTTATGAGAAGACATTCGTCACAAGCAGTTGTAGGTGACGGAGTCGTTTAGTTCAACGGAAAACGTCTTAATCTCATATCCTGACACATAGGGACACCAGAGGGAAACCTTCCTTGTCTTTAGGGATCTTTCGGAGGTCGTTATCTAGGACTTATATTTCTTAGGGGTTATTTTCTGTATGATATTTACAGTTTTGTTTATGTGTTTTTTTTTTTTGCTTACGATAATCCCCAACGGGCTTGTACTAAACGCTACGGGTTAGAATCATTTTTTATTTTTTTTTGGGGGGGTGGTTACCCTCCAGGGAAGATCCGTCTTTAGACTAACAAAATTGCCATCAGAGCCGTAAATACGCTAACAATAAGGGTCAAATCCGCTCAAACAGAAGAAGAAGAAGAAGAAGAAGAAGAAGAGGAAAAGAAGGAGGAGAAGAAGAAAAGATAAAATGACCTAACTTCCAATTTGTGTTTGCTCTCGCGAGACACCTTTTTCGGCGATATTTATGTCTGCTGATGACAGACAGGAAGCGACGCTACGATCAGACAGCCCATTAAAGGCAGGAATAACCTGTTAACCGTGAAAGGGCGGCTCAACAGAAACGGGCGAGAGAGGGCTTAACGGCCCAAGTACGTCTGTAATCCAAGATGTTAGTGTAACGGGCCCCCGGCTGATTGGCTGGCTGTGTGATTGGCATGCTGCAATGGCAGATGATGATGGAAAGGTTTACGTTGTCTGAATCGGTCACTGCAGAGAGAGGGTTGGAGGAGTAAATGTTGATCAATCAATTGCTGCAGGAAAAGAAAATATCGAAAGGCAATTATTCCTGCCATAATTAAATTACATTTTGCTACGATTTTACCGAGGGTGGATGGATCTTAACCCCGTAGTGGAACAAATAGACACATACCCTATCTATATAATATATATATATATATATATATATATATATATATATATATATATATATATATATATATATATATATATATATATATATATATATTGTTTGTATGTATATACATATATGTTTTTCTTTTTTGTGTGAGCGCGCACTTGAAATAACCACAATGTAGTTAGTTAGCTTACTGGCAAATGTGGGAGCCCACTTACATGGAAAAAGAAATTGCAAATGGAACACTGAACTCAGTAATCTCTGCTAGGCACCAGTATTTATTTCGCCCTCCTGCATTAACGTTTTTACCATCACCTTACCATGTATGTATCACTCAAGATGTAAAAAAAAAAAAATACTAAAGCTAAAAGAGGGCAGGATTAATTCCTAATATTTTATTTGTTTCCGAGAGGGACTACACTCAACATATGTCTGTATATGCAGTAGAAACTTCTGGTCATTATATCCAGATATATAAGTGATTTGTGTTGTCCACAACGACCTCTTAAGCTCTCGATTTTTTTTTTGCGCTTATATGATATGCGCGTCACGACAAATTTGTTGAATCCACATGAAGAATAAATGAGAAACCACGACTCCTGTGGCGAGATTTGATCCTACGTGTGATGGATTATGTTGATGTTTGGGTAAAACACGAGGCCATGTACACACACACACACACACACACACACACACACACACACATATATATATATATATATATATATATATATATATATATATATATATATATATATATTAGATGTGTACTTGTATGTGATAGACTGCCTCATAAACTCTTCTCCAGTTAGTGGATAAGAAGGTCTAAACTATTAAAGAATTGCTCAAGTGTGGAGAATGTTGCAAGGTCTAATAATGCTATTTCTTAATGCATAGATAACTTCAAATTGCCTCTGTCTTGGATTCTGTGACTCGATGCGTACGTCAAAGCTAAAAACAAAATAAATTTAGTTTGTTTACTGTTTTAAGTCGCAGTAGTGTCCTATCTGTTAATTAATCATAGGACACTGGTGACGTTTCAAGACATACATCATTGAAACTCATTCCTTTGGCCGAGGACAGTTAAGAGAACTCCATTTTGGGATGGCAATGACTGTTTCTCGTTCGTTTGTTGGGAGAACAACGCCATCTTGAGAAACACCGCTCAAGCCAAGGCAAAGTCAGCCATCCTTGCCAAGGATTCTGAGACAATCGGCGACCAGATATTACTGAGACCCTTTTATATCGACATCGCAGAGAACTCAGCAGAAAGCAGCAAGTGACGAGTCGTCGTCAAGGTAACATCGGGAAAGAACTTCTCTTTCTTATAAAATAAACCCGTTGCGAGCTCCGCTATTCGCCTCTGCTCAGGACTCGCCGCCAAATCATCCTTCGATTGTTTATGACGTTTCCTGCGTTTCTCGTTGGCCATTTAAGGAAGGGGACATCTATAATACTCTTTTCTGCCTCCCCGTTCTTTCTTTATCAGTCATTTCCTGGATGAGCTCCTTAACGTTTTACTACGTCGTTCGGACTGTTTATGTTCATATTTTGGTATCACTTTAGCTCGTCGGGAACTGGAGGCTCTTTGCTTTGGCTTCCGAAAACAAAGCGTATTTACTGGAATAAGAGTCTGGGGGACCTTGCCAGTCTTTGTATGAGCGAAATGCCCGTGGGCACTAATTGCGCATCATTATCTTCATATTTGCGTTTTCAAATATAAGCACAATTCAGATGTAAGGACAAAAGCGTATATTCTGTCTGATTTTTCTTTCTTTCCATGAACCGCCCTTTTTCCTCTTAAAAGGGGAAAAATTTACTTTTGTTTAAATCCGTCGTCACCAACTCTTCCGTTTCTTGCCTTATTTATGGCATAAAATCAGTATGTAATTCTAATTTGCATTTCCATTGTGTAAATTCGTATTGAATGGTTTTACCTCCTTTTTTTTTTTTTTTTTTTTTTCACCCTTCTTTAGGGTGATGGTAATCGAGGCTGACCGTCAGGCTCATATATTGTGGAATCCTGTACGAAGGTGAAAACTTTCACCTCGTGAATTCATCACTCGTCCAAAAAATCGTGGGTTTCATGTTGACTGTCTTTTGAAGGGACGGGCCACGGTTGCCCGTCATTCCCAGAAGGAACGGTAAAGGGGCACATCTAGACATGGCTGTCTCATGTAAATCGTAAAGACTGATTTTTCGATTTTTCGAGCATTTCAGCAATCACGCGGAGTTACATTTTCTTCAGTTACGTTGTCGAAAACATCATCGGTTAAAGAGGAGTATATATTGCAGGCTGCC
>NC_061096.1:53641740-53651740 GCF_015104395.2 Macrobrachium nipponense | reverse complement strand
AGACTACCACCTTGGTAGCGGCGAGTTCGGTTCTCGGGCATTCCACTGAGGCGTCCGAGATGTGTATTTCTGGTGATAGAAGTTCACTCTCGAAGTGGTTCGGAAGTCACGTAAAGCCGTTGGTCCGCCTGCTGAATAACCACTGGTTCCATGCAACTTAAAAACACCATACAAACAAACAAACTGTACACTGTAGGAATTATCTAAGGTTCTTTGCAGTGTCCCTTCGGCCCCTAGCTGCAACATTTTTCATTCCTTTTCCTCTACCTCAATTCACACACTCTTCCTTCCGTCTTGCTGTCCACCCTCTCCTAACGATTGTTTCATAGTGCATCTGGGAGGTTTTCCTCCTGTTACATCTTTCAAACCTTTCTACTCTCAATTTCCCTTTCAGCGCTGAATGACCTCATGCGTCCCAGCGCTGGGCCTCTGGCGTAAATTTTATATTCTATATTCAATGTATATTCTAGAGTTTATTCAGCTAAGGTCATAGCGCAAAGAATTGCTGAAGTCAACCAAGTAGGGTACACTGGGAACATCACTGATATAATTATAAATGGCACAAACAACAGAAAAGAAAACAGCCATTCGCTAACGACAAACACACAACGCAGCTAATCATTCAGACTGGCTATTAAGATGAATACCAATTTACCACAGTGTCGAAGTTCTATGTCGAACATTTTGAAAGTCAAATCCGGTGGAAAAATACCTGGACGATACTCAAATTCTGAAACACGTCTTATAAAACTATTAATAAGGGTCACAAACCGGATAGAGTGTTCTTCCGTATACATTTATGAGCGTAGTTTACACTCGGGAGCAAAAGGTAGTTTCTAACATATCCCAGAAAGACTTTAGCGGAAAGCACAAATACTCTCCAACTGGCAGTTATTTTTAGATATTTCATCCTCCCTCGCGCTGGAACGACCATAACAACTTGGCAAAAAACCTTTCGTTAATACCCGTAAGCAGAATGAATTTAACGGTTGTGCATTACACTGTCAAACGCATTTGAATTTTACTCTCGGTACAGAAAGTGAGAATGCTTTGATGATTACGTATCGACATCAGCAACAGAAAGAGTGATGAGAATATCAATAATAATGGTAGTTTTGAATGACATGAATACCTGAAATGATTAATGATGATGACGATAGCATTCTAGGAAAGATTAAGGCAGATGATAACGTAGTATACAGTTTTGGCAACCTGTACTGTTCATAAAAAGACACTCCAGAGTGGAGATTCCATGAACAGTCAGCTGTAGAGGCTACAATAACTCAGACAGAGATTATTTAATTTTGAATGAAAATATCACTTTACCTTTTGATTTTTTTTAAAGAGAACTATAAATTTTTTCCAAATATGAACAAAACACAAACAGATTTCATTGTTTATCACTCAAAAAAAAAACAAATATTTTCGCTCGTGACCTGACCCTTTGACCTCTGGTGACGTGACTCAAGATTTGTAGTACAGTGTTGTCGAATATTCTTGACTGAAGAAAAAAATAGTAAAAATAAAAGTAAACACAACGTAACTTAATGAGATAAGGTAATTTTTGTACGAATTCATTTGTTGTCATTGCGTCCAGGTGCGACACAGGACATAAAAATGCTAATTTGACAAGTGTTTTGGTACACGCAGCCATGGCGACAGACTTTACGCTGATAACCCCAAGGCCTTTGGAAGACACGACCCACTTCTCGGTATCCCAAATCTTTTGTAACCAACAGCTGCTTTGGTTGTGTGTGCGTGCGCACGTTATGAAACATCACTTGAAAAAAAAATCAGTAAATTAGGGTCTCATTTATAATTTCTGCCATCATAGGCCTACCCTGTTGAGCGTCACTCGATTCAGAAATATTAACAGTAAGAAATTTGTAATTCATGTTGCAGTTTTTTTTCCCTCGGTGAAAGTGACCGGCCTTAGCCTCAGTGTCGCCTCTTTAATTTGATAACAGATTATGATCGTAGGCCTAAGCCGTAGGCAGTGACAGAAGAGGTCAGCTTAGTTCCCAAAGAGAGAGAGAGAGAGAGATTGTAGGAGTCTCGTTGATAAATGAACCGACGCCTGTGGGGGGCTTCGAACAAGAGGTTCGTGAACTGGAAATGGCCAGACATACGAAGACAGTTAGGAAGATGATGGAGAAAATAACGGATAAAGGAAAACAGCTATAGCAGAAGGGAGAAATAGGAGAAGTAAATAAAGGAGAATCATGATGTAAAGCCATTGTCAGAAATAATCCTGATCACAGCAAGCAGTGATAACAGAGGGGAAAGGGAATAAAGGCGAAGAATATCTTCTATCAGAAGCTAGCCTGATCACTGAAAGCAGTGATAACCAAGAGGAAGTGTAGATAAAGGAGAAAAGAAAACTCTTATCAGAGGCAAAGGTGATTAATGAAAGCAGTGAAAACAGAAGGGAAAGAGTTTCAAAACCCCTCAAAATAAAAAAAAAATGAAAAAAGAAAGCGAATGCAAATCAGCAGATGCAAATGAACGGAATTGCACTGAAGCTCAGAGGGGTAAGCCAACACCAAATAAACGAAAAAAAAGGAGAGCCTTTACATAGCACTACAATAATTGGTGACTTCCACGGACGTTCGTATGCTTGCTGAAGACTTAGACTTTTTGGGTGACTCACTCACTGACAAGAGAAATTACGAAGAGAGAGAGAGAGAGAGAGAGAGAGAGAGAGAGAGAGAGAGAGAGAGAGAGTCGTAGTTTAACCTATAATATTAATGTCGCTGGATAGAACGATGTACAGCTCTAGCACTGAAAGCAACTTGAACGCAATCTTCCGGAATTGCATATAGAGGAATTGATGATTTCATAAACCATACCCCACACACACACACACACACACACACACACACACACAGAGCAGTGCTGTTCATCATCACTACATGGATACTTTCAACAAAACAGCAGCATCATTTTCCCAAACAGACAAATTCTGACGTCTCTTGTAAAGAAGAAGATCTGACACCCACGGTACTCAATCCGGAGAACGAACGCCAAGTTCTCTTTACGTTCATTCATAACAACACGGACGCACTAATGATTACCATGAGCCTTTTTTGTCTGAGTTTATTCAGCGAACAAGGACGCCCTTGGGAGAACAGATAACCAGTTCCATTGGTAACCAAGAGGCACCAAGTATAAGCCACGGCTGAAGATACCTAGATAAACATGTCGGTGGAGATGAATACAGAGTAGTTACAGCCACCTTAGAAGGATATGAACGAGAGAGAGAGAGAGAGAGAGAGAGAGAGAGAGAGAGAGAGAGAGAGAGTCTTTTGCTTAACAGAGGGTCTTGTGTTCTAGAAGAACAGTTCATCGGATTGATGCTCATGATAACATTGGCTAATTTGCAGACATTATCTCGTTGTCTTGTGCAATACTATTAGATGTACGAAAGGTACGGTTTTTTTAAGCTCTTCGTAATCTAAATCATTGTGAAAGAGAAGAGAGTGAATAGAAATAAATCAGTTATTGATATTTAAAAAGAAATGAATCATCGACGGTTACCAAAGTTTTTTAAAAATTAGTGAAATCTGTAGTATGGAACTTTTGAGTTGTAGCTGTGCATTAATATATATATATATATATATATATATATATATATATATATATATATATAATATATATATATAGAGAGAGAGAGAGAGAGGAGAGAAGAGAGAGAGAGAGAGAGAGAGAGAGAGAGAGAGAGAGAGAGTGAGTTCGCGTTCGCTCGCTTCATTGATGATGTAACTTTGTTAGTAAAAGGAAATTTGTTGTAATTTTTAAGTAAGAGAACGAATAGATAATAATGTTACATGACGTAATAATTACGCAGAATATCATATCTTCAATGAATTTTCAATTGATTACAGATCCATCCACAGATTTAAAGAACATTTTCTGATCCCGTTAGACTTTGTGACCAGTGTATGATACATGAGTTACAAGTCTAACGGATATTCGATAGGCTACATTGACACAAACATGCTCAGAAAGGAGAGATAATAGATAGACCTAAAATCGTTGGCAGCCATTAATATTGATACAGATCGCTTACTTTCCACTGAGAGGTAAATGAGTGGTTGCTGCATAAGAGAACCAGCGCGAAGAAATAAACGATTCCTCTGTTTTTGTGTCACATTTCCCAATCAGTTATGGTAGGGATTTAATTCGTATATTCCTCACAAAATGCTTCTTCTCTTCGTTGGTTTCCTATTGTGAGCCATTCAGTGGCTACCCTTATAAGTTAGCACTGAGAACACTCTTGATGCTCTACTTAAAAAAAAAATAAAAAGCTTCTTCTTTCCTTTTTCATGATGTAAAAGTGCGAGCTGGTCTTTCGCCCGGTTAGCCTGCTTGCATAAGAGAGAGAGAGAGAGAGAGAGAGAGAGAGAGAGAGAGAGAGAGAGAGAGAGAACTGGGGGAGGGAGGCTGTCATTTTTACTGAAAGATAAGTTATAACTTTGCATATTAATCCGCGGAAGCTAAAAATGATAATTAGACAAAATATGGATCGAACACATATGAAAATGATGTCAAGGATTTGGCCGGAAAGTGGTGAAGACTGACTCCACATAAAAAGTGGATCATAGCGCAGCGAGCAGAAGTAGAAAAGCACAGATTTCAAAATGTGATGGATGATGAGGTAGTTGGGGGTTACATCCCTGTTGGCGTGAGACCAGAATATGGACACGAAAAAACAAAGAAGAAGAAATGAAAGAAACTGAATAAACTAGGCAGCACGAGTATATAGGACAACTGCAGGAATTTACATGTAATCATCAGAAGTAACGAAAGGAGAATCAGGAACACCGGAAGTAGAAAGAGAAATCCAAAGGCTGGCAGTAACTGAGGGAGAGAAATGGAAACGTTTAGTGAGAGGATTATTGATGTAGGAAGACATACCTGACTGGTGTCTTGAGATTTTCTCACTAGAGGAGTAGGGGAGAGGAGCTCCCCCCCCCCCCCCCCCCCAGTTCAAAGGAACATTTAGTGAATCATTACCTATTAGAATGGCAGAGGGGAAGTCCCCTTGGAGCAAAGGAATATGAACGAGGATAAATAAGCCCAACAGGAAGGAAGAGGTGTTATGCAGCTAAACGCTACACCAATATTCGTGGAAGCAGATTCATCAGTCTGAAGCTAAGTTATCCATTTCTTTTCCTGTCCATACTTCTGCATTCAAATCATCTATCAACACCACGATTTCACATTCTTCAAACCCTGAGATAAAAAAAAATGAGGCTTAGAATCTTTTCATTACTTTTTGCAAAGACTAGCCGGTTGTTCTTAACGCATGCACACATAATCGCATGCACACATACACGCAAACACACACACACCCACACACACACGCAATAAAGAGTAACTCTTAAATAATATATAAGGAGAGTTGACCCTCATCAGTACCAGCTTCAGGTTCTGACTTATTACAATACGCGCCATTTAAGGCGAGCGCCATAAATGAGGAGAAAGCTCTCTAGAACCCAGGAATTGGATCTTTGTTTTGCCCTTCAAATGAGGATATCGTCTCGGAGATCGGCGATTATGACACGGTAAACGTGCAGGATTGTTCCCTTATCCCACGGCTTGATGATATTGGCCTTTAGCCATTTTTTAGGAAAGGCTTCACATAGTTTTTTTTCTTTCCCGCATTCGAAAGTAATATGCGTATTCAAGTACAAACATTATGGATGAAATAGATACGTATGAATTTTTATCATATCGTGACATATCGTCATTTACAAACTTTAGGGTGCAAATGTTGTGTAATGTCTAGTTCCCTCTACTTCGCAAATATCACCGAAGGGGTGTTCTAATTGATAAACGACTCGGTGCCTAGTAGACTCGAACACCTGACTTTAGGTCTCTTGACAGCCAGCGGTTACCGACGTCGACAGAAAGTGGTCGATAAGTACTGGCTGGAGTTCGAGTCTCCCGGGTACCGAATCGTTTTCCATTATAATTCCTCTTCGGTGATATTTCCGAAGTGGAACGAATTGGATATTACACGACATTTGCGTCTTAATGTGCAACAAAATGTCACGGTGATGTGATGAAGATTCATTAATGTTCATTTCATTTTTAACATTTATTTCCTGAATATTGCTACTGGGCTCGTGTTGAGAAAGGTACTCTTGACATAACACTACACTTCAGAAGTAATGCAACAGCTTCAGTCAGTTTAGCAAAAGGTTTCTTTGATGGGAGACCGGATGCAGGGTAAAAAGAGCGCTCAGGCGAGAGCATATCTCCTTTAAACCAAGGTATTGGCCCCTCGTTGTCAGCGGAGACCAAGTGTGAAGTTTGCCAGTGACCAGTGACCTTTCTACGAAATCTGATTCCGTATCATGTGTTGTTCATAACTGGTCAACTGATTGAAACGCTGATACCGTGACTGGGACCTTAATGGCCCTTAAAGATCTTTACCAGGTTTCATCGAAATCAATTTTTCAGTTCTTGAGGTATTATGTTAACACACACAAACATTGGTTAAAACATTATCTCAACAAAGTCTGTTGGCAGAGGTGATGGACGGGTCCTTAATCTATAAAGTTGTGAATAAGCAGCACAAAGGAAGTCCTTTGCATTTCCGTACACTAAATGCCTTATGAATAAGATACCACCACAAAGTCTCAAAATCCTACTGACGTAATTCATATAACAAAAGAGCATTATTATATATATATATATATATATATATATATATATATATATAATATATATGTGTGTGTGTGTGTGTGTGTGTGTGTGTGTGTGTGTGTGTGTGTGTAGAAATGTATGAATAAATATACAAGCATAACATTTTTTAGCGTCTTCATTATTTGTGCAAACTCAACAATTATTAGTTTGCACTGTCTTTTGCCAAAGGACATCAGCCCAGATAATTCATGTCAAGTGTGTCGGTGGACAAGGTATACATGGCAACTTTCCTTACTTTCCCTGAGCCTTTAAGCAGTAACTACATCAATAAAGCAAGCACTATATTCAGTTGCATTCCTGACGAAGAGCAAAAAAAAAAAAAAAAGAAAGAAACTTCAAGATTTAAAAGCACAGAAGTCGAAGGCGCATGTGTGCTTGAAACCTCAAAATTCCCCCCCTGCCGAGTATGACAACTTCAATTATAAATGAAGTCAACAGAGATTTTGTTTTCGTCAGAGATTCCTGAGATTGGCCCACTTTTCAACAGCCTCAATCATGAATCAGCCGTGTGCGCTTATGATTATTATATTATATTGTGATAGCCTTTATTCAGTGATACACTCTTTATATTTAAGCTATTCAGTGATACACTCTTTATACTTTGCTTAATAATTAAGATTTAATCTTCTGCTCCTTATTATTATTATTATTATTATTATTATTATTATTATTATTATTATTATTATTATTATTATTATTATTAAGGAAGCTTCGTCAGTGATACATTTTTTAGATTTTACTTAATAGTTTAAGTTTAATCTCCGTCTTATTATTATTATTATTATTATTATTATTATTTTAATTATTATTTATTAATTATTAATTATTATTATTATTATTATTATTGAGAATCAAAAGCCACACTAGTGTTAAAAATATATTTATGTTCAGGGTTAAAATATATTTTCAACACTGCTCTGGCTTTTAATTCTCAATATTATAGCCTCGTTACATGGGTTCCTTGGTTCATTGTTATTGTTGTAAATATTATTATTATTATTATCATTATTATGCAAGATTCTTCAGTGATAAACTCTCTACTTTACTCGGGAAAACTGTGAATGACAGGCTATGGGTAGGGGGAGGGAAGAAGGTGAGAAAGGAGAGGGGAAGGGGGAGAGGGATGGGAGGGTGAGGGGAAGATAGAAGGGGAGGGAAGGGGAAGGGGAAATTACGTTTCTTTGTTAGAAGAAAAAAAATCATCTCATCTGAACATAAGCCTTTTCAACAATAGTCAGACCTTTTATGAGTGAGTGAAATAAGCTGCACAGGAAAGAGGAGGTGAATTGTGCAAGGATCTGTCTTCTGCAGGCTTCAAGAATTCGTAGTGGATTCAGTATATATGAATGTACTGCTAACTATACTTCAGAAACTCCCCCTCCGTCTTCCCTCCCCCTACCCGTAGCCAGTCATTCGCAGTTTTCCCAGGCAGAGCCGGGTAGGTCAGCTTGTTTATATAAAGCTATAAATCATTCTCGATCAAAGCTCTGTTCAATAGCTTTGTTTGGTTTAAATCCACCAAGCCGTTTAGCCGTGATTGAATAACAGACAGACAGATGGACATAATGCCTAGTATTATTAGTATTATCATTATGAAAGCTTTTAGTCAGTGATGCCATCTTTATATTTTGCTTAACAATTTAGATTTAATTTTGGGATCCATTTCTGCTCATAACATAGACTTGCCTGTGTATGTATATACATTTGTTCTAGTCACGAAATATATAAACAAAAAAAAAAAAAAGGATTAAAAATGTGTAACGAAACAGCTATTAAGACTAATCCATCAAACAAACAAAACGGCAAATTATAATGAATGATACATGCACAAATCAAGATGTTTTCCGAATACACATATGAATAAATGATTACATAATCAATATCCTCGGCACACCTGCACGTCTGTTTTAGGTAGGGTTTAAATAGCTAATTTAGTGGGCCAGTTCAGACGAACTGTTGGTGGATGTCCTTCGAGACCATCCTTTATGATAAAATTATTAATTATTATTATTATTATTATTATTATTATTATTATTATTATTATTATTATTATTATTATTATTATTATGAAAGTTTATTCAATGATACTATCTACCCATTTTGCTTAATAATTTAGGTTTAATTTTGCTCTTATTATTATTATTATTATTATTATTATTATTATTATTATTATTATTATTATTATTATTTTGCGAAAGCATATTCGTTATATTCTCTTTATATTTTACTCATTAAATTAAATTCAATCTTACATTTATTATTATTATTATTATTATTATTATTATTATTATTATTATTATTATTATTATTATTATTATTGTTATTATTATTATTCAAAAGATAAACCCCTATTCATTTCATATGGACCGAGTTAACATTGGCCATTGACTTGAAATTCGGACTTCTCAAGAATGTGTTGTCCATTCGCAAGAAGTTCCGGAAGATAATAGGAAATACAGAAAGAAGAGATAGGCTGTTGAAAAAATAAACTAATAGATTAATAGATATATAAATAAAATTGTAAATGAGTTATTAAAAAACAAGAATTGTTTAGTCAATGTCTTAACGATAAGTATATGAATATGCTGAAACAACTTATTTGGCAATTATGGGAAAAAAACTAATAGATTAATAGATATGAAAATAACAGTGTAAATGAGTTATTAAAATACAAGAATTGTTTAGTCAATGGCTTAACGATAAGTATATGAATATGCTGAAACAACGAACTTGACAATAATGGAATAAGTCCTTACACCCATTGTCTAATTTTCTCATTACTGGATGAAACTGCCTACGAAGCATGATCATAATACTATTATAGACGTTTTCGCTACTCCTGTTGTCACAGATTTTTATGTTATTCGTGTCCTTTCAAAATGATTCGATTTCTGAACTGTATAAGTTTCTGTCCTTGCGAATTTAACCTTATTTGTTGACAGTTCTGTATTGTGATATTATTATGAACTCGAATTTCATATTGCTTTATCCTTCTGATGTAAAAATGTCAGATAGAGGCTGTCGTTCAAGCAGAGAAATGACAAACGCTGGGTGGGAATGGAAAGTTGCCAATTAGTAAATATTGAACGAAGGTCATCCGCAGACACCTGACTGCGCGAAGGTACTTGAGTCCCAGTGCATGATTGCCCAACCCATGCTCCCCGAAGCAGTGGTGATTAGCAAAGCAAATTCTAACGCTCCCCGACGTTCACTGGAAGAAGCCTTTTATTGCGAAATTTGAAGTCTACGACAAGAGTGATGCCCTGAAGAGTCTCAAATGCTTGCG
>NC_061096.1:53616740-53639240 GCF_015104395.2 Macrobrachium nipponense | reverse complement strand
TAACTTAGTATACTTAATTTAATACATACTTCGGTATGGATAGATAGAAATAGAACATACAAGAAAATCAAAAGCATTTATAGTTTTAAAAAGCTATTTATTTACAAAATGAATCCATATATACATTAACACATTAAAATCAAATATATGCAAATAACCAGAGATCAAGTCACATTTGGTTCTCATACCCCCAAGGGGTACGGATACCCCCTGTTAAGAATTCCAGATCTAAACTCTGGTATTGTTTTATTTACCTTCACCCGTTCATCATCCATCCCTTCAATATGTTCTCGTTACTGTAATCAAGTCATAATTCTTCATATATAAATTTTCCTTATTTATTTCTTCCCTCCATTTTCGGATTAGTCTTGTGGCCCTTGTGTCTTGCAGTTATGCAACCTTCCCTCAGGGGGTAAACTATGTTCTCATTCGTGTGTGTGTGCGTTTGTGTGTGTGTGTGTGTGTTAGAAAGATATCCAAAAAACAGGCGAACAGTCACTGATAGAATTCGTTAGATAAATTCAGTCGCTGACCTCGTGATAATAGTTTTGAGACACTAACTTATTTTTAACATCGTCAAGCCATAGATATCAGATCGACTCAGAGCAGATTGCTACGAAAAACTAATTAATTTTTGAGGGAGTCACCCAACCAGTGTATCTACTAGGTCTCATATCATTTTATTAACTCATTGTTATGATGTCCTATTAAAACATTCACAGACAAGAAGCGTAAGAGTTCGACGGTTAAATTGCTTCTTTAATCGTGTAAATATTTTTACTATGACATTTTCATTATCCTTGAATTTCGGTTGTGATATTTAACTTAATCCTTTCATAGTTGAAGGCAAATTCTAATTTGTTTACAATACACGTTCTTGAAGTATTCCATCGGTACATAAGATTTCATCTCACTTTGCATTCATCATTGCCAGATCAAGCCTGCAGCAGATATCTTGGTTGCGTGGACTGAATTTCAACATCCGCCCACTCCTCTTCGACATTGCTCTTCAGTAATCACGTGTAATAGACCAGTTTTACTCTTCTAATTAGTATGGCTTATTCAACCACTACGATCAGCATCTCCTTACTCTCCAGTTCTTCGCAGTCAGTATTCGATAAATATATATCCAGATTTCACAAGGACGTTACTCTACAAAGAAAGAAAACAGACCAAAATAACAGTGGCAGTCCTTGAGACGGCTTTTTCTGAACACAAAGACCCTCTCAGATGCCGTTTGGACTTTTCTCAGAAATTCCACGAATGGCTCTGGTAAATTGCTCGCCGCTTTTCATGCCTCATTTCTTTCATTTAGAAGTATCTCGCTTTTGCGCCGGTTTCCTGGCCTGCATCCGGTTATTTCTGGGATCTTCCCGTTCTCGGATACTTCTGAAGAGAGCGTCCGGCATTTGTTTGAATAACCAAAGAAGCAAACAGGCACTACTTCTCCAGAATTAAGCGGTGTTGACAATGGAACAGACATTGACCTCATGTTCTAAGATTACCGAGGTTGAAGTTCTCCATGTTATCTTTTCAAAAGTGACCGGAATAAAGTCATTCAGTCATTAAATTTACAAAGACGGATGTTTCGTATCTGAATCCAAGGAAGGCATAAAAGAAAGACAAACTATAGGTCTAGCTCTCATAGACAAACGAAAACTTTGTGTTCGACGTTTCTCTTGTTCAGTTTGCTTGGTTGCGTTTTGCTCTCGCGCATGTTTCGAGAAAAATCTTCAATGTACGTGATGAAAACGTCATATACATTTGAGAGAATATACTAAATTGTCAGTGGTCATGCACATAGTAATCATGGTCCGTTTTCGTCGTTTTTTCTTTTCATAGATACTTTTCACTTTTGAAGCTTGCTAGATAAGTCAATGGCCTTGTACAGGCTGGTTTCATAAATAATGATAACCAATGTCATAATCATCATCGCCAGTGTCTCACCACAGACTAAAATAGTTTGAAGCAGTATCTTCAATGTGTAAGTTTAGTTCTTTGATGTGGAACTTTGTGAACTATGTGTTGGAAACTCATTATTTTTCTAAATATTTTTTTTTTCCGGTATTTCAGACCGTTTAATACCCTGTGCATGAGGGAAATAATAAGAAACAAACACCCAGAACAAAATAAAACACTAAGGCAGACACGCTACCCCAAACTAAAGCCTAATTCATCAGCATTCATGTGTTGTTGTGTAAGCCAGCATTACAAATCTGTCCAGTCGTAATGTCGGTCAAGTTGGTCATTATCATTTATGATCGGTTTTCTCCCAGTCTCTGCTGGTATTTCGCCTTAGCTAATCTTAGCGTTTTGTTATTTGGGTGTCTTTTAGTCAATTGTTGCATGCAGAATTGATGTCGCTATAGGAAAAGTCCGTAGAGGCTTAGAAAAAAGGAACATCTGCGATTTTCTTTTTTTTTTTTGTCATGGGAAGTCGACCCCAGGAGGACGCAATGGCGGGAGAGCGAGACGGCAAGGCGCCTCTAGACTCACCCCACTAGACTGCGCGACGCCTCTTATTCCTTCTCGAGTTCTCGTTCTATTCCTTCTCCCTCCCTCTCTGTTACGTTGCCTCCCTCCCTCTCCGAACATCCCTCTAGAGCTAACCCCCTCAAAGCAACCCCTTCATTTCTGGCCAACATTTGCCGTTTGTTGAAGTGGTACATTCTTCTGAAGTCTGTTCTAGACGAGACCCACTCGAGCACAATGTAACCTTTCTTTCATTTTCGTCCCCGCATAAGCAATGAGTAAAAAAAAAAAGTCAAATACAAGATCCTTTTACCTTAACTTGCCTACCTCCTACCAAGAAATGATAAGCCTCTTGAGCAACCCACCCTTGGGACTGGTACTCTCCGGGATTGTATATTTTAAAGCATCAAGAAAAATGGACCTCCATTACCCATGCCATGGCATTTCCTCTTTGGAGCCTGTTTGTAAATATTCCCGTACTTCGCTCTTATCACCCTTTCCCTCTATTGCTCTTCCTCCTCCCTCTGTTAGGCCATCCCTTCCGTCTTTTTAAGGTTCACACCAACTCATTATCAACTCGGAGACCTGTTTTGCCCAAGGCGTTGGGTGGCTCTTAAGTTGAAGATAACAGGTTCAAAACTTTTATGGTCCGTTCTGACACCCACCAGCAGGCGGTTCTCCTGGCATAGGCCTATCATCTCGGAGTCACCTCACAAGTTGCCTCTCCCACCGCGTTTGATATATGACCGCAGAAACCAGTGACATTTATGATCTGCTGTAAATTGTAAATGATGGCTTAAGAGTTACTGGGGAACCTTGCAGTATCGAGACCACCTTTGTCACTATTAAAAGGAGAAAACAAAAATTGTCGCTTGAATTCAAGGTTCGTGTGATCTTTTCTCCTAGTCTTGATTAAGGATCACACGAAGCCATGACGATTGAAAAAAAATAACTCTAATAATAGAGTATGTTGTGTTGGAATAAAGATAAATAACAGCAATTTCGCCAGCGATCACAGTAATAAAAGTCGTACTCTCACTTGCCACTGCCCTTCTGAAAAACGATAAGATCTATCCTAATGAAAATACCTATTAACCTTAATAAACAACACGCCTAAAAACACATTTAATTCGAGCCAGTCCCTCCCTAGAAAGAGAGACTGTGATGCTTTGTCTTCTGTATAAGAAGATTTGTAAATGATCTTTTTAAAAGCGAGAACTTGATTCACACCAGACCATTATATCAACGACTGTGGATGATACTTTCGCTTGTCGACAGGCATTTGCTTATTTCAGTCCTTCTTGACTTTCAAGTGGAATGAACATTGCATAACTTTACACTGCTATTATTATTATTTACTTTGCGTAGGCTGTATCCATTTGTGCTACAGGCTCTGTACTGTATAGCTTACTGTAAATATACTATTCAATAATGTTAGATAAAGTCATAGGTATCGTTTTATTAGTGCCATTATAATCATAGATATTGTCATTAATATATTAGTAGTAGTAGTAGTAGTAGTAGTATTAGTAGTAGCAGTAATGAATGTAACTGCTCCCGTGATTTGCGTCAGTCGTATTTTTAACTGGGTCGACGTAAATCATGTATTATTATTATTAATATTATGACTGATATAAATGAGGAATGAAAACCCAAGAGTAACTTTATTCAGATTGCGAAAGGACGATGTACCACGCAGAAAATCTAATACAAGAGAAAAGAGATAGAGAAAAAAAATGGTGAGTACGCTTATCCCTTGACCCAAATGAAAGACGAGAGAGCTTAAGTCGACCTTTTATGTCTCTTGTGACAAATGCCGGGAACCGACGCGCCGGTTAAAGGCAGTGTTCAGGGTACGAGCAAACGAATCGACAAATAAACAAACGACAAAAAAAACAAACAAAACCAGGGCTTCTAGAAGACTCAGAATGAGAAATCCTGTTTTGATGTACTGTTGTTAAGAGTTAATGAACGTCGTTTTTATATATTTACGCCGAGAGATGACCTTGATTAGGTTCCAACAACCGCGAGATAAGTCTAGGCTCATAATTTCGCCCTCTAAATAACGGGGTACAGTTGAGCTGAAGGATTTTCTTTTTTTTTATTTCATCCGCGAAACAGACGGGGTATTCACATATCCAATTTACGGGGATTTTAGGTCACGAGGAAGTTGTTTATTTTTCTGCCGAAATTTTTTGCGCATTCTGATTCGTCTGGGAAGATAAAATTGGAGTTTGAATTAAAAATTTTTACGATTTGGCGTGGTGGGAAAATATAGCTGGCAAAATCTTCGTTGAGTAAATGTATTACTCTTTGACCATTTTCACTGCGAATATATCAAGAACAGCGACTTTTATCATAACTCCATAAATGCAAAAGTAATCAGAAGTGCTTCCATTACAAGTGCTATCACTATTGTTACTTCTTGTGGTATTAAATAGCGCTATACCGACACAACACCTGGCTTTCCTTTGTCCTTACCGATATAGTCCTTAGTGCTAAAATCAGTGATAGTCCTTTATGCTTCCTAAATTATACTATATCCTATGAAGGGTATTTTTTTCCCGTTTGCAACAAGTTTAATTTTGGCCGCAACTCAAATTTGGAATTGTTTGCCCAGTGCAGTTGTGGAATCTTCTGACATCTAATTATTCAAGGGAAGAGCACATTCTCTCCTGCTGTCTACTGACGTCTACTGAACTCAGTTGCGTCAGTCTGGTTTTGTGTTCTCTCATATTTATTCATTTTATACTTTTCTCGTAACTCGTTTCTCTGCGGTGGCTGATTTCCATTTGGAGACGCCTTGGGTTTATATAAGTCTGTTGACTGCGTCATTCCACAAGGGTTGTGAGCTGAAGATGTAAAGAAAGAAGAAGCTCATTCTACAGCTGCAAAAAAAAAAAAAAAAAAAAAAAAAAAAAACTATTTGGAATGGGATAAAGACAAACAAGAGCTGGTTCTGATCACATATCCGGGCTCACAAGGCTTCATCAGTATTCCGCAGTGTACTTGGTGAGGTACAGCAGCCCTAATTAACTTTAATGATAGAACAGATATTATTCTGTGCTCACTCCTCGACAGTACTTTATTTACGGTGCAGTCAAATGCATTTTATTTTAAATCATGATCCCGTTCAAGTTTTTGAATGGGGACCAATTGGAACTGTTAGAAAATAACACAAACGCACACACATACACATACACACACACACACACACACACACACACACACATATATATATATATATATATATATATAATATATATATATAATATATATACTTTTGCTGTACTCACATATTCTCGTAGTATTTATGGCTCATCTCTCTCTCTCTCTCTCTCTCTCTCTCTCACTTGCAAAATTCTTCTCTGCCTTTATATATATATATATATATATATATATATATATATATATATATATATTATATATATATATATAGAATGTAAGTATGTTACACACACACAATGTATATATATATATATATATATATATATATATATATATATATATATATATATATATCCTATATATAATTGCAGAGAAGAATTTGCAAGATTATGCAAGAGAGAGGGAGATTGAGGCGCGGTAAACATTAGGAGAATGTAACGTGAGTGAATAGAAATAGAAGTATACATATACATACATACATACAATATATATATATATATATATATATATATATATATATATATATATATATATATATATATATATGCATATATATAGTACATTTCTATTCACTCACTCTCTCCAAATAATTACCGCACCTCACTCTCCCTCTCTCTTGCACAATCTTCTCTGCAATAATCCAGGCATCCCCGGAGGCGGTCGTGCGTGAACTAAAATCTAATTAGCATCCACGACCGCTCTTTCGGGACGCGAAGATCTTAGACCTTCGGGATCCTAAAAGTAAGTATCCTTAGAAAGGACTTTTCACGGTAAAGTACTCGTTGAAAGTCCATTGAATTAGGTTAAGGTGGTTTTCACAGAGAGACGTGGAATTTTTATGTTTTTTTTTTTTTTTTTTTTTTTTTACCGTAGTTAAATTTTGATTTTTTTTTATAGAAAAGCTTTGGTATACGATCTTTGACCAAGGATGATTGTTGAGAATAAAACCTGAAGAGGCAAATGTGTAATGAGACAATTATTTCCAAATAATTATGGCCGGTTGAGCTATGTTGCATTCTTACTTTGAACGCAGGCAGCCGGAAAAGTTAGAAATTCTTGAATCGAATCTGATATTCATATGCGTATTATATTTTGGGGTGAATTAACGAATGGTTGTCAAAACTGGATTTTTAAACACATAACATATCGACAAAACTAAATCGTTAGAAATACTACGTATATTTTCTAATCCACGGGCATCAGACGTTAGCTCATGGTATATTCGAAACACTATAGGTTGAAGTTTTTACTCTTATTGTGTTTTGAGGGGAGGAGAAGGCCACTACATTGGCATTGGTGGAACGTTAGAACTTTCATTCCTTATTCATGGTCCCGATGAGTTGCAAATTTCAAAGATTTCGTTAGGCCTAATGTATTGTCGAAGCTATTCAGTGTCAACCTCATGAAGGGACTAGAGTTAAAAAAAAAATTACAAAACAAAGAATAAAATGAGCGTTGACAACATGGCTCTAAGCTGAATTACAGCATATTTATAACAAGAGACTGCCTAGAACCGCCTCCCATATATCTATCGATTTTTAGTACAAATATAGTACGTGAAGGTCTGAAATCCCGTCGGCTGTTAAAGGGGCTTGATCCGCCCAGGATTAATAGCTGGCGGTCGGTTTGCCCGGTAACGATAACCATCTGGGTTAAGGCGGCGGGGTTTCATTAATAGCGGGAAGAGAGCAGAAAAGGGCAGATCGCGGGTGTCATAAAGCTCATGTATTTGGAAGGGCGCCCGTCCAAATTGGGTCTGACGAAATGTGGGCAGCCAGCGCTCGCTCCTCGGCACTCCGGCTGTAGTGCTACGTGGAACGCTCTCATGGACCTTTCTTTCTAACAGGTACATCACAGAAAAGCTGCTCTCGTGTAAATGACGTACAGGGGATGGTATGGATTGTTAACCCTTCCCCAGTCTATTAAAGATGTGTGTTGGACTGGCCCTTGAGTTTTTTTTTTTTTTTTTTTTTTTTGAGGGGGGCCGGGGTTTGGTTACTCTTGATAGCAAATCCCGCTATAAAAACGTGAATATGAATGTTAGGGAGAGATTTTCATCTCTCCTCAATGGCGCCATTGTTTGTAGTCTCATCTTCTCTAAAAACCGCACCCTAAAATGGCGTTGGTGGGTTATGTCAAATGTTAAGTGATTATGATATCGGTTGTAGGAGTGTGATGTAAATAAATAAAAAAAAAAAATGGCTGGAATAGAATGAAAAAGTTTAAAGGTAACCACTGTCCTGTGATAAAGGCCAAGTGGCAAATTATTTCTGAGAATAACAAAATGATAAAAAGTCAAGGTATTTCGAAGCGTATAATTAAAATTCCATTTTGCTGACATGGCTTCTTTGTCTCTTGTCGATATGCATGTATGTATGTATGTATGTATGTATGTATGTATATACATATATATATATATATATAATATATATTATATATATAATTTTATAATCAATTATATTAATATATATATATATATTATATCATATATATATATATATATATATATATATATTTATATATATTTAACAACAAATAGACAAATATGGCAAAAACAAAATGTATATGCATATATATTATATTTTTTTACCTATCTATCTATGATACATATATATATCTATATATATATATATATATATATATATATATATATATATATCTGTGACGGTACTTACTTTCTTTGCACAGATCTAAGGTAACGTGCGCCGTGGAGGCTGTACTTTGGGGAATTAGGCTTATATAAATTTTTCTTACCTTGCTGAAAGCTCATGATATTGAATTAGCAAAAAGGGTTATCGTTTTGGATGAGAAATGAAGATTGATATTTTCTTAACATAGGTTTATTCTTCGCTGGGGTACTTATAAAGTTTTTCCACCTTCTGAGTTACTGGGCTTTTGGACTGATAAAAACTTTAATTGGCACTTGTTGCAATTACGAGTCCTATAGGCACGAGGGAATTTTACTGAGTATTGATTGTCACTTTCACTGTCTTTGATTGCTTCGCACACCACACTTTTGCACCTGTTCTTCTTCTGGGGATTCTTCTGTCCTTCTCTGTTTTTCACGGCCATGCCACTGCAGTTCTCCCCTCAGGCTCCCCGGTTGTTCTCTCTCTTGGCTTCTCTGTTCCCCTTTTTTCTCTGCTCTCTCTCTCTCTGTCTGACCTTTTTGTTGGGTTGAAATCTCCTTAGCCCCGCCTTTGGATTTTGGGATTTTGACTGGGTGTGGCATTTTCTGAAAGACTTTTTGTGTGTTAGTGGCTACAGACATTATACAAGACCGCCTTCCTGTCATGTCTTTTACAATGATTCGTAGGCTCTGAATTTGTATACGCCTCCTTCTTCATGTCCTGGCTTCTTAGGGGCGTATCCCTTGGTAACCTCATAGGTCATTCGTTGATACCCCTTTTGGGCTGTCTTATGACCAACACTCATGGCTTTTGATTCGTCGATACTAGAGGCCTACCTTTGGGAGGGTGGAGCTTTAAGAATTTGGTACTTTCCCTCTTTCTAACAACGGGTCATAGAATTCCTTTTTAACGTATGCCAGATGGCTCTCTCTGACCTGTTCACGAAGGAACGCCGATTAGTCATAGGCGCTAATGAGAGTAGTTTCCAATTTCTCGAAGATGCCTGGGCGATATCCTTCGTCGCCCATAATCTCTTGTTGGTCACTAATCGCTGGTACGGACAGAGGCTTTTTGGGGGAGATGAAAACCAGATGTCTAATGGCTAAAAGCCTAATGTTTTGAGTAACAAAATCCCTTCGCTAAGAAAAATCATTATCGTATTCCCTTTTCCTTTTCCTCCTTATTATCCGTTTCGTGCCTTTTTCTTAAGTATTATTAAGTTATTGTCTTTTGGAATAACGACACTGTGCCACACTATTACAGTCTCGGCCCGCTACCTCGCTGACTCCGACAGCGTTAACTAAGCCGAAGCAAATATTATACCTACAAGAGGACTCCTAACTTATGCTTCTTGGAAATCATATTGAAACTTTGACTCAAAAACATCAAAAGTGAATGTGAACATGAGCAAATCCTTGATTAAGTAACGTTAAGGGCAACAATCAAAATATAATGTAAACATGAATAAATTCTTGAGTAAGTAACATTCAGAGAAACATAAAAAACTGAATATGGATATGAACAAATACTTGATTAAGTAATTAAAGGAATCATCAACTGAATTCAAATATGAGTAAATCACATTAAGAAACATGGAACTGAATGCAAACAAAATTAAATCACCAAAACCAAGAAAACTGAAAGTTAAACATACATAAGCCCTTAAGTCACAAAAGTTATATAAATGCATGGTAGAAGCAAAAAATAATGGTAACTATCCAAGTTTACAGTACATGATTGGTTCAGTCCTCAGCCCTATTCTATCTAGGTGGATATCGTTTTTCTTTTATGGAAAAATAAATTTCGTTCTTCGTTGACGACACTTGATGGCTTCTTGTTTGCTGCGACCTGCTGCTTGGAGACAAGTCCTGGGAGAAAATATCCTTGTGTATTTGTATGCAATAACAAGTGTGTCCTTGACTTCCTACTGAGAGTGTGTATTGTGTTTATGCAAAATTTCATTGGACATTCTTACTGTAATTTCTGAGTAACCTTGTACATTAAATAATATAACTTCACTGCTTGATACTAAAAACAAAATTGGCAACTCGGTTAAAGGAACCGGTTAGTGATTAATACTTGTAGGTTTCTTCTACTGTGACAACAATTAGTAAGCTTTCACCAATCAATATCTTGTTAGTAAGTTTTCAACAACTACTATCTTGTTAATGAGTCTTCATCAATTAACATCTTGTTAGTGAGTCTTCATCGATTAATATCTTATTCGTAAGTTTTCATCAATCAACATCTTATGGATTGAACAAAGTAAGTGTATTAATTACCCCTTCAAAATCTTAGTCATTTCTGAAACGAATTCTCTTATCTTAGAATTTCTTAATGTCTATCTTAACCCGTCTTATTTATTCTTTTACTTCTAAGAATGTTCTTATGGAACGATTAAACTTAATATACGTCTTGAAATTCTTATACTGCGCATTGAATCGTTTCTTACATACCCAAATATTTCCCTTCAAGTCAAAATAATTTGAAGTTAAGTGCACTTAACCCAAAAATCTTGCTACAAACCGACTAATTAAAGTAAGAATTGCAACAATAAAAGATTATTCCTAAGTCGACCGATGAAGGTAAACTTAGCAATAAAGAAATCAAATAAATACATGGGAATAATTGGATGAATTAATGGGTTTGTTCTTCTGTTTCACTGAAAAGTGACTCTTCTATTTCTTAGGTTATATCTAATTCCTTCTTCTGGAATGTCTTCTGACGTCTCAGTCATTTCGGATTCTTCGACTTCTTTGGTTCTCTTGACCTTGTCCTTGTTTATCCAAAATTCTTCTTCTTCTAATGATTCAGCATATGTGGAAGGCATTTGGTTATTCATTTTCTTAACCTTTATCTTAGTTTCTTGTACGTCTACGACCTTGTATGGTCCTGTGAATTTTGTGGCTAACTTATAATTAATACCACTTCTTACTTCCTTCTTAATAATAGAACTTCATCCCCATTTCTTGTAGTCTACAGGCCTTAATCCTTCTTGATGCTTCTCTATCATATTCTGCTGGGCTTCTTCTAGATTCTTGTGCAATTGCTTGTGGATTACTTTAAAGTTTCCGATTCTTATCTTCATGATATCTTCAGAGTAATTAGGCTGTATTGGCTGGATTCAAGCCATGCATAAGGTAATCTGGGTTCATATCCCTCAAAGCTTTTATGGGAGTTGCTCGAGTACTCGTATGATGCCTTGCATTTAATGACAATTGGACTAAAGGTAAATTGACGTCCCAGTCAGGATCCTGTCCTACTGTGTGACGTAATACGTCTAAAACCTTCCTGTTATTCCTTTCTACCAAGCCATTACTAGCTGGGTGATACGGCTGTATCGCTACCTTTTCTACTTTAAAGGCGTTACAAATTTTCTTTGAAACTAATGAGTTGTTGAACTCGGTCCCATTATCAGAAATAATGAGCTGTGGGGCAGAATATCTGCAAATATCTTATCGAAGAGAGCGATTGCACAATCCTTGGCACTTTTACTAGTTAGTGGTACCAACTCTGTATATCTCGTGAGCGCGTCGATACATACTAGTATATTCTTATTCCCTTTACTCGTGGTATGAAGATTAGTGATAAGATCAATAGATACTCTTTCGAAAGGAGTCTGTGGGATAGGATATTTCCCTAGTGGTACTTCCTTGTCTGTTCTTCCCTTGTAGCTGTTGCATATATTGCAGCTCTTCACATAATTACTAACATCCTTGTGAATTCCCTTCCAATGGAAAGTTCTTTGGATTAATCTAATTGTCTCATCCCTTCCTGGGTGAGCTCTCATGTCATCGTCGTGCATTAGCTCAATGACCTTGTTTCTTAGACTCTTAGGTACTAATCTTTTGTGCAGTACACCTAGAAATTGACCAAATGGGTCATATTCGTGGCACATCCAAATTAATACGCCATCCATGTCCGTTAATGCATCTGTGGGACATCCAACCTTCCTACCTAGTTCGGTTAATTCTTGTTGGCTGTGTTTTCTTTCGTTTCTAACGTATTTGAACAGTTCCCTTATATCTTCATCTCTTTCTTGTTCTTTTATGAAATTTTGCCTGGAAAGCTCCTCTGTATAATGCATGGTGAGTACATTTACGTCACTGCACATTGTTTCATTCTTTTCTTCTTCTTGACTTATCATATTTATACTATCACCTTCTGACACATATCTTGATAATGCATCTGCTACCTTATTCGTCTTCCCAGGGACATATTTCACCTCTATATCATAATCTTGGGCTGTCATGAACCAACGGGCTCTTCGTCCAGAAAAATTAGGGTTCTTTAGCATTTCTACTGCGGCTGAATGATCCGTGAACAGGGTTATCTTGTAACCAAAAATGATATATCTGAAATGCTTTAAGGCGTCTATTATAGCCAGAGACTCGAGGTCTGTTACTGAGTAGTTCACTTCTGATGGCTTTAATTTCCTACTGTAATAAGCTATCGCATTATACTTATTATCTTGTCTTTGCATTAAACATGCTCCTATACCAATGTGGCTTGCATCCGTGGCTAAAAAGAATTCTTTGCCAAAGTCTGGGAAGCTAAGTACTGGGGGATGTGTTAATCTTTCTTTCAATTCCTCAAATGCTTCTTGCTGCTCGTCTGTCCATACAAATGATATGTGTTCCTTTAAAAGTCAGTAGTGGAGCTGATATGACTGCAAAGTTCCCTATGAACTTACGGTAAAAACCTGCTAAACCTAAGAATGACTTTACGTCCTTCTTGCACTGAGGTGTAGGATATTCCTTGATTGACTTAATCTTTAAGTCGTTTACTTCTACGCCCTTTTCACTTAGTGTATGACCAAGGTAGTCTATTTTCCTTTTAAGGAAGTTACACTTCTTTAGTTTAAGCTTCAGGTTGGCTTTTCTTAATCTCTTTAGGACTTCTCTAACTAAGTCTATATGTTCCTCTATGGTGTCTGTTGCTATTACCAAATCATCTATGTAACAGTGTACGTCCTTGCCTAGTAAATCGCCCAAAATTTTATCCATTAATCTTACAAAAGTTACCGGGCTTGACTTTAGACCAAATGGCATTCTTACATACTGGTATCTGCCGTTACTAGTGGAAAAAGCAGTCAAAGGTTTACTTTCTTCGTCTAGAGGGATTTGCAAGAATCCCTGCAATAAATCTATAGTGGTGAAGTATCTCTTGGACCCTATAGTGGCGATTAGATCTCGCATTGACGGCATTGGATAAGGATCATTTTCAGTAATTTGGTTCAATTTCCTGAAATCCACAACTATTCTATAAGTTTTGTCCCTTTTAGGAACTAGCAAAAGTGGAAAAGACCATGGGGATTTAGATGGTTCTATTATTCCTTGCCTATTCATTCTTTGTACTTCTCTTTCAATGATTTCCTTCTGGGAATGTGCTACTCTATAGGCTGGTATGTAAATTGGCTTTGTGTTCGATGGAATGTCTATCTTGTGCGTTATTTCGCGTGTATTTCCCAAGGTGTCGCCGTCTAGAGCGACTATATCATTATATTCGCACAGTAAGTCTATGAATTCCTCTCTAACATGGTTTTCCTTAATGTCCTTTAAATGAGATCCTATTTTAGCTCTTCTCAGTTTTATGTCCTGAGCGTAATTTTCATTTCCTTTACTAATTGCTGTTACTGTTTCCCGTTCTACAACTCGGATAGGTATGGAGTATACTTCTGCTAGGCCTATCTCTGTACCTGGTGTTAACTTAACCTTTCCTCCTCTGTTATTCGTAATCTGTAACGCTATTTTGCTCTGTCTGACTTCATGTAAACTAGAAGAATAATGTATTCCGTTTATTTGCGACTTTTCAGTAAGCGTGAGAATTTCCTTCCCTTCAAAAATTGGATTTACCGTACATTCTACCCAAGTACTTTCTCCTGGTTTAAGTCTTAATTCCCTCTCTAGCTTTAGATAAGTGCATTGATTTGATTCTAAGAGGTTATTGATCTGTTGTGAACTCGTGATGCATTCTGGATATCTTCCCTCTGTCTTATCCTTCTTTAAGATACCTTTCATCGTGGGTTTCTCTTGAGTCTGGGTTCTTTTAATTGGCTTGCATATTGGTATTCTAGAAATCTCACGACCGTTTTTAATCACTAGTTGTTCTCTAGGGGCATCAATGCTTATCCCTTGTCTAGCCATAGTTGGATAACCTATCAGCAAATGAGCAAAAGCTAATTGTATATCTCTGGCTACCAGAACATTTTCTCTTAGAGCAATTCTTCCTAGCCTAAATGGAAAATCTAACTGTCCAATTACGTGGATATCATTACCCTGGACGTCTGTGATTCTACAATCTACTGCTGGGTTCAAACTTAGGTGAGAAAAATACAATCGATACACCTTTTCTGACATTATATTCTTAGGACTACCTGTATCAAAGAATGTAATAATAGGTTTCTCTAGACCGACATGTGCGGGAAATAATGGTCTATAATTATATTCATTTCCTACATCAACTTTGCTAACCTGTGTAGCTGGGCTTAGCCTTGACATTCCGGACGTTCTCTCTGTTATAGAGGAAGATTCATTGTACCAGTAAGCAGAAAATTTCCCATTGCGTCGTCTGACATTGACTGAGCTGGTTGATAACCTATGCTTGCTGTTTGATTAGCATATCTATTTGGGACGGAATCTCTATTTCCTCTAGATGGGGGAGATTGACTATTGTTTCTACCTCTGCCTCTCGACTGAGATCTACCTCTAAGAGTTGAAACAAATTTATTTCTGCATTCTCGAGCACTATGTCCTGTTCTCTTATGGAAAGGACAGAAGGCTATCCCTCGGCACTCACTGGCATAATGTCCTCTCTTCTGACAGTTATAACACGTGACTGTCGAAAATCCTCCTTGAGAAGATTTACCTGGCATCTTATTCTGCTTTCTAGATGGTGTCCTAGATCTATTTGGACCTCTTTCCTTTTGTCCTATAGCGACTAAAGGTCTGTATATAGGATTCCCTTCAGGTCTTCTGCCTATGATTTTTGTTTCCTCCTCTTCAATCTCCGCTACATCATCGGATGTCTCCCACTTACGAGTCATCCTTGCAATAACTTCTGTTGGCAGGCTTCCAATCATTATTGCTAGTCTAAATATTTTTTTAACATGACTCATTAGCATTTTTTGCTTGCCTCCTTCTACCTCTATCCAACCTGTGGATTCCATGAAGTTACCCCATTCATTCATATTGTTATACAACTGAGAGCTAAACTCTTGATAACGTCTTTCGTCTAACTTAAATTGACGCACTATCCTTGCCAAGCTAGTAACTGGATCTCTTTCACCAACTGTGGAATAAACCTTCCTAAAATACCGTTTCAATTCTTCCCAATTCTTAAGATCTCGGTAAGTCTCGGAGTGAACGTACCGTTCTAAGTCTCCTCCGGCTTCCAAATCAAGATAACTCTTGGCTTCAATAAGCTTTTCTCTATCTGTCCCCGTTATGCTATCTAGGCGTGTCTCCACTTGCTCTATCCAGTTCTCTAAGTTACAAGCTAACTGACCATTCTTTCTTCCGCAAAATTTAGCTATGTGATTAATTACATGTCCCTTATGTGTTCCCATTACTGCTGCGTTCGAATTTGCGGACTGAGTACTTTCCGGCATGGTTAATTTCCTTGTTTGACTTCTCGTGAGCACAGGCGTTCTTATGTTCTGATAAGGAGTCGGTCTCTCCTTGACCATCGACTCGTTAATGGAAATTTTCTTAAGTACTGAGTATCATTAAAAGTATCAAAGTTATGACAGTAATATTCCGAAACGAAAATAATAATAACAATAAACTGTTTTTACTAAAGTATTCGATCACCAAAAAAATAAAAGAATTTTCCCCTGAAATATTATCAAAGTCTTACGTTACCGGTGAGCGATTCTTAAACAACAACAAAACCCTCTTAACAGTACTGGTAAAACGATACTGAACTGACCGTAAAGTGTACGCTAACAAGAGACCTCCCGTGAATTACCCTTGTTATCCTAAACAAGCAAAATCAAAACAGGTCAAACGTTTCACCTCGACGTAACAAGTAAAAAGCAAATACTAAAACAAAAAAAAATCAAAGTATAAAAAATCAAAAATATAAGAAATCAAAAAACAACCAAAATCTCAAAAAACAACATAGAATGACACAATCAAAATTCAAATTAAAATTTAAAGTTATTGGTTAGTAAATACAAATGTTCGGGAAAAGGTCTTAGTAGCTGATTAGTTATAATTAGTAAAATAAGAAATATCGTAAGGTTTCGTTGTTCCAAAAAAAGTTCAGTGTGAAAATCTTTTAATCTTGAAATACCAGAAATTGTCTAACTGAAATGTTAATCGCGTAATTTACTTTTAATGTTATGTAAGTGTGGGAATATTATTTTGGACTTAACTTCCTTCGTCGTCTTCGACACCCGGGTTTACGTCTGACAGCTTGCGTTCGCCTACCAGCGCGTTGAATGATGCGTTGGTTCCCCCTCTCTCTCTCTCTCTTCTTCTCTTCGGGAAAGGGGACCTCTCTCTCTCTCTTCTTTCCTCTCAGAGCAGGATTGCGTTGACTGTTGCGTTTTCGGGATTATGTTTTCTTTCCTCTTGATATTTTCTTTACGCTTTCGATATCTTGTTCTTCTAGTGGAAGTTCTTTCACTGTTCTTCGGAGTGGAGTTTTTCTTTCGCAAAGTGTGGGTGGCTTTTTTTTTTTGGAGCGCTTTTATTGTTACAACTCAGTAACTGTCTTTGTATTTGGGGAAGCACTGGTAACTGTCTTAGAGGAGAACTTTCTTTTTCGAGTGGCGTGAATGGATTGAAATCTCTTATGCCGACATTGTTCGTATCACGTCGCTCTGCCACCAATTAATCTTGTTACTATATCAATCTTTATCTCATCGTATCCCATCGCTCTGCCACCAATAAATCTGTGACGGTACTTACTTTCTTTGCACAGATCTAAGGTAACGTGCGCCGTGGAGGCTGTACTTTGGGGAATTAGGCTTATATAAATTTTTCTTACCTTGCTGAAAGCTCATGATATTGAATTAGCAAAAAGGGTTATCGTTTTGGATGAGAAATGAAGATTGATATTTTCTTAACATAGGTTTATTCTTCGCTGGGGTACTTATAAAGTTTTTCCACCTTCTGAGTTACTGGGCTTTTGGACTGATAAAACTTAATTGGCACTTGTTGCAATTACGAGTCTATAGGCACGAGGGAATTTTACTGAGTATTGATTGTCACTTTCACTGTCTTTGATTGCTTCGCACACCACACTTTTGCACCTGTTCTTCTTCTGGGGATTCTTCTGTCCTTCTCTGTTTCACGGCCATGCCACTGCAGTTCTCCCCTCAGGCTCCCCGGTTGTTCTCTCTCTTGGCTTCTCTGTTCCCCTTTTTTCTCTGCTCTCTCTCTCTCTGTCTGACCTTTTTGTTGGGTTGAAATCTCCTTAGCCCCGCCTTTGGATTTTGGGATTTTGACTGGGTGTGGCATTTTCTGAAAGACTTTTTGTGTGTTAGTGGCTACAGACATTATACAAGACCGCCTTCCTGTCATGTCTTTTACAATGATTCGTAGGCTCTGAATTTGTATACGCCTCCTTCTTCATGTCCTGGCTTCTTAGGGGCGTATCCCTTGGTAACCTCATAGGTCATTCGTTGATACCCCTTTTGGGCTGTCTTATGACCAACACTCATGGCTTTTGATTCGTCGATACTAGAGGCCTACCTTTGGGAGGGTGGAGCTTTTAAGAATTTGGTACTTCCCTCTTTCTAACAACGGGTCATAGAATTCCTTTTTAACGTATGCCAGATGGCTCTCTCTGACCTGTTCACGAAAGGAACGCCGATTAGTCATAGGCGCTAATGAGAGTAGTTTCCAATTTCTCGAAGATGCCTGGGCGATATCCTTCGTCGCCCATAATCTCTTGTTGGTCACTAATCGCTGGTACGGACAGAGGCTTTTGGGGGGAGATGAAAACCAGATGTCTAATGGCTAAAAGCCTAATGTTTTGAGTAACAAAATCCCTTCGCTAAGAAAAATCATTATCGTATTCCCTTTTCCTTTTCCTCCTTATTATCCGTTTCGTGCCTTTTTCTTAAGTATTATTAAGTTATTGTCTTTTGGAATAACGACACTGTGCCACACTATTACATATATATATATATATATGTGTGTGTGTGTGTGTGTGTGTGTGTGTGTGCGTGTGTTTGTGCGTAGTTCGCAGATCCGGGGACAGATCTGACAATTCCAGAACCATTACTCCAAATAACAAAATGCATAGAATAAAAGTTGTCCAGAATTCCAATATATACCAGAAAAGTCACTTATCCGACTATTTTACGCCAAAATACCATCCGCCGATATTTCCCGTGAAACTAATATTTTTCAAGTACCCACTTGATGTGAAGGCTGACACGGCGGTCCGAGCTCCCGTAGTTCTTGAGTTGGCCGCGGACAGGCGCTGTACGTCGGCCCGCCCCCAACGCGGGAAATTTTAAACCAAACCAATCCTGTATCAGGTTGACCCAGGTCATTCCCAAGGGACATGGATTAACTTCCTCCCAACCAATAAAAACGTGTCCCATGAATATGAATCAGACAATCATACCTGCAGTCACAAAATTTGCCCTTTCCGTTCTACACCGTCGCCATGGATAGAACTCATTCCGATTGTTTTTCCGAAAAGTGTTACTGCTGACCAGTTTGATCAATATACACATTTGTATATTGGTATCCTTCTCGAGTTTTTAAGAAACACGGACGAATTTATGAAGTGGCTATATAGGGAAGGGCTACTTGGGGACTATTCGGGGGAATGCACATCATGCAACACAGCGAACCGACGATTCATGAAACATGGGACTAGCGAGGCCACGGGCCAAGCGATATACATGTGGCGATGTACAAACAGTAAGTGTGGTAAGAAGGTATCAGTTCGGCACGGATCGTTTTTTGAAAAGTCGCGTTTGTCTCTTGAGACAATTATTATATTAATATTTTGCTTCACAAAGAAGATCCCACAGTGTGTTGTCACAGATTTGATTATGCCCTTAGCGCCGAACACCATGGTCGATTGTATAATTTTTGTAGAGATGATGTTGCCAAATCCTGTGTGCTGATAATAAGAAAATCGGTGGTCCTGGTCATATTGTTGAGATCGACGAATCTAAATTTGGGAAACGGAAGTACAACCGTGGCCGAAAGGTAGACGGATCTTGGGTGTTCGGTGGCATTGACCGGCAGACACGTGAGACCTTTTTCAAGGTGGTTCCCGACCGATCTGCCGAAACTCTGATCCCGGTGTTGCTTGAAAACGTACTTCCAGAAACCACAATCATATCTGATTGCTGGAAGTCGTACAGCAAAGTCCGGGATCATTATTTTGCGCATAATGTCGTGAACCACAGCGTTAACTTTGTTAGCCCTGACGACCCGAATGTACACACGAACACTATAGAATCGCAGTGGCGTGTCCTTAAACGGAGCGCGCTACCGAGACACGGTACGCAGAAAGAACTTTACGAAAGCTATTTTTCTACGTACTGTATCCAGAAGCGGTATCTACAAGATGTTCCGTGTCCATTTCGGGCGTTCCTGAAATTAATCAAACGTATCTACCCGCTCAAAAGCCGCCCGACATCCCCCATCTCAAATTGGATTTCCCGGCCCGAAACAATAAGGCCAGGACCTTCTACCAGCGAGACACGTGATCCCTCACCCGTTCCAAAGAGGCCGAGACTGATGCCTTCTTCTACCCCTTCATGGTCGTCAGACAGCAGCGACTTTGAAATGTGAATAAGGTAAGTTGTATATTAATGTTTGTTAGCCTTAAAACTAGTGTTTGGGTTAGTTCGAAGCCAGTACCGAAGCACGTGTTCGAACAGTACTGTTTCGGTTAGTTCGAAGCCTGTACCGGAGCACGTGTTCGAACAGTAAGGCCGTGACGAACGATGAAGGTGTTCAATGTTACAGTTATGGTGGGGAGAAATAGGCTAGTCGTGGTTTTTTGTATGTACTGTGGCTAATTCAATGTAACCTCTGTGGTTAGCGCGCGCAGCGCAATATTACCTCTTGCCAGAACATGTCTCGCCTGCCAAGAATCTTTAAAAATGCAGATAAGGCGCGTAGCGCCGTTCCGCCACGGCCTACTGTAAGCTCTGTGGTGAGCGCGCGCAGCGCATATTACCTCTTGCCAGAACATGTCTCGCCTGCCAAGAATCTTTAAAAATGCGGATAATATAATGTCGGTTAGTGGTAGATAGCCTAGCCTACGTCAACCTTGAATGCAGAGTAAGGGGTCGGAGCCTATGTCGGTTAGTGGTAGCCTAGTCTAGAAGTTTTACATGTAGGCTAGCCGTTCTAAAGTTTTGCAATGTAAGTGGTCTTAGCCTAGCCTAGCCTACGTCAACCTTGAATGCAGAGTAAGGGGTCAAATTTTTGCATTAAGTGTCACACGTTCTGGCCTCATAACCGGGAATTGAGAGTTACGTTCGTCCGTGAAAGTCGTTCGCCGCTTCCCCCCCCACCCAAAAAACCCCCCGGTTTCCCAATGGGTCCCCCATTACCGTTTGATGTTTTTTAGGCTTTTTTTTTTACTGGGGCAATTACAAAAAAGGGCAATAAACGTTATTCTCAGATATTTTTCCCGCGAAAATCGCTCGTCCCCGGATCTGTAGTGGCTCCATATATATATATGTATATATATATACACACACACACACACACACATATATATATATATATATATATATATATATATATATATATATATATATATATATGTATATATATAGATATTGCTACGTCTATAGAACGCCTCGCCTTCCCAGCAGAGTTAGTTATATTTAATTATAAAAGTAGCAGCCATGCCTTCTCCTGAAGCGACTGTTGTTGGGAGAGTGGGTATGTCGTAGGAATGATATTTCCGGTCTGACGGAAGCTTAGGGTAAGAGAGGCAAGTCACAAGAGTAGCTAGGCTTCGAGATGGATTTTAGGGACTTCTACAATAAGACCTATTTTCCTTCCCAATTTGCTGGCGTTGTGTTTACCACCTTTCAGGCAATGCCCGAGGCGGTCTTTGGAAGCCCCGAGATTCGAAAACAACCAGGATCGATCTCAGTCAACTGCAGTCGGGAGTCCAAGACGGATGTCCACCCGGCCAGCCTCCCAAACTTAGGCCTACCCACGACGTACTGGTGGACACGAACCCCAGACCTGAACCGAGGTCAGGCCGCATTCTTCTACAAGGATACACTGAATATTGCATAAAGGTACGTCTGAAAGTGTAAACTTCAACCCAGCACCTTTTACTACCATACGACTCTTGCTAAATTCATTTTCAATTCTCATTTTTACCCCTTCTACATCAAAAGCCCTTTGTCCTCATCGTCCAACGTGCTCACCTTTGTGGACTTGTTAAAGACCAAGCTTTCGTGCATACCTCAGTGAACCATTCGAGTTTACCTTCCCCAATGTTAGAGAATTAATCAGCCTTAATCAAAGCAAGAAGTCATTTTTCCTTTTATCTCGTTTAATCTGGGATTCTTTTCCAGATTCCATGAGTCACGTGCCGTCTCTCTGCCGCAAGTGTGCATTACCCCAAGTGTATGAAAACCAGCTATAACAGCTCAATGGAGCCATCATTTACCTTTTCTCCAGCCCAGCACGGGCCTTTTAGTAAATAAATAGTTGTTAAGTAACGAGCTGAGTTTTCTGGCGACCTTCCCTCTAAAGAAATTAATAATGACTTTCAGCTTACGGTAAGTTAAAGCAATTCCCTCTTGAAATCCCTAAATTACTTCCGTTTACGTATCTAGCCTCTCTCAAGGCCGCTATATACGTAAAAATATATATATATATATACACTCACACATTTTCGATGTGAGTCAGCCACTCAACACCGGGATATATACGTATGTTTGCAACGGCAGAAGGTTCGACAGAAAAATTAGAATATATGAAAGTATATCAATATGCATCGGGTCACTAGTAGGTGCTTCCCAAAGTATCATGTAGAACATCAGGAAAGCGACGGATACACGGCCACACCAAAACGCAGAGAAGCACCTCAGCGGCGTGGTTGGTATGGTATTAGCGTCCTACCTCGGTGGTCGCGGGTTCGATTCTCGGGCATTCCACTGAGGAGTGAGAGATATGTGTATTTCTGGTGATAGAAGTTCACTCTCGACGTGGTTCGGAAGTCACGTAAAGCCGTTGGTCCCGTTGCTGAATAACCACTGGTTCCATGCAACGTT
>NC_061096.1:53606740-53611740 GCF_015104395.2 Macrobrachium nipponense | reverse complement strand
GTATCTGTTAAACATAGGAGTGAAAGTGGACAAGAATGTAAATTTGAAGATTGGGTGTTGTGGTAGAAAATGTGATAGAGAAGTAGGTATATAGTCCAGGAATGGACAAAGTGTGAGTGAAAGAGAATTTGACATGAGAGTCTGAATCTTTTATCTTCTGCGTTTGGAGAACAGGAAATGGTGGTTGTGCAGCTGATTTACATGTAAAAGTAGGCGACAGGGAAAGAAACAGCATTATGGGAAGTTAGGGAGTTCTTGGAGTAAATGAGAATTGAGTATCATAGAAATTGTATTTGGAAAGGAGCTTGGTAGAAAAAAAAACACAGGTGACGACACGAGTTCCTAAAATTGTGTCAGTACAGAGTAGATGGAGGAGCAAGTCGAGAGATGTAATGGTGAGGAAACGAGTTCCTGAATATATACCTGCTTTAACCCATTTCAAAAGATGAAGATACTCGTAGATAAAGTTTAAATTTGTGAGGAAGGGGTAAGAATAATATGTGAGAGGGAAAAGGATGAATAATGACTTAGTGGAGAAAATACTGAAGTGTAAAGAGGACAGGATCTTGTATAATTCCATGATGTAGCCACAGCACAGTAAGGGTTCTCAAGGCATAAGAGAGAAGGTTGAATGAATGAAAGAAGTGAGTGCTGGGATGAGAGAATAAGAAGGTTTATGGAAAACAAAAATGGTGATTATTTGAAGTCCAATTTGCATGGCAAGTCATGAAAATAGAGAGGAAGTATCAGCAGTTACCGTAGAGAGTAGGATTTCGTTGTGGGTCGTGCCAATGGAACAAACGAAATTAAAATTGGGGAACTACACACATGAGGAACTTTGGTCTGTACATCCTACACAAAGCGTACGATGGTTTTGCCAAGTGATAAAGACCTGATATCTTATTATAACACTTAAGGAGGAAGAAGATTGTAAAAGGATGAAACTGATGAAATATGAATGTAACACCTGCATTTTTTTTCTCGACGAACCAAGATTCATGTGCGTCAGTTAGCTCTTTCAGAATTCAGCGCGATATACAAAATCCTAATCGACAGTTATCTGATTTTTCATCTAGTTTTTTTTTTTTTCATGTATACTTCCAGATTTCTATAAGTATCACAGACAAGTTAAACGAAATAAAAAGGTCTGTTTTCAGGTCGAAACCCAAATAACTGCAGGTCAGGTATTTATTAAGGAGAAAAATATATTGACTGATGAGCCCGATTGTAATCAAATCGTTGTGGAACCAGGAAACTTGCTGTTAAACGAAGAATAAAACCAATGGAAAATGAAGTGAAAAGAGTAGAATCCGTCCACATGTGGTATCAGTTATATTAGTGAGAGAATGAAACAAAACAAGAATTATTTCATTAAGCAAACTAGACATTCCTATTTCAACAAGGCGTGATGCGACCTCCAGCTTACTCGGGATGCGTGCAAGATTTTCCTCTCATGCTTAAGTTCTAAACATTATATTCCTAACTGAACGGGAAGTGGTCTTCGTAATTAATACTCATACTTAGTAATACTTATACTAACAACAAGGATCAAATAAAAAGAACAAGAAATTAAAAACAATCTTATATATTTTCAGTTGTAAGGGGAAACACAAAATAATCGAACAGACACATAGCCTAAATTCAGTACACCAAATAAATTAAAACGTGCTAAAATATACGGTCAAATAGAGCCTTGTTTCACCGACGAAAATTAAAATAAATACGCTATATTTTTTTTGAAATAATTTTGCTGTAACATTTAACATGCACATTATTTATTTTTTACAATTTCATTCTAATAATAAATCATTAATTTCATATCCTAAAATTCCTGTATCTTTAACTCAATGCGAAACATCTTTTTCAGGCCATTATAGGTTCTTCCATAGGGCTTTCCTACAGCCCCTCACAAAAACAACAACAACAAATTAGTTTGTAGGATTACTCCCCGAGTAAGGGAAAACGTGATTGTAAAGTTTTGAAAACACGCATCCATTAATTCCACCATATTGATGAACGGTCGAATGATGAGGTAAAGCCAGAAATGAAATAGCTTTTGTTCCAAAAAGGTTAAAGGATAATTAGAAGCAAAACTAGAGAAGCGCTGCACGAAACTTTAATAATTTAATAAATGTGTCGGATACTACAACTTACGCAGGTGTTGAAAGTATTAATGATACGCTTTGATAAGGAATGCAATTTTATGTAAAACTGTCCTCACGATTCACATATGACGAAGTTGTTTGATAAAATGTCAAAGTAAAAGGGAACTATCGAATCATCAATATGGTGGAATTAACGGATACGTGTTTTCAAAACTTTACAATCACGTTTTCGCTTACTCGGGGAGTAAGCCTACAAACTACTTTGTTGCTGTTGTTGTTGGGAGGGGGTGTAGGAAAGACCTATGGAAGAACCTAAAATGGTCCGAAAAAGGTGTTTCGTACTGAGTTAAAGATACAGGAATTTTAGGATTTGAAATTTATGATTTATTTATTTGTTCTGATGTTTAGATAATAAGTTAGTAAAAGGATAGATCTCAAATCCCGTTCCTTCAGTCAAGAGCTTCGCATCAAGAGCAGTTTGCTAAATGCAAGGGGGTTTGAATTGTTTTTGTAATTTTCAAAATTAAATTTCGATTTTCCAGAGGCTTCAAAGAAAGAAAGAGCACAACAACTTTAATTTTATCTATTTATGTTAGAAATATATGGTTTTTGAAAGACATGAGTGTGCGTGACCTTTTAATAAATAAGAAATAAAATAAAACCTTCCTTTCTGCAAAACCAGACATATGTGATAATTTTTTTTAAATAAGTTTTGGTAAAATTTTATGATTCGAGGCCGAATGTTGTTTCATTCTTTTTTTTAATAGAAAATCGAAAGTCTCAAATGTTTATTAATAATCTTGTGTGAAAAAAATCTAAATCAGATGATTAATTATTCTTGAGAGAGAGAGAGAGAGAGAGAGGAGGGGATGAAGTCCACAGTCATGGATAGCAAAACAAAGAGGTTAGTTCTGTATGAATAGTGAGACTTTGAAGTACCAAATTCACACCCACAATCAAAGGAACACACAGTGAGGAGAGAGAGAGAGGTGAAAAGGTAGAATCATCCATCAATTTCTGAAAAAGGCTGGATCTCTACCAACCTGACCCAACTGGATGGAACCACTTCTTCATTTCCAGCAGAGACGAGAGCGGAAGAGGTTATAGAGACTCAACGACTTTGCCATGGCAGAAAATTGGTAGTTCTTCTCTTCGTTACCTTGACCGTTTCACTGTAGAACGAAAGCTGCTGACATTCATTAAAATTTCCAATTATCTATGCTTCTTCTTCTTCTTCTTCTCTTCGCTTACTTGAGAACTAAGCACACAAACTACTTTGTTGTTGTTAGGAAAGGTCTATGGAAGAGCCTAAAAAGGTCTGAAAAAGGTGTTTCGTGTTGAGTTAAAGATACAGGATTCTAGGATAGGATATATATGATTTATTTATTAGAATGAACATTTAAAAAATAAATAATGTGCTTGTTAAATAGCACAGATAAATTATTTCTAATAAAATATAGAGGCTTTATTTTGATTTTCGTTGGTGAAACAAGGCTCTATTTGACCATAGATTTTAGCACGCTTTAATTAATGTTATAAATTTGGAATGTAATGTTTGCAACTTCTGTGTGATGGGAAAACTTTGCATGCGTCCCGAGTAAGCTGGAGGTCGGATTACGCCTTCGTCTTCTTCTCCTTCTTTTTCTTCCTCTTCTTCTTTTTATTGGGCCTTCCCTCCAGCTGCTTCTATCTTGACTGGCTCTGCTCTAATTGGTTTTGACAAATTTTTATGGGCTAATTTCCTTCCTAACGCCAACCCTCCCTATTTATCTGGGCCTAGGACTAGCACGTAACTAATCATTTCCGTATACTTTAAATTTGTAAACACAATTACATAATCGCCCCCCCCCCCCCTCTCTCTCTCTCTCTCTCTCTCTCTCTCTCTCTCTCTCTCTCTCTCTCTCTGTTGTCTTGCTTTAGCACTGAGTTGGTCTGGCTTGCCTCTTCAATTCTAAAGGGAAAAAAAATTATTAAATAAAATAAAAGGAAAAACACACAACATCTGAAGATCTGCAAAATAAGACAGAAGCTCAACAAATGCTAGACTAAAAGACAAAAACAAATGTCGCACGGACACGAAGCAAGTGGACACCGAGAATGGCAAGTATTGTCCGCCAGGGCGTGTCAGGCACGGGCCTTTGAAGTGACCTGCGGTAACTGGAAAGAGTGTGAGCGGGAAATTTGATTTTGTTCACCAGCTGGGCTTTTGGGAGGATTCCCAGATAGGGAAGGACCTTCAAGGAATACGCTGAGACGATTTCGGTGAAAGGGAGAAGGGATGGGTTTCTCGGGATTTAATTTCTCCGTAGTAAAAATGATTTAATATTTACCGTTGATTTCATGGTAACATGAATGACGTGGTGGGCAAGAAAGGACTCTAGTTTTGCTTGCGCTCAAATGATTATTATTATTATTATTATTATTATTATTTTATTTTTTTTTGGGGTTTTTTTTTTTTTTTTTTTTTTTTTTCTTTTTTTTTTTTGCTCTATCACAGTCCTCCAGTTCGACTGGGTGGTATTTATAGTGTGGGGTTCCGGGTTGCATCCTGCCTCCTTAGGAGTCCATCACTTTTCTTACTATGTGTGCCGTTTCTAGGATTCACACTCTTCTGCATGAGTCCTGGAGCTACTTCAGCGTCTAGTTTTTCTAGATTCCTTTTCAGGGATCTTGGGATCGTGCCTAGTGCTCCTATGATTATGGGTACGATTTCCACTGGCATATCCCATATCCTTCTTATTTCTATTTTCAGATCTTGATACTTATCCATTTTTTCCCTCTCTTTCTCTTCAACTCTGGTGTCCCATGATATTGCGACATCAATGAGTGATACTTTCTTCTTGACTTTGTCAATCAACGTCACGTCTGGTCTGTTTGCACGTATCACCCTATCCG
>NC_061096.1:53579240-53601740 GCF_015104395.2 Macrobrachium nipponense | reverse complement strand
CACTGTGTAATCGCTTTATTGACAGCTTAAACAATCTACGCTTGGAACCTTTGTCTGTCGACCTACATTTGCTGACGTAGAAGGAAAGCTTTGGAAGTGGTGTCAGTGTATGTGTGTGTGTGCGTCTGTGTGTGTGTGTGTGTGTGTGTGTGTGTATGTTTTTGGCAATACGACCTAGATGGACGCCCGTATGCATAAATAACTGGCCGTACGCTCTGTTAACCGAGACTTGCACTTTCTTCCTTTCCTTTATAGTTTTCTGGAAAAGAAAGTAACTGAGATGGCTATTTGTCTGTCCGGCCGCAGTTTTGCTGTCCGCCCTCAGATCTTAACAACTACTGAGGCTAGAGGGCTGCAAATTGGTATGTTAACCGTCCACCCTCCAATCATCAAACATGCCAAATTGCATCCCTCTAGCCTCAGTAATTTTTTTTTTTATAGAAAGTAAAATTTCGTCATAATCGTACGTCTTAGTTTTGCAATATGAATGTCTCGCAAATTCTGCTCTCTTTTTAGGGCGTCTAGGAACTTCCATATTGTTGGATGGATGCGATGACACTTGCTGTAAAAAAAACCTCGGTGCCATCAATCAAGTGCGTTGTGGTTCCAGGCAAATCAGTATTGACTCTCAAAACAAGACCACATACTTATTTCAAACATAGGACTACGTCGATGACATCTGGAAGGAGGATCAATCCATGCATCTTCAAAATAATCTAAAACAGGATTTACTATTGAAGGATATATAGTTGAATCTAATAACGCTTCGAATGATCCAGTAACTTTGTCTACGGGGACAAAGGCTAGCGCTAACATCATTCGAATTCTTCAAGCAAATTCGGAATCTGTATCATATCTCACCGTTAGACCACGATCACAAATCTTTCGATACAAGCACTGACCTAAGTGGAAAAGGCATCCAGAATGAGAAGCTGTGTTCTCAATTCTTCTTTAACAGCAGTTATAGCTGCAAGTTCGAAATCTGACGTTATGGTTGAAACTTGTAAATTTGGAAGCATAGACTTGATTTGAGCAAACGTCCTTCTATAAGTTTCAGCCCTTTTATCTGGAAGTAAGGCATGGACTACCCGAATGGTAAAGTTATTCCTCACAGCATGTAGTACTGTATATAATTGTTTAAATAGCTGAGGTACAGTTTTAAATGTCCCATCCACTTGTAAATGTTCACTGTTCTCAAGTAGACTCAAATTATTCTTGGTTAAAAAAATAATTATCCTTTCATCATAAGGACCTGAATCATATAGCAAAAATTGCTCCCCCTTATTAGTTTTAGTCTGCTCATTAGTTAAAACAATTTCCCTTCTATGAATAGGATGAGATAAGCCTGCTCTCTCCTTTTTGACTTACATTGTGAATAGTTATTTTTATTGCAGGTAAAGCTTGCGTGACACTTTCACTTCATTCCGAGGCAGCAGTGGAAATGACATATTGAGGAGAACCACAAGTTTCTTTAACATCATTCTCCACTCTGTTCATAAAACTATACTCTGTTTTTTTCCATCTGTCAACCCGCCTGTGGTGTTTTCGTATGGTAACACTGCGTCCCGGGCTTCAGATAGTTACAGTCAGCTTACATTCAACAATAATAATAATATCCTATTTCGAATATTAACGATGTACTTCGCACACAGTAAATTATCAAAACACTTTTCAGTTGCAAATGTACACCCAGATATCCTTTTATTTACCTAAAACTTACACATACCGTAACTATTTTGAAGCCTGGGACGCAGTGTTACCATACAAAAACACCACAGGGGGATGGACAGATGGAAATAAACAGAGTATAGGCACTTCGGCGCTTACGGCATCACTGGAGGAACTTTATTCACTTCACCATCATTAGTAATTGCACGGCTTTTGCAATACGATGCGAACTTATTGCACTTCCAATATATCTTGGTATCAACTTGTTTGTCTTTCACGAATAAAAAATACCATCGATTTAAAAGCATAGGCTTGCATTTTTCACTTAAAATGTATTCAGCCATCATTAGAGTAATTTCCCGATAACGTTTGTTATCACCTCAAACAACAATTCGAATAAGTTTCAGAACTATTACCTATCAGTCATTTTCTTTCGAACAATTTTCTGTTCGAATAGCTGTTTTTCGTGTGACTGTTTTCGAATAATTGTTTTCGAATAATTTTCATGAGACGTGTAACTATTAATATAATACTATATATAATACTATATGATATATATATATTTATATATATATATATATATATTATATATATACCGTTCATGAAATTATCTGTATTTATATATGGGCATATATATATATATATATTATATATATATCGATATATAAATATATGATATATATATATTATATATCTATAGATCTAATATACATATATATATATGTATATATTACATATCACGTCTCATGAAATCATATGTAATTTTATATATGGTTGCATATATATGATATAATATGTATATATAGATATATATAATAATATATAATTATATATATATATATCTATATATAAATATATATATATATATACTATACAACGTCTCATGAAATATAATGTTATTTATATATGTGCCTATAATATATATAATATATAATATCTATATTATCTATATAACTCCTATATGTGTGTGGTGTGTGTGTGTGTTTATCAGGATATATATATATATAATATGATATATACATATAATATATATATAATAATATATATCACATACATTATATATAAATATATATAATATATATCTGATTTATAGATATATATATCATACATATATGAGATATATAATGTAGGATATACATACATATATAATTTAGATAATATATACATATATACTTATATATATATATAGATAGTATATATATATATATATATAATTTAGATATATATATTATATATATATATATATATAGTATATTATATAAGTCATTTGTAGTTCGATATATACATCGAACTACAAATGTCCTTTAATATCTAATTCGCTCTACCTCGGCTCCCGGCCGCGAACCCATGAAACCATACAAATCCAGGACGTCAGTGAACCTTTTACCCACCACTGACGTCCCGGATTTGTATGGTTTCATGGGTTCGCGCCCGGGAGCCGGAAATTCTACTATCGCAAAAAAAAAAAAAAACATCCCCTTCGGTTAAGCATATATGAAAATATATTAATTCCGAGGTAGAGCGAATTAGATATTAAAGGACATTTGTAGCTCGATATATATATATATATATATATATATATATATATATATATATATATATATATATATATATATATATACACTATGAGATTCAGGGCCTCTGTAACACGGTTTTTTCGCAATAACTTTTTATCTATGCATTTCATAAATATAACGCTTATTCAGAATACATAGTATATCAACACATAAATTTTGAGTGTATTCTGCACTACATAGGTTGAATAGATTTGGTACTTATAATGTAAAAGTGACCTTTTTTGAAGACGGGCCAACTTACTCAGAGAAAAGGTTTCGAACGCACTTGTTACGTAACTTATGACATCATTTCTTCCCTCTTTCTCGATGGATGATTGGCTATACGTAACGAAGGCTAAACCTCTGGCAACAATGACATACAAATTTAAATACAAGCAAAGCAGTACACCTTTATGAACTCTGGAACCTCTCCACTGATAATTGTCATAATGAACAAACCAACAAAATATGTTAATAAATACAAAAACACTTCGATTATTAGTCTAACTCCCAAAATAAGTTTCCAAAGAAATTACAGTCTACTTTATAGGTCACAATCAGATTGACAAGATGTAGGGAATAGTTAGTAATTACCAAAAACATAGTACACAAGCTTGATTTGATAACTGCTATATCCAATGTCAAGCAATTTTTATTTATTGGCTATCTACCTATTTACTGAAAAAAAAATAGCCGGTACCGTATATTGGCTTTAAACCTTCACCAATAATTATCGTCAGAATGGTGACTTCATGAGGCTCCACCCACTTTCGCCTCGTTATAATTCAGGATAACACTGAAGGATACCATGGGTATTGTTGGATTAGAAAATTTAACTTCTGGCTATAAAAACTAATTTCTCGAGTAGTTGTAAGAAGTGCTAAATGATCCTCAAGGATCCCAGCAGTTGGCCTAAACGTTTAATTCATGTATATTACTGCTATACTGTTGCGGCACTACTGCTACAGTAGTATTACTACGCTAGCCCTGATACCCCACCCACATCTATGTATCGTTCCGCCATTCATAAAGTCTTTGGGTTTCAGAGCCGATGGGATTTCTGTCTGGTGGATGGGCGGGGCAACATTTAGTCAAAAGGTGTTTGTTTACCTTGCTTACGTAGTGAATGTTTTTCGACTCTTGGCTCGTAATCATTGGCCATGGCGTCGGCTAGAGCATTTTTACTCTATAAAAATTAAAACTATCGGGTTTAGGTTATTGATAATGCTTACAAAATTTGTGTGTGGTTGTAAAATATACATATGTCGACTTTCAGCTACATCCGATGCTTTGTCAAAACAAGGAGCAAAGTCCAAAAAACCGTGTTACAGAGACCCTGAATCTCATAATATAATATATAGATATATATATATATATATATATATATATATATATATATATATATATATATATATATATATATATATATATATATATATATATATATATATATATATATATATTTATATACATATATATATATGTATATACAATGTTAATAATTGGGTTTATATATGATAAAGATATTATACACACACACACACACACACATATATATATATATATATATATATATATATATATATTATATATATATATATATATATATATATGAATTTTCATTACTATGCAAATATTAGATAAAGAAATTATACAAGAACGAGTGACTACAGCAGCCTCATGCAAGCAAACGCAATTGACCCCTGACTTCTACTCAACATCCTGGAGTGCGTTCAAGCGAAATCATTTAATGGCGGAAAATAGCCATTTTATGTCTTTAAAAAAGAACTAAAATTAAAAGGGAGCTACGGTGGCTTCAGATACCTAAAAGATGTAAATTTAGTATTAATTTAAAGCCGTATAAAGGTAACATAGTCTTTCTTTGAATTGTAATTTGTAAATATTAAAAGCATGAATGAATTTTAGTGACTGCTGGTCACGGTTCTCGTTAATGAACACCTTGATTGAAGCGCACCTCAGGTGTAGCGGCTATATGACTCATAGCTTGGATAAATAATGAAGAACTACCTCTGCAGGTGTTCCCTATAGTACAGCTATTATGAAAGGCTGGCTGGGCGCTAAAGTCCATTAAGTCGAGCCGTCAAAATCTGACACTGGTGTCGAGACTTATCAGAAACACGTTTTTTTTTTCCCGACCGAGTGTTATTCCAGCGCACCTGCAACAAGTGTGGCGGTGAACAATCTAAACACAGGGTCAATAGGGGCTTCGTCTTCGTCTACACTTGTGAGTGTTATGATTTAAAATCTCCCCCTTCCCGTCCGTGCCCTCTCGATCTGGTCCTTGTGGCGTCAAGGTGGTAATATTCGCGGCTCGCTACACAATAACCGTCGTTCGATCCCCTGGCCAAACGGGAAAGGGACCGGTATGGACGACTTTTCTTTAAAATTCATGATGCATCTTTTGGCCTGACCAGTGAACTGCACGCAGTTATGAGTCAAATTTGTGGATTGTATCTGAGAGAGAGAGAGAGAGAGAGAGAAGAGAGAGAGAGAGAGAGAGAATAAACACGTGTGATCAGTATTTAATCATTATCCCCCCCTCTCCCTCTCTCTCTCTCTCTCTCTCTCTCTCTCTCTCTCTCTCTCTCTCTCTCTCTCAATTTGCATAAATATAGTCTTGAACTTTTGGATTTGTTTAGTTTCTGCCCACTATTTGTTGGTTGTCTTTTCCAATATATTCATTGCAAGAAGATAACCGCATCTTTCCTTGTCGTTTGTACATACCGCATTTTGATAATTATTCTCACTCGTTAATATTCAAACCTACTAATTGGTTTACTAACGTTTTAAATGTTATCTGCATTTAATAGGTGATTCTGAAGTTTTGGACTGAGGATTATGCAGCACCTTTTTCATAAAAAGTGAATGTAAACTACAGTAGATAATAAGTAAATTAAATTTTACAACGTCAAAAGGTTAATTCACTATAAGGCCTCGTTTTAACCATCATTTAAAACTTTGTCAATAATTAATTTTCATTTCTTTGGGTCACGATTATCCTCATCTATTGTGGTCTAATTGTTTCCTACGGCTATTGTAGAAGTAATATTATAAGGACAAGATCTTCTGCGAAATTCCTGTATTGATTTCCTATATAAGTTTCTCTCGTGTGAAAAGTAAAGATCAACCATATTTTTTACATCTAATTTTTTTTTCAAACCTGCAGTACTATTGTCGCGATGTCGTGTAGTTGGACGTTCGAGTGAAAATGCAATGCATTACTACCGTAATGCATTGCATTTTAATGCATTATTGCATTTTAATGCATTTTTATCTATTGATCTATTTATTAATTTCTGTCGTAGGGTGTATCTTTTGACGATGCAGGTTCCGACCCCCACACCCAACCCTCCCCATTTGTCCGTGCTTGGAACCGGCGTGGCAATAAGTACCCATGACATCAGGATGAGATTAGGGCAAATGCCAGTCAGTATCAGGGTGAAGAGGGGAAGTCTGAAGTGGTTTGGACATGTTGAGAGGATGGATGGGAATTGAGACCCCAGGAGAGCACTGAGAGCAGTACAAATAGGAAGAAGACCGCTGGGTAGGCCAGGTTTATAAAAAAAAAATTAGATGTAAAAAATATGGTTGATAGACGTAATTGTCAGAGATCTTGAAGATGAAATCCAAAACCTAGAGGAAGCGAGTGAAATAGCTCAGGATAGAGACAGATGGAGAGGAACTGTATCAGCCTTATGCCACTGTCCAGGGGCGGGAAGATAAAGTAAAGTAAAAAAGTAAGATCTATTTATTGTTTTATTTTTTATTTTTTAAGAAGTGGGATCTCTTCTTTCTTTATTTCGCTTTACCTCCTCTTACTGCTTCCTGTACTGGAAGCTTGAATTTGTAGTTTATGGCCCATTTGGGCTTCTTCCATATGAAAAGGTTTTATCTACTGAATAATAATAATAATAATAATAATAATAATAATAATAATAATAATAATAATAATAATAACAATAATATAATAATAATCCAAAGAAACCTCATAATCACATGAGTTAATAAAATAAAATGGAAAAGTAAATCCACAGTAATATGTCTGATCTGTTATTTAAAATACAAAGCAGAGAGCTTTCGAAGACCTGCACGGTCCTCCTTGTCAATCTCTTTTTTTTTTTTTTTTTTTTTTTTTTAATACAATTACTAACAGTGACCATACAAGAACTCTGTTTTTAGACTAGTTTACAAATAGCCTGTTTGATGATAGTTGGCTCTTCACGTTATCCCCTCGTTCTCCAACGGCAAACCAGCTAATCGCCTAGATCTTCGAAGTGGCGGTTCGTCTCTTGAATCGTTTGATGTGTTGTCCATAGCAGCTTGGGCGCCTGCAACTAGGGACACGGGATGGGTCTCTGTTACCTGAACGAAAGAAGATGAGGCAGCGGCAGTATCAGAGGTGGCTAGATTATTGGTGTTATTACCATGCAACCTATATCTGTTATAATCTCTGATAAACTGACAGCAAATTATTTCATTTAAAATAAAATCTTCTTGCGTAAAGGCTTTATTGCCTTCCATAGAGAGACCCCTGTTAATAATTGCTCCTTCAACTAACCTTCTAATACCTGTATCCTTACTATTGAAAATTACTTTTGACTCGTTCCAATTAATGCGGTGATCGTCATTTAAACTATGTGAGACTAGTGCATTATTCTCAGCATTCAAATTATAAGCTCTTTTGTGTTCATTGATTCTGATTGGTAGTCCCCTCCCACTTTCTCCGTAATATTTCTTATCGCAATCCAGACAAGGTATTTCATAAACACCAATTTCTTTGTTAAAGCTTTGGTTGGAGTTATTATTTTGCATGAGACAGCCTTTGAGTGTATTCTTATAGTTGAATACCAGGTTGACCTTTTCTTCACCTTTTTCTAATATTATGTAAGTTGGGATTAAATGGTAAGGTTAGATATACTTTTTTGATTGACAAGGAGGACCGTGCAGGTCTTCGAAAGCTCTCTGCTTTGTATTTTAAATAACAGATCAGACATATTACTGTGGATTTACTTTTCCAATAATAATAATAATAATAACAACAACAAGGAACTGTACACAATAGCCATTCGTATAACCAACTTACCCATGAATATAATATAATAATATATTCCGTTAGAGATGAAGGGCTGAAAACGTGGGTATGAAGACGATTAAGACAATAAAGTTAGATCAAAAGACCAAATATTAATCATAGTGGAAGATGCGAAAAATACTAAATAAGATATCGTTCACAAATCTGCATTTCGATAATGGTATAATGAAGAACAAAAGCATTAAAAGCACAGGGAGAGAAACGAGCAGGAAGATTAGGGTGTATTTATATTTTCTATCTCTCTATCTTAACATTCACCAAGAGTACTTGCTTGACCTTCGCCCTTCTGTATAAGAGAAGAGATGTCCTTTGCCAGTGGAATTCTTTTAGCCAGGATAAAATAATAATGTGCAACGGATTATAAACAAGTCCTAATTTGCATGATTAGATTTTAGTAAAAAGAAGAAATTCAGTATGAGAATGTGTTAACTTGATCCCATGATTTTGTAAAAGAATATTCAGAATATACCGATTTTCAGAGGAGTAGTTAGTCATGGCTAAATGATAACAGAACGAAATACCTGTAAGTTTCCCATAAAGATATAATCAAAGTGTAAGTCCAGATGGCTCTCCTAAACCATATGTAAATGATTCTCTTCCATGGACGATAATTCTACATATTTCCTTGTGACGTCAGAAAAATCCAAATCACTGATTCATTCAATACTTACTCTACTATTGTCAAGAGCTGTAGATTCAGTCGTACTGAATTTCACCTAGATTATAGAGTGTGATTTTCTGCTACTATTTCAGTCCTCTAACTGAAGATATCAATATAGAAATATACGTTAGGATTCAGGGTTCGATCCTAGACTGTCTATGTGAATCATCCTAGCCAGGGTCCTTTAAATATACTCTGAGAGTGTATCTGAAGAGCCGTGATCCTAGCTGGGAATGAGCACCGGTGTCTTCCGAGAGTCATAGGAACGTCCTGGGGCTAAAGATCTCGATTGTTAATATCCTTTGGAGGTACCTCTTGTGAAAGGGCAAAAAGAGTTTAAGAAGACGAAGTACACACACATATATGAAATATATGATATAATATATATCATATATATATATATTTATATATAGAATAATATTTATTATAATAATAATTATATTATATATATAATATATATATATATATGTGCGTGTGTGTGTGTAAATATTTACTCATTTATCTATATTTTTAATTTATACACGCACACACATATACGTTTATACACATATATTATTTATGCATATATAAATATATAAATACTGTTTACCTACATGTACTTATGTATGTATATACGCGTGTGTATATACATACATAAGATTGTTAGACTGTAATTCATTCCACTCATTTTTTTTAGAAGAAATTCATATATTTCTCAAAGTCAATTTTGATAAGTAAGGAATAATATTTGAGAAAGAAATCAAATACCCAACAAGCACAGACGAAGTTAATTTTCCTATATGAAGTTAGATACAACATGAAGTGTTACGGAGCATCCATTGTATTGTCGACCTCTGAGGATATAATTAGCCCTCTATGCATATCTGTCCAAGTTTTGAACTAAAATCGATTTTGATAGACATCACCTGCCCTGCTCTCAAAATAAACATCAAAATCATGACAGTACGTTATCATTTTGATTTAAAAATTGTATTTTACATCAAATATTCATAAATTCACCGTTCTCATTGGCGTGATCGGTAAGGTCTTGGCCTGCCACCTCGGTGGCCGCGAGTTTGATTCTCGAGCATTCCATTGAGGTGTGAGATATGTGTATATCTGGTGATAGAAGTGCACTCTCGACGTGGTTCGGAAGTCTTGTAAAGCCGTTGGTCCCGTTCCTGAATAACCACTGGTTCCATGCAACGAAAAAACATCATATAAACAAACACTTCCTCGTAATCCTCTGAAATATTTGCTCGGTATCTTGAGCTTGAATTGCCTCACATGCAAAGAACAACAAACATTTTCCTCTCAATTAATATCCTGGTTTTTGTTTATTCAAATCTTTCTCTAAATCCAGCCTCTACGTCCCGAGCTCTTGTTTGCAATCGGAAGTTTGTGCTATTTCCTCTTCGTCCGAGGAGATAACGAGAGAGAGAGAGAGAGAGAGAGAGAGAGAGAGAGAGAGAGAGAGAGAGAGATCGGCTTTCGAACGGCTCCCGTGGAGTGAATGCAAATGTTTTGACAGGAAATGATCCCGTGGGCCGTGACGTGCCACAAAGAGATTACGACTGCTCGGGGCACGTTCCGGGAAGGCGTCGCGGACGGAGGGGTCAGAGGAGAATTGTAAATGCTACTGAAACGCTGAATGAGAAGGGAATAAAGAATTCTTTTCGTTTCATGAATGGAAGTGTCATTCACAGAGGTGGTCAAGATAATCTTCCTACTATTTGCAAAGTGATTATGAATATTGATTAAAAGTACGTGTGAATCTTCCAACTTCCATATATATATATATATATATATATATATATATATATATATATATATATATATCCTCGTCTGAGTGGTGAGATTTCTTTCAATTTTTCGCAGCTTCTTGGGCCTACTCTTGCTCAGAAAAAAGGTCTTTTTTATGCATATAGTGTAAGTGTTTTACAAGTACACGTCTCCCTTGCCAGGTTTCGAACCTATGCCTTTTGGGTTTAAGACGGTGGTGACAGTTACTTATCCACATAACCATCGAGAGATATACAGATTCTCTGGGGTTAATGGGTAGCGGGAGGAGTCTTATGGAAGTGTGTTTGTAAATGGGGCTTGATTTTTTCTAGAAATAAATGTTTTTCTTAGAAAGAATAATTTTAGATATATTTACGAGAGAGAATTTTGTTGGGTTACGAGCCAGTGCAAAGTAGTTGGAAGAGTAAGCTGATGACTACAATCTATAGAAGAGGAGCAGACAGGGTATATCTGATTATTATTATTATTATTTTTTAATTAAGATTGATGGAAATTTGGCTTAGAGAACATACTGAAAATCCAGCTTTAAAGGCAATTGAGTGAAATGAATCTGAATAAAAAGTAGAAAAAAAATGAATAACGACGTTCATGCCATGGATAATTCTACAAGCAAAACAAGTTAAAATAATTTTATTGGTTAAAATCAAAAGCCACTGCTAGTGTGGGGATTTACAATTAATCTTGAAAGTAAATATAGGTGGTTCCCTTTTATGTTTTTGTAGTCTTTTTCTCTTAAGCTAGGTCCTCGTTTGACGAGCCCGTTACGTGCTCGACTACCGATCTCAGGGTCCGGGTTCGATTCCCCGACCTGCCAACAAGGAATCAGAGGAATTTGTTTCTGGTGATAGGAATTAATTTCTCGATGTGGTTCGGATCCAACAATAAGTTGTAGGTTCCGTTGCTAAGTAACCAATTGGTTCCTAGCCACTTAATTATATCGAATCCTTCGGGCCAGCCCTAGGAGAGCTGTTAATCAGCTCAGTGGTCTTCATTTCTCTTAAGTTATCTGTAGTAGGTTTCCCGGTGAAGCTTTTTCTGTGTAGACTGCTCGCTTCTTTATTCGACTCCATGCTGGCCAGTAATTTTTTTTTTCTTTCTTTTTTTTTTTGCAATTTTTTTCTCCTGCTGTAAACTAGTAACTGGAGAGTGGTTAAGGCCCAGATTCAGTTTTCTCCGAGCCATAAATCAATGGTCGTAGATAGCAGACATTCTTGGGAATTAGGAAAATATGTTTTCAAATCCATTTCTTTTTTTATTGCTTTATGTAGATCGGGACAAATCTTAGCAAGATCCTACTATTCAAGGATTTCAGAGGACTGTAGTAAATTCCAGAGCTTGGGGTGTGAGGAGGAAGAAGAAAGGAGAAGGAGGAGTATTTGATTTTTAGTACTAATCAATTTTTTTTATATAATAATAATTTTTTTAAAATCTGTGAGCAGAGTACGTTGTTATTTCCATTTATGGAAACACTGTCTTGTCTTCATAACTTCTTTCTAATTCGTGAGAAAATACAGTCATGATGGAAATGACTTTCAGAAAAGATTTCGTGTGTGTGGAAATGGCTAAGGCCAAGATGACTTTATAAGGGATGTTTTTCTTGCCCGTTCCCTTCAGGGAAAAATTGCTGTTAAGATCCCAGTTAAAAAAAGGTTAATGTTCATTTAACACTATATAATCATCATGCATAAATTCAAGGAAATAGATTTAAATCGACAAATACGTTCGTAAATAAATTATTTAAAAAAAGCTGAAGAAGAATAAGAGAAAAATGGATATAAATATTTGAACCTACATGAACGCATCGCCTCTTCACGTGTTATAGGACCGAGGATAACATGTGACTTTAAGTGTCAATTTAGTCATATGTCAAAAGAGATAAAAAAAAAAAAACCGTAATTTAGCTGTTGCCGAATCACTCAAGATAATGACCCAAAGTGTTGCTAATTATTAAATTGATTAAATATATCAGATCTGCTCCTGATAATCTGACGTCTATATAAACTCTATATCATAATCAAATACGAATGTTTGTGGTATATAATTGAGCAGTTGGAAGAGTCTAAAATTTCCTTCGTCATTGTCAATGATTATGATATTTAAGAAGTGAATTCTTACTTTTAGTCGTCTTCTGACACATCAACTTTTTCTCTTTTCGTTTACTCTGGGAGTAAGCCTACAAACTACTTTGCTGTTGTTGTTGTTGTTGATGTTGTTGGGTTGTGAAAGGTCTATGGCAGAGCCTAGAAAGGTATGAAAAAGGTGTTTCGCATTGAGTTAAAGATACAGGAATTTTAGGATGGAATATTTGTAATTTATTGATAAGAATGAAAATGTAAAAGTAATGTTCATGTTAAACAGTACAGCACAATTATTTCTAATACAATATAGCGTATTTATTTTGATTTTCGTTAGTGAAGCTACACGCTATTTGACCTTAGATTTTAGCAAGCGCCCCAAGTAAGCTGGAGGTCGGATCACGCCTTGATTTAGTATGTAATGGACGGAATACTTAATTCAGCACAGGATTTATTCATTCTAAGATTGTCTGTAGTTGTATCTTTTTATGGACGAAGAAAACGTAATTTAATAAAATCCTCCTTAGAAGATGAACGGACATGATACATAGTAGGAGAGTTTACCAATATTAAAGGACGAAGCACCTCAGTGGCGTGGTCGGTATGGTGTTGGCATGCCACCTCGATGGCCGTGAGTTCGACTCTCGGACATTCCATTGAGATGTGAGAGATGTATGTTTCTTGTGATAGAAGTTCACGTAAAGCAGTTGGTCCCGTTGCTGAATAACCACTGATTCCATGCAACGTAAAAGCACCATACAAACAAACAAACAAGCATAATAAAGGATACATTCTATTTCAACGAAAGATAGATAATGCGAGAAATAAAATTTGAACTAAACGATTGCCAATATTTTTAGCAGATTCAATAGCCTTGTTTAACAGTATTGCCAGGTGTTTTAAAACCAGTCCATTCAGTAAAAGAAACAAAATTGCATTTAGATCAACTAACGTCCGAAGGTAAATATAGCAGTGTCATATTTAACGTTTGTTATTATTATTATTATATTAAGATAAGATAAACTATTCATGTGGAACAGCCTGCATGGGACACTGACTAGAAATTTCAGAGTACAAAGAATATGGTGTTCGTATGAAATACAGAAAGAAGAGATCAATTATTAGAAGAGGGGAAAAAAAGATAAATTGACAAATAATAAATAAACTGAAGTAAATATAAATAGAGTAGTAAAATACAAGATGAAATGTTTAGGATACTGATGCATTGCATCATCGTTTGGACTTTTCAGGTTCTAATGCACAACATCCTCAGGTACCATTATAGATGCTTTGAGATATTTCTGACTTTTCCCGTCTCTTCTGACATCAAAAGCTTCTGCTTGAAAATGCAGTGTCCAAGGATTCCATTTTTTCTGGAACACCCAGAAGGCTAACTTCCGTAGGGGGTGTTAGCGCTGCCAGTATACAGCTGATGTGGCGCACTGTAAGGATAACTTAAGATTTTTTGCTGCGTCCCATTGGGCACTATAGTAGATTCACATCAACCGTGCATTTGATGTCTAGGCCAGTCCCTTACGACGCTCCTGATTGGCTGTTGATGAGCCAATCACAGGGCTGGAAACTCTCGGTCTCTCTGGAGAGTTCACATAGGCAGGATGTATGTTCCACCGCTCCCGAGGGATACTTTTGAAAGACTGAGGTAGAACATACATCCGCCTATGTGAAATCTCGAGAGAGACTGAGAGTTTCCAGCCCTGCCATTGGCTTATCAACAGCCAATCAGGAGCGCGGTAAGGGACTGGCCTAGACATCAAATGCACGGTTGATGTGAATCTACTATTGCTGCAACACCTTTCATTCCTTTTACTGTACCTCGGATCATATTCTCTTCCATTTAGCTTTCCAACCTCTCCCAACAGTTGTTTCCTAGTGCAAGTGCGAGGTTGTCTTTCTGTTACACCTTTCAAACCCTTTTACTCTCGATTTCCCTGTCAGCGCTGAATAACGTCATAGGTCACAACGCTTGGCCTTTGGCCTAAATTGTGTATTACATTCCATTTCCAAGAGGCTGGCCAACACCAAAATCTCTTTATTAATGCTCAAATAACCAAAGCTTTAAGATCGTGGCAAACTGCAACCCTTCATCCTTTTGGCTCGGTACCAAGGTCAGTGGATTGTCGTCTCATGCCGCAGTCGTAGAGACTGATGCGAAATCGCTTCTTCCCTTCGCTACATAAATATCCCTTCGAGCGTTGAACGTCGGCCAAATTTACGATCAGTTAATCTTTATGTACTCAGCTTCATGCCACAGGGTGAGGTGATTTGGCAAATCATGCCAGATGGACACTTTATTTGTCCTAGTTTTTTTTTTTAATCTTTTTTCAATACAACTGTTGTGGTGGAGAAGTGCGTATTTTCCTGTATGTTGGAACACGTTGCATTAATGACAGGCTTCGTTCTCTCTCTCTCTCTCTCTCTCTCTCTCTCTCTCTCTCCGTCTTTTTAAATCATCGTGATGTAATGCATAATTCGAACTGTGTAAGACACATAACATTCTGTTCACGATCCGTCAGACCGAGAATTTTCATATGTTGACAAAAGCTGTTAACAAGTACACATACTACTTACATGTATGTATATAAATGTATGTATGTATATATGCTTAAAAATCACAGTAGATGCACGTGACTTCATTAAATAAGCGAATACCACAGGAAAATGATAGGCAGAAATCCAAGCGCTTTCGTCTTGAGTAAAGACGAAAGCGCTTGGATTTCTGCCTATCATTTTCCTGTGGTATTCGCTTATATCTGTATATATATGTATGTATGGACATTCTGATGTATTTATTTTTTATTATAAAAGCGTTTCTTTCGCCTTTTACTCCTGTCATGAAATGCAAGTAACCATAGCTTCACCATGAAAGAACTGTACTACAGTGATACAGATATTGCATGAAGTAGTTCTTGCATTTATTCATGGCCCACTCCTTACTGCTTGTTCCATCTGAATCAATTAACGTCTTCATAAACTTTTTCAAAATGGCCCACTCAAGAGTCCCTATACAAAGGGTAAATGGTGTCTACTGACTGAGATATAATGGGCGACCATCCAAAACTGCACTCTGTCTAAATGTTTAGAGGGAAAAATATAACCTTGGGTTGACATTTTAGACAGCCCTTAAGATGCTTGTGGTCCAGTGACAGCAGACCCTTCTTAGGCCATCCTCCCAAGGTGTCTTATCTGAGAGAATAATATATCGGAAAGCAAAACCATTATAGACACTTTATTACGCAGCAACGGTAATGGTGCGTACGAGAGTGACATTACGTTTACATAATTATGTATTTACTTATTGTCCTTTCTCTTGTCGTTAGTTCCCATTTAAATGTTCCTTAGATCTTAAGTGGATAGCCAATGGTATCTCTCTCTCTCTCTCTCTCTCTCTCTCTCTCTCTCTCTCTCTCTCTCTCTCTCTCTCTCTCTCTCTCTCTCTCTCTCTTCATGGTAATTTTACGTGAATTAGATTGAGACGTCAGACAAAGAGACTTTACGAATAATTGAAGAAGATCAAAAGAGACCAAAGTGACAATTGGTATATGTGACATCGGAAGTTTTAAAGCTCTTGTGGTAGGGGCATTAGATTGATTGAGCCCTGGATGTTTATTCCAGTCTGTTAGCAGTTGACTTGAAAAATGATTCCCTAGTGAAGACCTGCATCATTATCTCCTGTGAAGCGTCGGCGAAGTTGCGAAGTTATCCACACATCGCTTCAGAAATTTCAGAAAGTGACAGAGATGCAGGTAGAGTCTGAAGAAGTTCAGACTCTCCTACGAAAGATGGCATGATGTGACTTACGAAAGCGTGAAGGAACTCATGAAGTTATTTCGTAAGTTTGAAATTCACCGATACGATCAGGAAGGGAAAGAACAGATCGTTGATCTTATAGCTATGATGACTCACAAGTCAGAGTGATCCCGGGTGTTTATGACAGAAAGGACGATGCTTATTATTCACAGCCATTGTTTCTCCTTCCATCACACTTCTGCTCTCCCCATACAAAAAGCCAAAACACACACATACACACACACAAATATATATATATATATATATATATATATATATATATATATATATATATATATATATATATAATATATATATATATATAGAGGGACGTTTCGTGCCCCAAGACATTGGCACACCATCAGTCTCTTGGAATAAAAATGGTTTTTTAAAAGATAAACTAAAGAAAAAAACTATAATATACAAATATAAATTATTAGCAGCAGCTAGCTTACAATACTAAAAGACTACCTATCAGTTCAGAAGAGAAGAGCGGAATGTGTGTGTATATATATGTATATGTATATATATATATATATATATATATATATATATATATATATATATATATATATATATATAGATACGGCGCCTCTGCCTCTTGCATTGCCATGCAAAATGCCACGCTGAGAGGGATCTGCGACGGACCATTGCTCCGGAAAGGAACAAGTAATGTACTCATCGTCTTAAGATGAGGCGTGACTGTTATCGAAGCATTACTTTGAGAAATTTAGAAGGAAACTGAGTCCTTTTAGGGCGGGCAGGGGAGTTAGGAGGCCGGAAGGGGGCGAGGGGAGGGTGGTCAATGCGCAGTTCATACGTACCACCAATAAATATCAGATGCGCATCTTTATCACAAGAAGAATCTAGAAATAGATAGCGTCGGTATGCAACTCAGTGATGCCAACCCCTCTAACCCTACGCTCCCTATAGGAGACGAGAAATTACCCTACATAACTGAGAATGACCCAACCTTCTGCGGCTATGATAATAAACGAATCTTTAGATTATGTTTATATGCAATATCATGAATATTAATAAGCATATTCATCTCAAGCTACCTTGTTACAATTACCCTACACTTGGAAATATTGCCTTGAAGTCTATTGCCCATATTACCCTACGCGTAGGGCAATTACCCTACAGTTGGCAACACTGATGCAACTTCCTTGCTGAAAATTGCTGTTTATTAAATCACCGTTATTATTAATTTTGATGAGAATGAAACTCATATACCTAGAAACGTGGCATGTGGTTCTGTGAACACTTCCAGTTTTCCTACCAATTCTAGACGAAGAAATTGAGAATTATTCTTTTAAGCGACTATCTATAGGGTCCATATATCACTTAGTTACCATCACTAAAGGTTCAATGCCTTGTCCAGGCAATCTTTCTTTATATAATGTTAGTTAATGCATCGTGTCAGGTGTGGATCGATACATTCCACTGTAGGATGAAACAAGCTCCCAGTAATATTAGTCAGTACAATACTAAAAAAAATAGTAGAATCACATCAACCGTGCATTTGATGTCTACGCCAATCCCTTACGACGCTCCTGATTGGCTGTTGATAAGCCAATCACAGGGCTGGAAGCTCTCAGTCTCTCTCGAGAGTTCATACAGGCAGGATGTATGTTCCACCTCTCCTGAAGGATACTTTTGGAAGACGTATCCCTCAGGAGAGGTGGAACATAGATCCTACCCATGTGAACTCTCGAGAGAGACTGAGAGTTTCCAGCCCTGTGATTGGCTCATCAACAACCAATCAGGAGCGTTGTAAGGGACTGGCCTAGACATCAAATGCACGGTTGATGTGAATCAACTATAGTAAGTAAGTTCATCACCAGTGTCGTATATACAAATCTTTCTTCATCTATGTGATTTGGTAGGAATACAGGTATAAAGACCACAAGTAAATCCAATTATGTACGTTCATAAGATTTCAAAATTAATCTGGACTTTGTTGAATTTCCAAAGGTCTGAAGCCAAGTTGTTTCAGAAGGTTAGTTTTATCTGCTATTTTTTTTCTTTAAGCCCCTTGGGATTATAATCTAATTATAATAATATTAATGATATTAATGATAATAATGATAAATATTAGGCTATATTTTCTGTAAGCACCCTTGCGAGTATGAATATGGCATAATGATATGTAATAAATATTAGGCTATTTTTTTCTGTAAACACCTGTACGGATATAATAATGATAATAATAATAATAATAATAATAATAATAATAATAATAATAATAATAATAATAATCAGGCGATTTTTCTGCAAGCCCCTTCCGGGTGTAACAACAACAACAACAATAATAATAATAATAATAATAATAATAATAATAATAATAAGAATACGATAGATTTGTGTAAGCCAATGTTAAGAGAGCCACTTTCTCCCAACCTTGAGTAAGCTAATCACTTAACGATAAAGAGACACGCTCCGACTGTCAAAGCTCTTTCAGTAATTAGGGACCATCAACGCTATTCCTTTTATCCCAGACAGATTTTAAGTTGATTAAATCTGATGCGGACAAGATATCTCACTCACGTAGCTCTTAAACGTCCTTTAAGGGATTGAATGGTTTATTTAGAGACGTTCAACTGATTAGCATATCGTTGAAAGGATCTACGGGAGACGAGATTATAAATGTCGTTCGGTAACTCTTTGGTTGAGTCTGTTGGTGAGAGAGAGAAAGGGAGTGAATAGCCTTCACCGGTTTCGATGATGATTAGACAAAATGGTAACAGATAAGAGAGGAAAGGATATATAGAGGTACTTTAGAAAGCAGACTGGATTAGTTCAAATTACTTATAGACTCGTATTCTGTTTAATGCTATTATTAATATCAGAGAATTTAAAATGCAGATTCGTATTTTATATCATGATAGCCTTTATATCTAAGAATTTACAATGTAGGCTCGTACTCTATTTAATACTAGGATTGATTTAAGAGAATTTATTTAAAATGTAGAGTCGTATTTTATTTAATGACAGCCTTAATATCTAAAAATTTTCAATGCAGACTCGTACTCTAATTAATGCTAGCATTAATAACAGAGAATTTAGAATGAAGACTCGTATTTAATGATAACTTAATATCTAAGATTTTACAATGTAGACTCGTACTCTGATGAATGCTAGCATTATTATATGAAAATTTAGAATGTAGACTTGTATTCTATTTAACAATAGCCTTAATATCAGAGAATTTAGCCTTACTATCACAGAATTTAGAATGTAGACTCGTACTCTGTTTAATGCTAGCATTAATATCAGATAATTTAGAATGAAGACTCGTATTTTATTTAAGAATTTATAACTCGTATCTGATTAATGCTAGCATTAATAATATCAGGGAATTTAGAATGCAAACTCGTACTGTGGTTAATGTCAGCAGTAATATAAGAGAATTTAGAATGTAGACTTGTAATTTATATCTAATGATAGCCATAATATAAAAGAATTTAGCCTTACCATCAAAGAATTCAAAGTGTAGACTCCTACTTTGGTTGATGCTAGCAATAATATCGAAGAATTTAGAATGTAGACTCGTATTTTTGTTTAATGCTAGCATTAAAATGAAAAAATTAAAAAGAAGTAGACTCGTCCGCTGTTTAATGCTAGCATTAATTCAAAGGAATTTTAGAATTTAGACTCATATTGTGTTTAATGATAGCCTTAATAGCAGAGAATTAGAATTAGAAATAGGCCTGTATCTTTTTTAGTGTTAGCACTAGTATGAAAGAATTCAGAATGCAGACTCGTATTGTGTTCAATGCTAGATTTAACATAAAGGAATTTGAAATGCAGTAGACTCGTGCTATGTTTAATGCTAGCGTTACAATAAAAGAATTTAGATTGTAGACTCGTACTCTGGTTAATGCTAGTATTAATATCCAATAGTATAGAATGTAGATTCGTATTGTGTTTAATGCTAGCATTAATGAAAAAAAAAATTAGACCTAACACTCGTCTGCGGGTTAATGCTAGCATTAATATAAACGAATTTAAAATGCAGGCTCGTCTTCTTTTTTTAATGATAGCATTGATACTGGCCTTCAGTTCATTTCCTTTAAGTCTGCTCTAGTGTCCTCCAAAGGTGCATCTGCGCATCATCACTTTATCATCTCGATGAGCGCAGATTGAGTGGATGTCATCCGCGGAGTAAGCATTTTCTTTCATTGGCTTCCAATTGAGCGACACTTCCTGTAATCATGTCGTCTTTCGTGGGCGGTTGGCAGGCCTGACGAATATCAACACGGATAGATGATGACGAATTGAAAAATTAAGCGCAGCGAGCAAACTACTTCCTGGACCATTTTGTTTAATTTGATCTTTGCTTTGGCCAGATTTCGGTTCATCAGCCTAATTGCAGAACACAGATATAAACTACATCAAAGAGGAAAAATAAAAAATAAAAATATTACTACGCAAAACAAACAAAACAAGTACAATCAAGGCCACCAAAAATAGATCGATCTTTCGTTGGTCTCGGTATAACGCTGTATGAGCCGCGATCCTCTCAGCCGGCCGTGGCGGCCTGTGTTGTTCCCTTGCCAGAAGCGCGAACATGGGTAACTTTGGCCTTAAATAAAATCAGAATCACTGAAGCTAGAGGGCTGCAAATTGGTATGTTTGATGATTGGAGGGTGGACGATCCGCATACCAATTCGCAGCCCTCTATCCTGGGAGCTTTTAGATCTGAGGGCGGACAGAAAACATGCGGACAGGAAAAAGTGCGGACGGGAAAAGTGCGGACAGGGAAAAAGTGCGGACAGGAAAAAGTGCGGACAGGAAAAAGTGCGGACGGACAGACAAAACTTTCTCAGTTGTTTTCTGTTAAAGAAAACTATAACCACTAACAAGAATTTTGTTGAAAGTTATTCAACAACTACTACAATAATAAATTTACGCAACTTAACACAAAACCACTTAAAGTTCTGTACATGTTCCAGAGGCAGTTGATGCTGGTTAGCAGAAGTAATATATCAGTTTTCAAGCTCTGGGTACAGGGCAGAATGCCCAAGGTATGGATAGGTACCACAACCAAATTAAAATCAAAAGGAGGTCCTCATGTTAGTCTATCTTGAAATGCACATTGAAGTGAGTTTAAAATAATTTATTTGAAATATTTCAAATATTTGAAATATGCAGTTCTGGGATGAAGCCGGGATGTTTTGCACAGGCAGAGACAGATGTCAGGCCCTAGTCCTACTTACACATAAAGTAAGTTTATCTCAAAGTGATAAATATCATAGAAAATGTCGTATAATGGAAAAATGTTGCCGTTTGCTTCGACTCGTTTCGATGCTTGAATAATGAGAAAAACGACGAAGCAAAGAGATAAATGAAGATGAAATGGAATGGGGCCGAGATATTGTCGAAGACAATTCGGGTCTCTGTTTCAGAGCGGTTTTGAAATGCAGAGCCTTCGAGAAGAAAAACACTGCATTCGCACGTCCGTCCCTTTGGTGTTGTGTTAGGATGAACATCCAACCACAAAGCAAATTTCCGTCCCGAGGCCAATTGAGAACAAACAACAATCCTTTCTCCCTCTCTCGTACGAACGAAATACGGAGGCTTCATTTCCATGACAATAGTAGGAGGGGAGGAGGTTTTGGGGGCCAGGGGGAATCTGATTGAAACAGAATTGCAACACTTTCCGGTACTTCTGGCGAAGGAGAACAAACCCACATCACAGGGCATTCCCGAGAAGAATTAGGGAAAGATAAGATCAATACTTTCTTTAATCCCAAAAAAAGTGCAACTTCAGAGAGTCACTTTCAAATTTCGAGATGTAAGGAGCTATTGTATCTAGCAGCGCTGCACATGACT
>NC_061096.1:53536740-53564240 GCF_015104395.2 Macrobrachium nipponense | reverse complement strand
GACTGGAGACGGAACTGGGAGTTTGAACATGAATTCTCATGGAATTATGACTGGTGACGGAACTGGGAGATTGAATAGGAATTCTCATAGAATTATTACAGAGTCGGAACTGGGAGATTGAATAGGAATTCTCATAGAATTATTACAGAGTCGGAAACTGAGGGAGAATTGAAACAGGAATTATTCATAGAATTATTCAGAGTCGAACTGGAAGATTGAAACAGAGTTTCATAGGAATTTTAGGGACTGGAGACGGGAACTTGGGAAGATCAATAGGAAATTCTCATAGAATTATTACAGAGTCGGAACTGGGAGATTGAATAGGAATTCTCATAGAATTATTACAGAGTCGGAACTAGGAGATTGAACAGGAGTTCTCATATTATTAGGACTGGAGACGGAACTGGGAGATTGAATAGGAATTCTCATAGAATTAAGGGGTTCAGGTTCCGGAACTGGGAGGAAATTGATTAGGAATTCTCATCGAATTATTAACAGGAGGTCGGGAACTAGGAGATGGAACAGGAGGTTCTCATAATTATTAGGAACTGGAGAACGGAACCTTGGGAGGAATGAATTAAGGAATCTCATAAGAATAATTTACAGAGTCGGAACTGGGAGATTGGGGAATAGGAATTCTTTCCCTCGAATTATTAACAGCGGTCGGGAACTAGGAGATGAGGAGTTCTCATATTATTAGGACTGGAGACGGAACTGGGAGATTGAATAGGAATTCTCATAGAATTATTACAGAGTCGGAACTGGGAGATTGAATAGGAATTCTCATAGAATTATTACAGAGTCGGAACTAGGAGATTGAACAGGAGTTCTCTTATTATTAGGAACTTTGGAGGAACGAACTGGGAGGATTGAATAAAATAATCATTGAATTTATTACAGAGGCGGAACTTGGGAGATTGGATAGAACTTCTCATAGAATTATTACAGAGGTCGGAATAGGGAGATGGAACAGGAGTTTCATTATATTAATGGAGGGACGGGAACTGGGAATTGAATAGGATTCCTCAAAGAAATTAATACAGATCGGAACTTGGGAAAGAATTGGAATAGGGAATTTCATAGAGTAAAAGAGTCGGAAACTAGGAGGACGGGAAAGGAGGTTCTCATAAATTTTATTAGGAACTGGAGAACCGGAACTGGGAGATTGGATAGGATTCTCATAGAATTATGAACTGGAGACGGAAGTGGGATTGAATAGTTTCATAGGAATTATGACAGACGGAACTGGGAGAATTGATAGAATTCTCATAGAGACAGGACGGAACTGGGAGATTGAACAGGAATTCTCATAGAATTATGACAGAGACGGAACATGGGAGATTGAACAGGAATTCTCATAGAATTATGACAGAGACGGAACAGGGAGATTGAATAGGAATTCTAATAGAATTATGACAGAGACGGAAGTGGGAGATTTAACAGGAATTCTGATAAAATTAGGACTGGAGATGGAAGTGGGAGATTGAACAGGAATTCTCACAGAATTATGACTGGAGACGGAACTGGGAGTTTGAACAGGAATTCTCATGGAATTATGAGTTGAGACGGAACTGGGAGATTGAACAGGAATTCTCATAGAATTATGACTGGAGACAGAACTGGGAGATTATTAGGAAGCCTGGTTAGAGTGGTCTTCTTAGTTCCGGTTAAAATCGCGAAAACCTGCAGCAAAATTTGCACTTGCTTGAGGGAGAAAAGTGTTGTTTCAAAGCACCCGAATATTCAACATAAGATGAATCTTTTCTGTATCTCTGATAAGGTCAAGTTAAGGACTCCTGATATGTTAATATCTGAAAGACCTGTCGACATGAGTTTTAATATAATTGGAGAAGCATAACGTGAATTTGTGAAGTTTTATTTTGGCTACAACTTAAATGTGGAAGAGTTTGCCACTTGCAGTCGTGGAATCTTCTGATCTCCAAATGTTTAAGCAATGAGGAAACTCATTCCTGCTTTCTGATGACTTACCCTGAATTCAGATGTATCGGTTTTATTTTCAGTTCCCTCATGTTCATTTGTTTATCACCTTTCCGTATAACTTTTGCCTATCTGCTGGCTGATTTCCTTTTGTATCCCTTTTGGGTTTATGGTCTGTTGACTCTGTCCATAAGGTTTTTCAGCTGAAGACTTGAGGAAATAAAGGATGCAGAGGCTGTAGGGCATAGAGTATCAGTCACTGAGTGACTGGTTTGGTGTAACAGTGTAAGCTTGCGGTTTAGTGTCTTTACAGATGTTTCGATGAAAGAAGGCAGAGAAAGGAATGTAGATGTCGGGGTGAATCTGGGAAATTAAAATAGATCGGGTGTGTGCATGTGTGTTTGTAAATGTGTATGTATTATGATTCATTATTCTTATGAATTAATCAGCTTTTTTTCACCTCTATCCTCTAGAGTAAATGAAAATGCTTCAGTCATGTCGCTTCTAGTTCTTTCCTTCATTTGATTGTTTGTGTGAGTTTGTTTTTGATTAAGTAAATAAATCAAGTTCGTATCTAGACTGCAAGATGTTATCTTTGCCTTATAATACTTCCAAAAAATAATTCATATCGTACATTATTTGTTCCTCCATTGTTATTTCTATCATTCTTTCTTCATTCTGTTACCCAGATTGACGTAGTTCTCTCATTCTTGTTCTTTATCCTTACCGGGTTCTTCTCAGGCTCCTTGTTGCCTAGCTAATTTATTCCCCTGATAAGCTCTGGCCTTCACAAGAAGGATGTGACGTCTCGCCAAATATTAGATGGCTGACAATGAAACTTAGCCTGCAGTTCGCTTTCTCGCCACTGAGTTGTTCATGGCGCTGCTGTTCCCAACAGAGACGAAAATCGGATTTATTGTTTCATCCGTGTAGGTTAAATATTGATTGTTCAGCGTATTTGAATTAGCCTGGTATATCACAGACTTTTCCATTGGCAGTAAACAGCACGAACTTCAAAAACGTTATAAATACAATACTGAATGGACGATTCTGTTTAGTAGGGAACTAATGAACTAATGCAACTTCCCGGTTGCTTCCAAACCACATTATGGAAGCAACCAATGAACGGAAGTGCAACATTGGGTAAAAAAAATCTGTTGCAAAATCACAAGCAATCAGCATTATTAGTAAAGTAAGACTTATAATTCGCTCCCCCTTTGTATTTAATTCTTGTTCTTTGACATGATTCAGCTAAAAAAAAAAAAACAATACGATATTTACCACTGTACTATATTCAGTTCGAATTCGCACTTAAATTGACAATCGTAGTCAAAGGTGTATATGGCTAAATATCACAGAAAAAGTGCATCAGTTTATATCATACGGGTGGCAGCATAACCTTTAATTAAGATGTTTTATTATTTTTATTATTTTGCTTTTTGATCCTTAATAAAAATTTTTATAAATATTAATAAATTACATTTTATTTCATTTCAGATTTTAATTAAGGGCTATGCTGCCACTCAAGTGTCGTATCATAAAAATTCGGTGCACAGGGACTTTCTGATTACCCTGTGGTAACTGTGCACAAGAGGAGAATGGCTGCCTCATCTTAGGGTGAAAAATGAGTCGCAGGAATTAAAAGTTGTTTATGCTTTTATATGGAAGAAATACGCTTCAGAAAGAACGTACCAGTGGGTACCTGTGGCATCAGGCATCGTATCTGGTTATTTCAGGCATTACAGAGGGGTTATGGTTGAGCTTACCTGGTTATATGTTTTCCTTAGGGCAGAGTTACATCGGAGCACTCCGAATCTCAATTTGACTTTCATATTCATTACGGCAAACATATAAATGATATAGCTTTTTAGTTCACTATTTTTTTACCCACCATTTTCTTGTCTTATTTTCATCTTAGCTGAAATAACTTGTGCGCTGAATAGTCTCATATCAGGATGTGCTGAAGTAATCTTAAAGTTATGCATGCTCTCGCCCATGAATTATGAGTTATAACAGATGGGTAATGTGAATTTTCAAATTACTCACCATGAATCTGATCCAAAAGCGTTGGGGATCAAGGTATTTAGTGAAGTGGTAGGTGCATGAAATACCAGATATGATATTTTTCAATGTCGTTGACTATTTTGGACCTTAATGGCAGTGAGTATCGTAGAGCATAGAATAAGAGACGGGTAGGAAGGTACTCGGGAACTGCTTTGTTTTATTTTATTTTTTTTAATTAGGAGAGCAAGTCATGTATTGATCATGAAAGACGAAGAGAGGAATTTAGATTCTAGTCTTTTTAAGAACTTTGCTGCAAGCTTAGACCTATATAGTACAAAAATGAGAAGAGGTTTGTTGGGTCAGATGCGTTTGCGATAACCATCATATAATTGATGACTGGACGGAATTACTATACCAGGGGTTCTAAACCCTTTGATGATTCCAGACTCCAATGAATTACCCAATATGGTTCCATACCCCTTTGCCTAAGTCCTCTTAAGTCCTATTGGTTGACAATAAAACTGAATACCTATACTTGGTTTAATACATACTTTAAATAAGAATAGCTAGGAATAGAACATACGAGAAAACCAAAAGCATTTATAGTTTTATATAGTTATTTATTTACAAAATTGACCCATGTATACATTGACACAATAAAACAAATATACATAAATATCCAGAGATCTAGTCCCGTACCCCCAGCTTGTGGGTCTCATACCCCCAAGGGGTATGGATACCCCCTGTTAAGAACCCCAGTGCTATAACGATGGAAAGCCTTGACTGCTCAGACTGATATGTTGTAATTATCTCGTTCGCTGCCTGAAATAGACTACTTAGACTAAAAAATGAATAGTAGAATACAACAAAATCTAACTTCATATAGAAGTTTTCAGAGAAAACACCTGCATGTTTATGGTGACTCCATCTTTCCATTTTGTTTTCCTGTCTAAAATACAATCCAAACATCTTCCCCATATAATTTTTCTATTCCCTCGCTCTTATCTTGTAATTAATTTGATAAAATGACTAACTGCTGACTCCACATCCCTGGGGACTTTGTTACAAATGTTCTAAATCTAATTTTCATTCGTTCGGCTTTCTTATTTGATTATTGTTCCGAAATCAATTCGATAAAATCACTAACTGGCATCACTTCATTTCTTAAGGCCGCGGGAAAGGAAAGAAGTTGAACCAGGGCTGCCATGCGTACGATAATTATCGTACATGTACGATTAATATGCCTCTGGTACGATGTACGATACCAGCTCCAACTATCGTACATGTTATGCGATAATTCTGTGTTTTGTTTATTTTCAGATGATTACAAAGCATTTTTTTAAAAGATCTTTCAGTGTTCTTTCAAAGAACGCTGACAGATTCGGCTGACGCGGGTGGCGGGGCCAATATTTGCGCACCTTCCGGAAGCAGGAGGAAGGAAAACACACAGGAAACGACGTTCTCCGGTGGTCCCTTGTTTGATCTGCCCTGGGTAAAGTGAAGCTCACTTTTCGCTGGAAGAGAACTGGGTAAACATGTTGGTCCTTTACCTCGAGACCGTGTTTGTAATTTGATCAGATGAATTGCGTATTTTTAGATTCAGTCCAAGGGCGAGGTTTCGTCAAGTTTTCTTTTTCCTCCTCCTACTCCTCCTCCTCCTCCTCCTCCTCTTCTTCTTCGTCTTCTTCTTTCTGGTTCGGTTTTGGTTGTTCAACTTGAATTTTCAGTAAGTGTTTTCCCGAACCCTTTTCAAATTAAAGTATAAGTGCGCCAGCGGGCAAATATACAATATAAATTGCTATTATTAATGTTACCGACTCTCTCTCTCTCTCTCTCTCTCTCTCTCTCTCTCTCTCTCTCTCTCTCAACTCGGGTGAGGTGGTCCAGCTTTAATTTTCAAAAAGTGTTTGCTTACAACCTTCTCCAAATGTACAAGAACAAGCTTGCCAAAAAATAAGAGATCAGTTTCTATAATATTAATGTTAGCTACTCTCCTCTCTCTCTCTCTCTCTCTCTCTCTCTCTCTCTCTCTAGTATTAACGTTACCAAAGAGTAACATATCACAAGAGCGAAGTTATGTAACGCGGACACCTTCATTTGGGTCAGCGGAAAACCTCTCAAGAGAAAAGATTGGGAAGTGTTTGCTTAATTGCACCTTTCAAGTGTTTATATATTTGCTTGTATCACTTTTTACGTTCATCTGACTTTTTCTTAATCAACACCTATGTAATTTCTTTCATTACATTTATCTTCATTTTTTGAAAATTGTAAAGTTTATCGCTTTCCAACAATTTCCGTCATTTTTGCAAAATAATTAGCGATAGTAGATGTATGACTATTTTGTATATAATAACATTGCTATAATTAGCGATTTGGTAGTTTCGGCTGGCTTTTAGCGCTTTTATGTTGTGGGATCTAAACTTTGAACTTCATCAGAGTAGTAGTTTATTTCTGATAACCCAAAGAAAGAACTCAAATGCGTGAATATTAAGAAAGAATAAATAGCGGTAATGGCAAAATGAAGAAAGAAGGAAAATGAAACAAGGATAATAAATATAATGAATAGTCATAGTCTTAATTAAATGAATCAATAAGCAGTAAAATAGGAAATTAAAAAGAAAGGAAAAATGTCTTACTAATAATGAAAGATTAGAACATTACGGAACGTCACTGTAAAGGATGAAGCGTTGTAGAGTAACAGACAAAATCAATTTGATTCAAACAGAAATGGAAGCAAAATAGAACATAAAATGATCTTCACCAATGGATAATAAGTAAGGTTAGAAGGAAACAAAGCAATAAAAAAGTTTTTAATGTAATTGTAGGAAATATCACAATCTTATAAAGGAAAATGAACGGCAGTTGTAGGGAGTTGCTTAGAAGGTATTAAGTGAAATGCACAGAAAAGACTGAATACTGCAAATTGAGATTTTTAAAAAATGTACTTAAAATGAAATTAAAGTGAAATTCGAAGATACACCAACACAACGAAGAAGAATGGGAAGTGGTTGACTCGTATCAATATTTGGGACTGATTGGCGATAGTAGTATGAAAGAACAGGCACTTCACGAAATAGGTACAGCAAAGTATTGGGCTTACTCTCCTTTATGGAAGTAAAGGGTGGTTGTTGAATGAGAATTTTAAGATTTGTGTTGAAGAGTAGGAAGAATTTAGTGACGAATGTGGAAGTAGAGGCAAACTATCAAGATTTGTCATAAGAAATGACAAATTATCCAGGAAGTCTGAAAGGGGGAAGTTTTCCATGTGTCGAGTTGCTCGAGGTGCTGTTGACAACCTTCTGTATAGAAGTTATGTAAATTGGTAATGAGGCTTATCCACTTTTCGTCTTTATCTTTGGGGGTGTCTTTGTCACAGATTGGTTTTTCATTACTGTTGTATGTTTCTACCGCATCATTCTTTTTCAGTTCGTTCTCCGGAACTACAGCGACACAGACCTATCATGATTTCACAGGACACAAGAAAAATTGAAAACTTCGCTCAGCTCGACTGTATATGCCAGAAACTAAGAAACAAAACTACCTTTCTGGTAAGTCACTCTGCTGAAGTGATCATTAAAAAATCCTTCATTTATCTGTAATTACCACATAATTAAAATACCTTTATGGGCTCTCCACGTTGGCAGTGTCACATTAGTCGTCAATATTGCTTTTCTGTCATTAGATTAAAAATACGATGTCACAAACTGTTGCTGAAATTTTTAATGGCTCCACTCCCCTGCAATATCTTATTGATTGAAAAAAAAACAGGTCATTAGATGAAATTAGTTGAAAGCTTTTGATTAAGCCAATCTAATGACCTATTTTTTCCAGTGACTAACATATTCCATGGATATGGAGCCAGAAGCCATTAACTTTTCAGCAATAGTTTGTGGCGTCATATATATAATCTATTGACTGAAAAGCAATGTATTCTTGATTAACTGTAATATGGCACTGCCAATTTGGAGAGCGCTTGAGGGTATTTTAATTATAACGTGGTAATTACATGTAACGGAATGATTTTTTAATGTTCACTTTTGGGGAATGACCTCTCAGATAGGTAGAGTTTGTTTCATTGATTTTCAAATATGTGGTCAAGCGTGTGAGATATATTCATTTATTTTTATAAAAGAGGATGCAAAAGCAACTAACTAAGATCTTGTCACTGAAAATTCTAAAATGAAAAAACTTTAATCAACAGAACACTTGAGTGAGGCTTCCGTGCCTGATTGATTGATTGCTCGATGGGTCATTAAGTCTGGCGTCGCAACATCTGGTTATTGAAGGAAATTGAATCGAAAATGCAAAATTAGTCTACTAGGAAAGTTTCATATAAAGACATATTTATTCAATAATAATTTACATATAAAATCATATATAGATATATATATATATCTATATATATATATACTAGATATATATATAATATATATATATATTATATACATATATATGTATATATAATATATATATATATATATATATATATATATATATATATACAAATGCATAATACTGTTTCTACATGCTCACATTTATTGTCCATGTATGTGACAGCTTCCTTGATGAAAACTCTTAACATGTAGATCAGTATTACTCCCTATTAAAAAAAAAAAAAAAAAAAAAAAAAAACACAAAACAAAAAAAAAATGCCCCCCTTCTCTCTCTCTCGCTCTCTCTTCTCTCTCCTCGTCTCTCTCTCTCTCTCTCTCTCTCTCTCTATCTCTCGGCAGGATCTGTTTAGCACCTGCAGCATAACCACTCCTCTTCACCGCACCTCTAGAATTTCACCACAAATCCCAAACAGCTGGAATTGCATCATATGCTAATCGCATCATTTCACCTACTATGAACAGATTCTATCTATTCGCGCCGGAACCCAGTCAAACAAACCCTAAAGCTGATCCTCCAACCAATCAGGGAAGAGAATTTTCTCTTCAAGAGTTTCTACTGGCTAGGCTTAGTAGATGGATGGCCAAAGGAGACGCCCCGGAATGAATGGGATGGGATCACGTCCTCACCCAGAGGAATTCCTCGGTCATGTTATAACTGAATGAAATGAGGAGGAGAGTTGGAGGTGAGGGGTCCTTGTCAATGCCACCATATCCATCTTAAGGTTGGGGCGTCCGTGTGGGTGGTATAAGGTAGGGCGAGCCTCAGAGGTGCGCCCAAACGTAATTACGGACGATAAAAGTGGTTTTAAAAGTGGATTTTATACATTGAGGTACGCATCCTCTCCCGGGGATGCCGTACTTTGAAAGGTTCGTGACGCAATCAAGCGATGAGGGGGATCATGATATCATTCTTACTCATTTCTTTCAAATTTTTGCTTTTTTAAATGATTGTTCGAGATTCATATGATACTGAGGAGACGGCACTTCTGAGACTCCGTAAAAGCTCTTGAGATTCTACAAAGTATGGGATTCATTACTTACTTCTTGTTTCATAACTGTGTCCAATGTCTCATAGTTAGAAATGGTTTTCCCAAATGAGTGTCATTTGTCAAACCATAGGAATATATTGACTGATATTGCCTGGAGTTTATAAAAACAAATTTCAAGATATTTTGTGCCATGAACTTGCAAAACTTCATTTGATCACCTGAGGCAGTATCAACCGTATTATTTCGATGGTATGATAAATGACACTCATTTGGGAGAATCGCTTTGTACAATGAAACCAGAAAGACATCTATGAAACACAAGAATACCAGCGCTGGGCATAATTATCATATTTTATAGATTCTTGGGGGCTTTTATGAAATTCATTTGAATTGCTTTCAAAAGTTCCATTTCCGAAAAAGTAAAAATACCAACATTTGTAGAGATCAGTAACCTGAGTTTGAAACATTTCACCCTCAGTAACAGGAATGATACACTTCTGATGGCTTTTGTTGATTTCGGAAAGGGATTGGGTAGCGTTGACAGGCCAATATTATGGAAGGTCTGTACCAGTAAAGTATTCCCGTTTATCATTATTATAATATTATTATTATTCAGACTATAAACGTCTACTTATATGTAATTCAAGCTACCAGAAGTTACAGAAGATAATAGAAAATACAGAGAAGAGATCAGTTATGAATTAGAAAAAAGATTAACAGATGAATAAGTTTAAATTTTAAAAAATGATTAAGATATAAGGTGAATTATTTTAGGGTAGTGCAAAACTAGTTGGAATTCCCCATTAACGAAGTAAATGCAAAGTTAATGTTGATGGAGTCTTATCAAGAGAAGTTCTAGTGAATAATGGTATACTACGGGGAATGGAATGTCATCTTCGCTTTTTGCCATTTTAAAGGAATATAGTCATCTTCTCTTTTTGCCATTTTAAAGGAATATATAATGAAAAAAAGTAACTAAACCATATTTGGTGACGTGACGCTATATGTTATAACCTTATTACCCGTTCGTGGTCATATTGTTTGTCATGTTGAAGCTCTGTGTTCAAAATTGTCGAAAATACTCAAACCATCAATAGGAATAAGATCACGAGCACCACCGGTATAACAGAACATAACACTATAGTTAAGATCCCCATTAGAAAGCGATGAAACACCAAGAAAAATTAAAAATCACACTTGAGAGAGAAAATTTTAAAATATAAGAAACCCACTTGAGAGAGAGAGAGAAAAAAAAACAAGACCAAGAAAGAGGCAAATAGGCGGATGCGGAATTAAGTTCTGATAATCCTTTCAGGAAGACCACAACTCGCGGCAAGTCCTTTGAGAGAAAGGACTCTCTGTACTCGGCAGCTTTCCCTGCCGCCGTTTCTGTGAATCGTTTTATCCCCTAAAGTGATAAATATGTTCAGCCGAGAAGAGGCGTGGCGTAATTATAACGGAATTAGAGTGAACCAGTGTTTACCCCAGCATGAGTTTGGTTGGGCTGTCCCGAGACAGGCAGGCCAGACACTTGCAGACAGATAGAGGATTGAGTGAGAGATATTGAACGAATGAGAGAGAAAGCGATGGAATTATAGATAAAGGAATGCAAGTCAAGAAACATCCTGTAGATAAATGCTAAAAACACGATCAAATTTTACCGTAATTTCCATCAAGTTATGAGACGCGCATTGAAAACTACTCAGATTAGATTTAGCTAAAATTTCCATCTAGTTATGAGACGCGCATTGAAAACTAATCAGATTAGATTTTCTCACATTTCCATCTAGGTACAAGACGCGTATTTAAAACTAATCAGATTAGATTTAGCTAAATTTTTCATCTAGTTATAAGACGCGTATTTAAAGCTAATCAGATTAGATTTAGCTAAATTTTCCATCTAGTTATGAGACGTGCATTGAAAACTAAGCAGATTAGATTTCGCTCAAATTTCCATCTAGGTACAAGACGCGTATTGAAAACCAATCAAAAACACAATCTATCTTTTAATTAATAGTTCTTAATTTCTTACTAAAAAAAATATATTAATTTCTCTGTGATCTACACTAACGTAAAGTGAATGGATAAGAGCAGTTTGATAACAGAATACGAATGAGTCGAAGGAATTGAGAACTAAAAACAAAGAAAGTGGTGGGAAGAAGCAAATGACGAGCTTTCCTCACTAAAGTCTCGGATGACCCTCTGCTCAGTGGGCCAAAGATAACGAGGTCTCTAACTCTAAGGCTTATTCATCACTCTGCTTCAGGAAAAAGAGCAAAGATATTGGATTAGTTCTTTGTCGTGTCACTGTCAAGTATCTCTTACTGTGTTAGTAGTAATCTCAGCTGTATTTACAGGCAGTATTTTCCTGGATCACTTCCCACTCGTTAGCCATGGAGCTTGTCTGGGCCCTCCGACATTCTTGTTTGAATTATGCTATACTTCTTGCATAGAATATCACCAACTATGATAATTGTGAACTGTAATGAATTCAAATATTTAATGTACGCATTTCCCTCACAGTCGTTGTTTCTTGTATTCGCAGTCTTTCTGAAAATTATGCCTAGACCTTCAGATATCCGATAGTCCAGATATTCCAACACAAATCACAGACAATTCTGAATCCTCAAAAAAAAATTTTGATACTCCTCAAGACTCCCAGTGGTCCTGTACACAGATCAGTCTTGACTATTGGGCTTCTCCTCCACTAATTTAAATTCCTAGTTACGCCCACGCACTCACAGGCTCCCTTCCACACACTTGAGCGCGTTGCTAATAAAGACAAGAGCAACTCCTTAAAATACAATCATTTTTCACTCTTATAGTTTACTTTGATATTGCTCCATTTCCTAACAGATACTTATTGGCAGCTGAAATCATGTGGCACAATTCGCAACCCTAAAGTTTACCCCTTTTTCAATAAGGTGGCCTTCGTCGAGTCTTACTTGAATACTGTTCTCTTATGTTACTCGAGATTCCTGAATTTTGATTCATCCGGTCAATGACCTGTAGCAGTAATAATACAGTGGCATACTTCAGTCATAGAGTGAAAGGATTTTCCATACAGAGACAGCGACCTCTTTCTGGCCATCGACATTATTGGAAGAAGCCCCTTTCTTGCCTTTGAGCCTACTGCATGCCAACAAGTATGCCCCGCGAAGCCCTATTTTGTATAATATGGCAGATTCTTTAGGCATGGTTTTTGTATCCTTTAATGAGAAGTGAGAAGCAGATGCTCCGAAATGCCCAGTCTGAACATAACCCCCCCCCCCCCAACCACACACATACACAGACATCGATCGGAAGGACAGGGGCCTAGATGAAGTCCATACGTTTAGTCCCTTGTATTTTTTGTATGGTTGTTAGTTAATCTTGTTTTCCACCATCTCCTCGGCCTGGGGTGCTAACCCTAAGGGGAATAGGAACTTTTCGTGAAAGCGCGCTTGAAACCGAGAGGGTTCTCTTAGTGTAAGTAAAAAAGTGTTTTACTATGTAGTAAAAAAAAAAAAAAAAAAAAAAAAAAGCGCTGTTTTGGGTCAGTGGGCATGGTGCCATATACTTATCCCTTATCCAGTATCACAGATAAATTCGAGGGATGGATAGTTTCTGGCATACGTATATGTCTCTCGCTCTAATTGATGTTGTTTCTGAACTTTCGTCTTTAATAATCTCGATTAAAATGAAAATCACGAACCAGAATGGTGGCTTATGTACAGGTGACCGTTGCCAATTTTTCTATCAACTTATGGCAATTAATTTTGTGACAGTTAGGATGCTTGGTCCATCATATGATTCAGAAAATGATAATACTTTTCATCCTAGTATAGAGCCATCTTCCTTCTTAGTGTATGATAACGCACCACCATGTCATTCGGTGCAGATCGACAAACCCCCGACATTTGCTGCCAGAAAATGACTGTATTAAGCACTGGTTAAGAATTAAGGTCGTCAATGCGAAATTGACAAACTTGCAAGAAACTAGCACCTAGGTGGCCAAGCCAGCTCCATACCACTGCCCATATTTTGTCACTGATCTGAGACTGGCACAAGATAAATCTAATTTGGCAACAAAAAACAGTCTTAATAAAGTAGCTATGAATCTTCTGGTCAAAGAAGCCACACAGTCTCTTTATCAGTTGAGAACTGGGCCATTGCTTTTAATGAAGACCTTCCGTCCAGTCAAATAGATAGTGGAACTTTCTAACCCGCACTGAATCTCACAAAAAAAGTATTTTTGCATAATATTAAATGAACTTGGCAAAACATGCATGGCTCTCTTAACCTAGAGGAAGTAAGGAAATCTAGGGCTAAGCTAAGGCAAGAACAGAAAGCATTTGTTCTGCAAAACGCTAAGCCATGGAGTGAAAGAATGAGTGTACACCGCTGCTGATAAAACAGGGCATATCAGAAACGAAACTGCATCGATGCCAGATAAGGATTTACCACAACAAACAGGCTGTAACGTTAAATGGCAAACTGTGAAAGGAAATGGCAGTCTTGCCTAATATATATTCATTTTTATTGTTTTGGTAACAACAGTTTTAAGAGAAAAAAAAAATTCAAAAGTTTTATTAGTAAAGAAAATCTTACTAAAAATATACCAATCTTCTTAACACCGTATTTTCAAGTCTGGGAAGATATTAATGAAGACCTTCCGTCCATGGAATTGAATAATGAAGCTTTCTAATTTGCATGGAATCATAGGAATAATGTAGATATAATTTTTAACAACTCGGGTATGTATATATATACATACATACATACATATATATATATATATATATATATATATGATATATATATATGTATGTATGTATGTATATGAATTTATATATACACATATATATAAATATATTATGTATATATATGTACATATATACACATATATATGTATATATTTATATATAAATATATTATTCATATGTATATATATATTTATATATATATACATACATACATATATATATATATATATATATATTATTCATATATATATATATATATATATATATTATATATATATATATATATATATCACTGTCTGGAAATGATTGTAAGTAAACGTCCTTAGAGGCATGTGTACAATCTAAGAAGCAATAAAAAGAGAATCGAACGAGGGCAGGGTTAAAATCTCTCAAGTAGTTGTTCCATTTGCCTATGGTTACGATGTTGTAAACTGGGAGAGGTTTCTAACTCAAGCTATAAGGGCTCTGTGAATTATACATCTTAGGCATCTTGAGACGATGGGGTTTTAAAAGTCGTTAATTTGTGCATTTTCTGTTGCGCTGCGGTTTGGCGTATGTTGACGCAAAGTTAGGCAGAGGGTAATTACCCCAAATTTGTTCCCTGTTCTGGAACTATTGATGAGAGGCGCTGATTAATAGTACTTGTGAATAGAAATGCTTAGGAATGGTACAAATACACTGACCTGGTAGCATGCTTTTTAAAGAATATCCAGAAATACTTAGGAATGGTGGAAATACCATGACTTTGTGGCATTTTTAAAAAAGAATATAATCTAGAAATAATTACAAATTGTACAAATAAACTGATTTTGTCGTTCTTTTCAAAGACTATAATCAAGAAATACTTATAAATGGCACACATACACTAAATTTGTGACATATTTTTATCAAAGAATATAATCTAGAAATACTTATAAATGGTGCAAATACACTAAATATGTTACAAGTTTTTATAGAAGAATATAATCTAGAATTGCTTAGAAATGGTACAAATGCACTAAATTTGTTACATGTTTTTATTAAAGAATATAATCTAGAATTACTTAGAAATGGTACAAATGCACTAAATTTGTTACATGTTATTAAAGAATATACGTAAGCTAGAAATACGTAAAAGTGGTACAAATACACTAAATTTGTTACACGTTTTTATTAAAGAATCTAGAAATACTTAGAAATGGTGCAAATACTCTAAATTTGTTACGTTTTTATTAAAGAATATAATCTAGAACTACTTAGAAATGGTACAAATGCACTAAATTTGTTACATTTTTCAAAGAATAAAATCTAGAAATGCATAGAAATGGTATAAATAAACTAATTTTATGGCATATTTTAAAGAATATAATCATGAAATACTTAGAAATGTTACAAATGCACTGACTTTGTTGTATTTTTTCCAAAGAATATAATCTAGCGTTACTTAGAAATGGTACAGATACTCAGATTTAGGGTCATGATTGTTTAAAGAATATAATGAAATGATTCAGAAGTTCTCTCTCCTGATTTCCTCGTATGGATGACTTAAATGAGTTTAAGCTTTAAAACAATGAAAAGATGAAAATCAAGCACAAACGAGAGAGGTAACATGAAATGAAATTAGTTTTCGCCGAAAAGGTTTAGAAAAGCAGTAATAATAATAATAATAATAATAATAATAATAATAATAATAATAATAATAATAATAATAATAATAATAATAATAATAGTGGAGAAATACAGAGTTTATATAAATATATATTAGAAATATATATTTTTACGTGTACACCACTGTGGAATTCTTCGCCATTTTAGTGACTAGTGCCGTTATGAGATTTTTACGAATAATAATAATAATAATGACAACAACAACAATAATAATGATACCTGATGAGGGTGACGACGATGTAAACAGACGCAGGGAACCAGATCTCCATTGAACGAGGTCTTCCTCGAGAGGAAGGTCGACCTCGTTTATAACGGCCCAAGTGGCACTCGAAGCGAGGCGTTTGGAAGTGGCCCTCTGCCTTATTTGCGAGAAGTACTCCTCAGGAGGTGAGAGGAGAAACACCTGGAGAGGAAAATAACTAGTCGCTTCTCCTTCGCCTTCTTCTTCTTCTTCTTCTTCTTCTTAAGATAAATCAGAGTTGATACGCATCGCTTTTTGTTTTGTTTTCGAACGTTGCTTGCTACTCGTGATTGGTAATGATTCTTATATTCGTTTGATTATTTTTGGGGTATTGAATCCTTTTGACATGTTCTCTTATGCTGGTGATTGGTGTAGTTTTTTTCCCCCCTTTTGATAAAAAGAAATTTCTATATTTTTTTCTGAATTGATGAGTACACTACCGTTTTATTTCTCGCTTACACTGAGGCGTGCGTATAATGCGCAGATGATTCTGTGTAAACATATACGCACAAACTCCAACGCATTTACATACAGACATACACACATAATACATACAAATATACATAATATATATATGTATACACCATGTTCCTTGAATCATTAGTTGATACTCATGTGCATTTCCTTAATTTCACGCAAAGTGACCATGAAAAGACATTAACATTTGCATATTTACCAGCAGCTATCAGATATTTATTTTGAAACTTGAAGCGACAGTGAATACACTTATATCGTTAACCAGATACCTAGCGATGCTTAATTAGTGATTTTTTGTGAGTTGATTTGTAAGTTTTTTCTTTTGAAGATGTTGATTGACGCGTGCAAACAATTATGCCTTGCTGGCGTTAAATTATTCTAATGCAGTTGGCAAATTTAATGCTACGTTACATATACTTATATAAAGCAATTTTAACTAAATGCTTTTCAGAAAGCTATTAATGGTAAGACTTATAGTTTTTCTACAATCTCACTTTGAATATTCACGGCCGAAATATACTTCAAAAAAGGAAAAGGACTTACCTTTATCTTTTACTTTTTAATCAATGTTGTATATGCAGGTGTCTAATTCCTTTCACTCATTATGCATAAAGTTTTTATTTTTATATATATTAATCTGGTAGTTAATGTCCCACTGCCTTGAAACATGAACTTTGGCCTATAGATTTAATATTACGTAGTCGAGGCTATTAAAAAAACAGTCTTTCAAAAAGTAAAAAAAAAAAAAAAAGTCTTCAAGTCCCGTTCGCCTCTCGCTCAGGATTTCCTTGTTGTTGAACATCTGTTGTACATAATACCTTGTCAATCATACTCAGTTCTTTGTCTCTCTGGCTACGAGTAGCTTTCCCGCTACAACTCTACAAGGTCTGCAACTTCGTTCTGGAGTTTCATGAGTTCTATGATGCAGTTAAAGTCTCCTTCTTAGCCGTTAAGGATGATTAACTGAAATGAATTTCGTTTCGCGAGATAGTTCCGACAAGGCGGTGGTAGATTGTTTGTTTGAGAGAGAGAGAGAGAGAGAGAGAGAGAGAGAGAGAGAGAGAGAGAAGAAGAGAGACGAGAGAGAGAGAGAGGGGGGGGGGGGGAGAGAGAGGAGAAGAAGAAGAAGAAGAAGACTAGGATAATTTATGACAGGCTTCGTAGAATATTTTGTGCTTTTTTTTCATTTAACAATAGAATCTAAACACATTAATCTAAACACGTTCTTTCTGTATCATACCCCTAACGCTTTCAACTCTTGCGCCTTTTGTTTTCGTTCAGTAGAGGATCATTCCTCGCAGAAAAAGGACTACAGAAAACGTTTCCTCGACCTTTATTAAGCTGCACCTGACGTAACACCTTCAGCTGACGAGCAGAGACACCGTTAGCTGCAGACGAGTAAGTTTCCTGGGCTCGTGAACCGAACACTTGAATGTGGTTAAGGAAATAAACCGTCGCTTGCAGTGGAGGCTTTGGTTTCTGGGAAGTAAATCAGAGAGTTTAATCCGTATATGGCATCCGGCAAGAGGAGAGAGAGAGAGAGAGGAGATGTGAATAATATTGAAGCGTTTTTAGTTTTTCAGTTTTCTGTAAAAGAAAATTATTTGAAATGGTTTTGTCCGTCTGTCCGCACTTGTTCTGTTCGCACTTTGTCTGTCCGCCCTCAGATCTTAAAAACTACTAAGGCTAGAAGGCTGCAAATTGGTGCGTTGGTCATTCACCCTCCAATCATCAAACATACCAAATAGCAGCCTTGTAACCTTAGTAGTTTATATCTTATTTAACGTTAACTTTAGCCGTGATCATGCGTCTGTCAAGGCTAGAGGGCAGGCTACCATTGGGCCATGGCTGAAAATTTCAGGGGCCGCGGCTCATTCAGCATTATACGCATTATGGCGCCTGTTTTTTACTTGTTCTTTATTATTTTCCACTGATGTTCCTTTCAGAAAATGAATATCAACACTACGGACCAATAGGCAGACCAGCAGTAATATTTTATTGATCATTTTTTTTCAAATGTTGCAGATGCGACTGACTTCTGTTGCTTTCTTCGCAGATTTTGTGAGTAATTTGTTTGATGAAGTTTAACTGTGGGGAACCAGTGTTTCATTTTCAACTGCTGGAGAATTTTTCCCCCCCCCCGATGTATTTCATACTTGATATGTTTCATGGCCACGGGACAATTCACAGGTCAGAATTTAATTTTATATTGGACGGGGATTTTATTATGGTTCTATTACTAACTATAGCGACAGCCTTTTGAACCTTTGTTACTATGGGGGCAGACACTCTGGGAACTGGTCATCGCTTTCCCCCCAAATTTAACCTTGGCACATTTCTCATGTCAGACTTTATTTGAAACGTCAAAATTTATTCCTGAAGAAACTCTTTTTCATCAAAGCATGTTCTGATGCGGACTGTTCGCTCTCTCACTCGGCGGAAATAGTGACAGACTTATATGAGAATTCCAAGTAACTGCCTTCGCAATAGACGCAGCGGATTTGGAAAACCTCATTTTTCTACCTCACTGCATGAAATTCATATGAAGATTGTCACTACCTGAGATGTGATAAGTTGTGATAACTACAAATGCTGTGTGATCCGGTTACCTCCTCACTCAGTGTTTAGTTCATTATATTTCCAGGTCACTAGGACAGTGATCTTTGATCCTTCACGGGAAAAAGTGCACCAAGTATTAGGCTCAATTTGTGTGTATAAGTGTCTGCACGTGTGTTTGGTCTAAGTTTTCCTTTGGCAAAAGCTCTACATGGCTTGACATGGAGTAAAATGAACGCTTGCACGTGATGTTACGACACACTTTCATTATGAATGTGTTAATTGCAATGTATTAGCACGTAGTTAAATTATATAAAGGGAACTTGATTAAATGCGCGTTTATTTACAAAAACTGATAGCTAAAACCACTTGTAAACTAATAAAACATGATAGTAAACAGGGACGGCACATTTATTGTTGAAATAGACATAGAAGAGACAACTTAAAAACTCAATTTAGAAATATATGACAAATTTTCTATAGGTTGATTCTTGTCTCGATAAACACTCTCACGAGGAAAACGAGTCCCCTGAGATTTAATCACTTGTTGTCAATTTCTCGAATCCGAATTTGGATGCAGTCAGTCTTGGTCATTTTTCATTACCCCTTGACTTGTTTTAGGCAATATTTCAGCTCCAAGATGTGGTCTTTTTCTCGCCCAATACAACTCCTCCCAATCTTTACATTGATTGTGTATCTGGGATGCAAATCTGCTTGTATGATTCGTTTATACGTTCGAGCAATATTGTGCCAAAAAGGAGAAAGTTTACAACAAAAGCTAGAAACTAAAGAAAAAAAAAATTGAAAAGTTACATGAAAACGTAAATTTTGTCATAGTTTATGCTTCCTTCTAAACATTTTCCTTCGCATGTTGCCCATTCCCTGGCACTTGAGGTAATCTTGAAAGACGGCTTCAAGCAGGAAAGCGCAACAGAAGTGAACAATAGAGACTTAACCACTGACAAAAGAATAAGTGAATAAAAAAGGACACTAGGGATCGGGGAGTGCCCCGTGATCTTTAATATTTTAATTCATGATTTAAAAAGATTAATCATTGGCAAAGGAATAAATTACATTTAAACGAAAGGACACGAGGGATTGGGAAGTGCCTCGTGATCTTGAAGCATTTTTTCTTTATTCAGGATTAAAAAAAGAAAATTAATCATTGACAAAAGATGAAAATAAATTTAAATAAAAAAAACGAGGAATTGGGAAATGCCTCTTGATCTTTAGTGTACAACTTTTTTTCGTTTTTTTTCAGAAATCCCGGTCTTGTCTCGACAAAAAAAAAATGGTAAGCGAGATTCAAATTACCATGTTTACAGTCCGGCAGATTCTTTCCTTAATTTAGTAACATTCAGCATTTTGCTATTTCAAATGTTTATCCTGTCTCTTACTACCTACATTCATCCTTGATATTTTCTATCATCTGCAAATGCAGTCATGACTGCCGGAGATATCCATTAGCAAAATAAGAAACAGCGATAGAGAAATACATAGATTATTGGCACACAGAAGCGTCATCAATCAAAGATAAGAATGATTAAGTATTTCATTCTGTCATCTGGAGAACTGTCATTCTTTTAAATCTTGATGTAGCCATTAAAACCCTCCTCTTCATATTCGTAATCGTTTTGTCACTATTTTTACGTGATTAACTTTCCAATACCTGACAATCTCTTCACTATTAGGGTTTCGAACAAAGTCTGAGTTCTGATTTTGATTTTTTGACAGCTATCGTCTTCGATATTAATGTGAGTGTAGCTTATGCAACAGTTCTGTAAAGTATTTTTATTGAAAGGATGTCTCGATGCTGACGTATAAACTCGCTTGGGTAATAAACAAACAGTAAGCTTTTCATACTATGAGTAATAGTGAAAGGCCGTATGTCTCTTTTGTATTATACTTGCATGAGTTTAGTTACAGATTAATATATATATATATATATATATAATATATATATATATATATATATATATATATATAATATATATATACATATATATATATATGTACCGAGGGGGCCTGGGGAGGGTCGGGGGCTTGGGTCGTTCCCCCCAAATTTCTGGAAGTCCATATTTTCAAGTATTCCATTTCATATATACCTATATATTCTGTGATATTTATAGAAGAAAAGGTCCAGTTTTGAAAAAAAAAAAGACCCCCATAAAATATTTTGAGTACGTGCCTGTGTGTGTGTGTGTGTATATATATAATATAATATATAATATATATATATATATATATATATATATATATATATGTATATATAGTATATGTATCATTATATATATCATATATATATATACATATGTATCATATATATGTATATATATCTATGTATATATATATATATATATATATATATATATATATATATATATACATACACACACACACTCAAACTTTTGTGGAAATCCCCATATGGTGAAAAGATTGTTAGGTACTGGAAAGTTATTCACTTAAAAATAGTCACAAAGCGATGACGAATATGAAGAGGAAGGTTTCAATGGCTACATCAAGATTTAAAAAAAGATGACAGTTCTCCAGACGAGAGGATGAAATACGTAATCATTCTTATCTCTGATTGATAAAGCTTCCGTGTGCCAATAATTTATGAATTTCTCTATCGCTGTTTCTCATTTAGCTAATGGATCATTGCCAAATGTAATCATGACTGCATTTAGAGAAGATAGAAAATGTCAAGGATGAATGCAGGTATGAAGAGACAGGATAAAATTTGAAACACTAAAATGCTCAATGGACATATATTTTATATATATATATATATATATATATATATATATAATATATATATATATATATATGCATATTAGTATGGAAAATTATGGTTGAATATCAGCGAAAATTCAGCACTAGTAATTGTTTGGAATCAGTTTTCGATTTCATAAAGCTTTCTCTGTAAGTTGTTGTAGCTACCTACTTTTGTAATTTATTTTTTAATTTCCAATTATCTTTTACTGGTACTTCCTTTCAATTCTTGTCCCTTATTGCAATATTATTTCTTTCTTATATTCTGATTCTAACTATACTTATAAAACGCACTTACTAGGGTGAACATGATTTGAAATCGGAATGCCCATCTAAAATGTTTATAGTACAGGGTGTCCATAAAGTCCCAGTACCATTACAAGTATTTATTGCTCAGAATGGGACTGGGACTTTGTGGACACCCTGTAGTTTCACATTTCTACAAAGATTCTCTTACGAGTGATTACTATATTATTCAACCCTTAAGCCTCGTCAGTTTCAAGCGAATGCTTTCAAATAATACTTACAGAACAAACCCATGTCATACATATGAAGGTCCGAAGCCTCTTCAGAAATAAATCCTAGTAGCATATCTTTTGTTATTTGAAAACATTCCACAAATAAAGTAAAGGGCATGATGCTTCAATTCGCTGGAAACAGACGAGGCTTAAGGGTTGATTAATAGTAATCACTCGAAAGAGAATTTTTATGATCACTCTTTGTTGAAATGTGAAACTACAGGATGTCCGTAAAGTCCCAGTACTATTCTGAGCTATAAATACTTGTAATGGTACTTGGACTTTGTGGACACCCTGTCCTATAAGCCTTTTAGATGGGCATTCCGATTTCAATTCATGATCACCCTACTAAGTGCGTTTTATAAGTGTAGTTAGAATCAGAAGCTCTCTGCACAGTGCATACACAAGGACGTAACATTTATATGTTGTATGCAAATGATCGTAGTTCGGTAAGTTCATTATCATAAAAGTCATCAAGTTTTGTGTTGGATCAATCATTTATTCTTTGACAGTCGATTTAAACGAAAAATTGATCTATCTCAGCGTCATTTGCTCCTCGAGTACTGCGTCGCTTCCTACCAACGGGCTCGAATCTATCTTTAGACATCGCCTCTTCCACTAATCAATTCTTCTCGGGACCTTCTCTTCCGAAACGTAACTGTTCGCGGATGTTTTAATTGAAGCAGCGTCTCTTAACCTGGGGTGCTAGCACCCCCCCGGGGGTGCTGATATCAACTTCAGGGGGTGCTGGGGAAGGTGACATATGTGGTGGTAAAATATCAGTGTTTTTGTAGTGAAGGAATACGTTTGGACAAATGTATTTTTAACGCATTTTTTAAATTCAATAAACGCATTGATGAGTATTTTTTTTTGAGTTTGTCCATGACCTTTCCTTCTTTTTCTTATTGTTTTTGCCAATGCTATTGCCATAATTACTGTGTTTGTTTTGGAGAATGAACCAAATATACGATCAAGGTGTACTGCACTTGTCTTTACTTTATCCTTGTAGTAACTAGGTGTTAACCAATGGTAGGGGGTGCTGGACTGCTTAGGCCTAACCAAAAGGGATGCTGAGGTCGAAAATGGTTAAGAAACGCTGCTTTAAAGCAAGGTATATAGAATACCTTACTTTAAAGAATCCTCTACTCGACCCGGGAGAAGACGATAGTCGGCGATAAACTACTCAGCTAACTACTTCTACCATATTCGACGCCGAGCAAGGCGCTAGAACGGGTAAACGGCTTGGCCAGAGATGTAAATTCTACATCATTCTCCAGGCATAATCTAATTGTGCATATTTTGGTGCGACAGCGTGGAATATAATCGCTAGAGAAGGAGGGGAAAAGATTTTTTTTTTTTTTCATGTGAAATCGCTTCTCTGATAAAATCTAACCACCCTGACCTGCGCTTTCATCGTGCAGTGGACTAAACCAGGAATGAGATAAACCGTTGGCTTCTGGATATATTTAAAATCGCATTTTTCAATAATTAACATCCGAAAATACTTGTTTCTTTCTCATATGTCTTTATACATCCATTTCACCGTATTTTGTTGAAGCTGAAAACAGTTTTTAGAGTATAAAAGGAATTTTTTTTTATACAGATTTTGGAAGTTTTCAGTTACTGTATCAGTGTGGTCAGTATAAGGATATTGAATACTGGTTATTTTCTCAGATGTCATTTCACATTGTTAATTCCACCTTATTTTTCTGTTGAAATAAATAAAAAAAAGTCTAATTAACCTCATGAGAAAATAAAAAGGAAATTCAAATTGTAGGGACTGTGGAATCTTTCAGATACTGCAACAATGTGGTGTCACAGTATAAGTAGGATATTGAAACGGATAACCCTTTTCTGCGTACGCCAGTTCCTTAACGAACGCAACCCTGCCCCTTGAACTCCGCCCACGTGTGACGTCCTTGGGTGCGATAGAGGGTGAGTGGGTGGAAAGGGTAAGAGTCTAAGACTTCACGGACTCTCCGGAGTCAAGAAAAGGATATCGCTCACTACTCTGATTGAAAGTGATTGAAGGTGACCTGAGGTTTTGCTTGATTGTGCCGCTACAGAGAGATGCGATGAGCTAAATCATTTCTGAATTAGATATTTTTGAAGGCGTTCATGCAAAGAAGGTAAAATTATGTAAGTTAGATTACGAATAATGTAAGTTAGATTACACGCGAATATATAACGAAGGAATAATGAAAGAACACGAGAAGAATGAAGATGGAAGCTATTCAAGACTCTTTAGAAAATTGCACGAAAATTGATAAGACGGATTTTTATTATTATTGAACAATGGCAGTGATATTAATATCATGATTGGGAGTGGGAGATTTAAAATGAGGATTTGATAACGAAGGAATTATCTAATAACAAAGATGTTCTATTTTGAAAGAAATGATCAGATAATGGTAGCTTAGCATTGTATTGAAAAAGTAATTTTAGGTAATGATGAGTTACAAAGATTAAAAGTAGAAAAGTCTGAACTGAGAGCGACGCATTTGACAGAAAGAAAGATTTGACTGAGGAGGAATAAGTATTGCATAAAATAAAAACGATGAAATAATGGTTAATAAAATTATCTTTATGAAAAGAGTAACATGTTAAAGGGATTTGAAGAATTTTGATAACTGAGACGATGCGGGTTTTTAGATATTGTAGTTGGAACTGAGACTGTCGCGAGATTAATGAAGCAGCGAGTCAATTAGACCCACAAATTCATAAGCGTTGGCATAATTTTATAATGGATATGATGACTATGCAGACTAAGTTATAGAGATAAAGATAGACAGAGCACGAATGAGATTGGAGTCAACTTTGTCTAAATAAGTTTTCAAGATATTTAGACTGGAGAAAAAAATAGCCTAAATACAAAAGTTTACAAAGGATATTAAGATTGGAGAAAACCTTGCCTAAATAAATTTTGAAGGAATATTGTGATTGGAGAAAAAAATAGTCTCGATACAAATAAGATCGCAAAGGATATTAAGATTGGAGAAAACCTTGTCTAGAAAAGTCTTGAAATAATATTAAAATCGGAGAAAACCTTGTCTAGATAAATTTTGAAAGGAGTTTGCTTGTCGGTAATACAGTTTTCAAAATATCCGATTTTCATAAATGAAGTTGAGAAAGAAGGAGAGATTAGGACAATGTATTTCCAAGGTTTAGTTGCACAGCTCAGACAGAGCAGTAAGTGTCTGGATGCTGTGACAGAAGGATATAGTTACTTATGCTTTGATCATATACGACTCATAGGGTAGGGTAGTTAGAAAGGAAGGTTATCAGTGATTCTTGTAGAAGAAAGAAATTTTGAAAGTAGAGTTGAGAACAAACATTTAGTATATTCGTCATATGACTAGAAAATAACCATCCAGGAAGTCATAGACGGAAAGTAAAGCTGTTAGGATTAACAGGAACTATCACGAGAGATCAGCCATCAGGGAGATAAATTAATATATAGGCACGTTTAGCAAGCTACTCTGACCTTGGCGTGCATAGTCAAGACGTGATCTAGCTTATGTGTCAGGAAGTTCAGGGTAAAAATGTAATAGATATCCACGTCTGAAAAAAGTGATATTCGTTAGCACGGTTTCAGGAAATACGTGTTATTGTTATGTGTTTGTTTGTATGGTGTTTTTACTTTGCATGGAACCAGTGGTTATTCAGCAACGGGACCAACGGCTTTACGTGACTTCTGAACCACTGTCGAGAGTGAACTTCTGTCACCAGAAATACACATCTCTCAACCCTCAATGGAATGCCCGAGAATCACTCGGTCACCAAGGTGGCAGGTCAAGACCAAACCGATCACGCCACTAAGGAGCCTTTTTTGTGTAAAAGGTTTATTATTTATCAGATGAAAGTTTTAGAGTAAACCTTTCCCAGTGAATCCACAAAGTATTTTGCTTGAATGTCAGTGTTCTTGAGATGAGGCAGTAATCAGTTTAATTGAAATACGTAGATACCAAGACCTAATTGAAAGAAGTATTTATGAAATTAGGGAGAATTAAATATATATATATATAATATATATATATATATATATATATATAGATATATATATATATATATATATATTATATATGTATATATATATATATATCTATATATTATATAATAATATATATAATATTATAAAATAATATATATATATATGTGTGTATACGTACTTGACTTGTAATAAGGAAGAAGAGAAGTATTTATAAAACTAGTAACCCAACTTTACTGACATTTTGCGACTTACATTTGTACAAACAAAATCATACAATTCCATAAGTCGGTGTTAGGGTGATATCCCCCGTTAAAGTTTTTTTTTTCTTTTTTTTTTTTTTACACATTATAAAGGATTGTGAATCAGGGCACCTTCAAGACTCTTGTAAAAGAGAGCCTTCTTAAAAGGAAGCAACTTAAAGGCGACGGCAGCTCCTCGGTGACCATACAAAGCGTAATCTCTCGTTTAATTAATTGTTACTTTCAGCTGCCCATATCAGGTGCCAGAAGTATTTTAATTGTGAAAGACTTACTGCCATACTTGGGCTATCCCAAAAGAAGCTACCTATTAGTAATGACCGTGTGTGTGTGTGTTTGTATTTGCATTGTGTGTCAGACCGATTGTCCGTGGCTTAGCTTATCTTAAAATAAGGAACAAAGAGGTAGTTGAAATCAAGAAAATATCCTTTCATAGTTTCCTAAATTGTGAGTTTTTTTTTCTCTCAACAAATGCCGGTACTTTTCCTATAATTTAATTGCACTTAATAGATAATTAATATATTTCCATAACTTCGTCTTGCCTTTTGTGGAATTATTATCTTTTCATCAGTGGTGCGAACTAATGAAAAATAATGAAGAATATTTCCTTAACACCCATCTTGTCTCTGTAATAAGTAAATATATTTTCGCTAGTTGTGGACAACTAAAGTGTCGAAATAAATGAAACATTTTTAACATGAACGCTCCTGGGAAATTATAAATTATCAGGAAATTCTGTTTCCTACTCTGAAGAATTATATAAGACCTCCAAGGCCTCGCCACTGCGCATCTCCAGAGCCGCTGTAGTAAATACGGAGTGACAAATATGGTCATGTTTGGTCTGGGCAAGTCGGTAGGTGTCACATAACATTGCCTTAGCTCCCCAGGATAATAATAACCGTTTCCTTAGTCCGTCTAGTTTCATATCATGTCGTGAGATGTCAACATTCTGACTAGACGAAGGTCCTTGG